>NW_024423564.1:14440863-14456564 GCF_017311325.1 Ursus maritimus
TATATATATATATATATATGACAAGTAATAATCACTGGCCTCATAACAGTCTCCATAGATACTGGGAGATAATATCCTCAGATACTATAGAGTTTCAGTAATTAAATTAGCTAATCAGTGAATCTCTCTGCAATGGTCTTCCTCTGATGTTCCCATTCTCATGCCACAGCTTGCCCATCAGTACATTGTTCTGTTGCATCTGCCTGCTAAATAAGCTTCTCGTGTGTTTTCTTAATGGGTTCTGACCACTTCATGTCCTATAATGTTTTCATTTTTTACCTTGGCCACCAGGGAGCTCAGGGTCAAGTTTCCAGTCCATTCACTTATATAGTATTCATATATTCACTTAGTTATTCTTTCTATATTTGTCATTCTAAAGTGTATTTTTTCCTGCCATAATCTTCATCTTATATTTGGATTTTACTATTTTGATGGAATATTTCCTGAAGACTAAAGTCTTTATAGATAGAGGCACTATTAATTAAATAAATAATTAAATAATACTATTCATGGTTTGATTCCCTTCCTCTCCTACCTCATTTCTCATCATGTTCTCCTTTCCTCCTTTTCTGCTCCTCACAATACACTGGCCGTCTTTCAGTCCTTTGTACTCACTTCAGGGCCTTTGCCTGTGCTGATTCCTACCCCCATGACTTATTATTTCTGGACATCCTTCAGATCCCAAGTGGGTTACGGCTACCCTAAGAGTTCCCTGAACTTCCTGCTTAAGTCAAATCCCCTAATATGTGTACCTTCCTTTTGTAGCACTTGTCAGAGCTGTAATTTTATCTCTGTGATGGTTTCACATAGGTATGTATATATCCCACTAGATTATAAACAATGCCCGGCACGTAATGGGTCTGCAATAAAGTTTGTTGAATGAATGAATGGGTGAATGAATGAGTGAATGAATGAGTTCATAAATACAGATACACTGGTTTCTCTGGTCCAACTTTTTTTCTATTCTCCAAAACACGTATCTAAGCATTCACTACTCTCCAGAAAAAACTTCTCCTGCGTATTCATAATCAAGTTCAATCTTTCTCCCTAACACTATCGATTCTATAAGGGCCTCCAAGACTTGCCTCAATCCACCTGCCCATTCCCTCTCTTTCCCCTTCCATGAAAACCACCCTGGACTACCTAAAATTGCCCCATACGTAGCTCTGCACATTCTCATCTCCTGGTCTAGAATGTCCCTCCCCAGTGTCCTGTCCAGCATCTACTCTACCCTGGGAGGTGGCTAAGCCTAGGATGCCACCCTAGGCCCTCAGATGCCACCTACCCCTAAAGCCTTCTCTGATTGCTGCAGTTTCCCTCTTAGAGCGCAAACCCAAAGCCTTCTGTTTATATTCACTTTTATCTCTCATATAAGTGCATCATATTTATGACACATTCCCTTTCCCACTGGACTGTAAACTTTTTCAAGGCAAGCACTGGGCCAATCCATTCCAAATCCCCAGCTGCAAGCACAGTGTCTGGCACACCGTGAGAACCTAAAATGATTGTTGTATTAATAATAACAATAGTAACAACATGGAGAGGTAGGAACATCGAATTTCTGAAACTAGTCCAGCAGCTGAAGGAATGGATGATTTCATGATATGCTGTGATGTAGTGGTTTTAAAATATGCCCACAAAATCTTGGATGTTCCTCCAAGAGGAAGAGAGAGCTTAATCCTCCGTGGGCTGGACTCAGCGACTCGCTTCTAACAAACAGAAAGCATATGGCGAAAGCAATTGTGTGACTTTTGAGATTAGGTCGGCAAAGGGACTATGGCTTCCTCCTTGCTCTGTCTCTGACGGTCTGCTCTGGAGGAAGCCGGCTGCCGTGTCATGAGGGTACTCAGGCAGTGCCACAGAGAGACCCAGGTGCGAGGAACTCGTCCCTGCTAACAGCCACATGAGCGGATCATCTTGGAAGCAGATCCCCAAGTTCCAAACGAGCTTCTGAGGACTGCAAGCCTGGCTGACCTCTTGACTGTACCTTCAGGAGGGACTCTGAGCCGGAATCAGCCAGCTCAGCCAGGCCCAAACTCCTGACCCACAGAAACTGAGATCATGAATGTTTGGGGTTTTTTAAACCACTCCGTTTTAGGGTAATTTCTTATAAAGCAGTAGAAAATAGATAACAATCGATAGCGTATGTGCTTATCCATTCAGAAACAGATTATTGTTTTTAATTCCTGTTGGACCAGAGGAGATTTCTGTCTCATTAATAGCTGATTTTATGAGGTTAATAACCCTGGTGTTAAAATATTCATACTCTCTTCCCCTGCCTGATAGACCCTCCTACACCTTCAGTTCTTATCTAAATGTTGTCATTTCTCTAGGGGTGCCTGGGTGGCTCAGTCGGTTAAGCATCCTACTCTTGATTTTGGCTCGTCACGATCTCAGGGTAGTGGGGTGGGGCTCCCCACTGAGTGGGGAGTCTGCTTGAGATTCTCTCTCTCCCTCTCCCTCTGCTCCCCCCCCCCATGTGGGCACTCTCGCTTTCTAAAATAAATAAATACATCTTTAAAACTAAATAAATAAATGTTAGCACTCCACTAAAGCCCTGCTTGACTTTCTCACATCTTTTGCGAAGCTCTCTTAAGCCCTCAGCCCGTACTGAAATAACTTTTCTCTGTTCGTTTGCACTTTGGTTCTTGATAACCATAATCACGTCGACTTACTGAGTACTTACTGTGTGCTGGTGTAGTGGCTGAATTGTGTCCCTCCAAAATTCATGTCCACCCAGAACCTCAGAAGGTATAACCTTATTTGGAAATCGGGTCTTTGCAGATGTAAGTAGTTAAGATAAGGTCACGCTGGAGTAGGGATGGGCCCTAAACTCAGTAACCGATGTCCTTATAAGAAGGCCATGTGACAACACAGAGACACGCCAGGAGAAGGCCATGTGACAACGGAGCAGGGACTGAAGTGAGGCAGCTACAAATCAAGGGCTGCCAAGCACTGCTGGCAACCACCAGAAGCTGGGAAGAGAGAGGAAGATTCCTGCCTAGAGCCATCAGAGAGCGCACGGCACCACGACACCTTGAACTTGAACTTCTTGCCTCCAGAACTGAGAGAAAATACATTTCATTGTTTTAAGAGACCCAGCTCTAGCAAACAAACATGAGTCATACTGTGCCTATCTTCTTTCTCATTTCTACTTTCACAAAAACCCTTCAAATTAAGTATGATTAGCTCCTTTGATAAATGAGTGTGACAGCCAGTGAAGCTTCACCAAGGACGTGAAGCGGGTCTCCAGAGGCTGTGCTCTGCCCACTGCTCCTCCCCCTCTGGCCTCATCCTACGATCTGCTGGTTTCTGTTGGCAACTGCTTGTTCCTTGAAAGGCTGTATGTGCCATCACTATCGGTTTCACGTCCTACAATTCTCCCGTGGCTTTTTCAGTCCATGATGTTCAATAAAAACTTGGCATGTGAATTATTTCAAATCTCGGAGGATTAAAAATATAAGAGAAAAAAATAAGTATTGGGTAGAGAAAACTTGACAATGGCCCATGATCTCTAGAGGAAATCTGCCATTAATGTTTTCAAACTGTGAGTACTCTGATGATCCCTGTTCTCTGGGACCAGGTACCAATATGAACAGTATCTGTCACTATTCCCAAGAGGGGAAAAAACAGAAAGGGCCTAGGGTGGAGGAAATGAGTGTCAGAAACAATGGGGCCATCAGGAGACCAGTTATGTTGCTTCACAGTTACAAAGTTTAAAAAAGAATACTTTTTACCCCAATGGTAAAAAGCTCCATAAATAGTGAACCTCTCATTATCTGGGGTAAAAAGTATTTTTTTAAAAACATTTGTAATTGCTAAGCAATAAAACCCACTGGAGGGTAAGCACTCACTTTGCTATCTTAGGGAGCTGGTGAGGATGCCTTTGTCTGGATGGCCACTGAGATCTACCCTAACACCAGCTTTTGGTGAGGTCACAATTTTATATCTAAACGACACTCCCCAGAGGGAACCAACCTGTTGATCTCCTTGGTCCTCAGTTTCTGCAAGTATAAAATAGAGATTTTAATTGCGACGGGGTGATATCAATCATAGTCAAAAACAAAAACCTGAGATTTTTAAGTTATCTAAAAATCAAGAGGATGTCTCGTCTTTCAGAGAAGCCCCTGACAATATGTTGCATATTCCCAGAAGCATCGCCTCTCTCTGCCCCCACTCACTCACGTCCACTCCCTTTGGTTGCTCGTCATCTAACAGGCTAATTACATTAAAGACAATAAAGCACACTGGCCACGATCACACATTCTCCTGAGACGTCACCTGAATCTATCCTCATCCGAGAAAAACGAGCTGGTGCCTATAAAAATCAGGAGTAGTCTTTTGGATAATCCAGGACCAGAAACTCTATGTATTCTTTTAAAAATATGGCTTTCCCCCCCATAGTTCTTTATTTCCTTCTGACTTCCTGCTACCCTGTTTCTTACTCTGCATTTGGTCAAAGCCCCTTCCTTTCTTATACGGATGATTTATACAGCTCAGTATTTGCAAACGGAAGCTCTAGCACTCATCTTTTTTTAAAAAATGTTTTACAAGGAAAATAAGTTGACCCATTAACTCAAAATTTACGGAGCATCTGGTCTGTGTTTAGCACAGGGCTTGGAGCACCTGACTTTTCTGAAGTGCTGTCCTGAGCCAGCACCATCCTTATGAGAATCTGAACCACGTCAGATGAGCAGATAGAATTGATGCTTCCTTGATCTTTTCTCTTGGTGGCTTACTAGCCACTCTTTTATTTTCATATAGTTGAGGTCGGAGGGCCAAGTAATCAATTTTGAGCAGAAAATGAGCCAATTTCAGCTTCCTTTCTAATTCAGGAATAGCTTTCCTTGACTGTTGTGCACGGGGTAAGGGGACGGGTACTCAAGCAGCATGTGGGCTTATGACATTAAAGTCCAATTATTAGTAGTAGCTTTTGCATTTTATTTTGTATCATCAGGACTATGCCGATTCAGAAAATCACATCCTAGGCCTGTGAAAGTCAGCTTATTTATTTTCTTCACCCTGCAGAGTTCTGTGGGTCTTTTTTTAAATGCCTTTAATAACATGTGTCAAATCGAAGGAGAAGAATGGGTGATAACCTCACATTAGGGTTCTCAGACTTAAAAAGATTTTTGAAAAGCGCAGAGCTAAGAAGTATGAAAAGTATATTTTCTTTCGGCAGCTGTCAAGCACTAACTATAATTATCTTTTCCGTGCTTTATCTGGTATGACATAGAAGGAGAGCTGAAGAAGAAATGTGACAAACGGCGCAATTTTTATCACTTTACTAGAGGAATGATACAGACTGAGGAAGAGCTCTGAGTTGGACCGAATTATTTTCTGAAAATCTGGCAAAATTAGCCAGCAGGCCCATCTGCCCTGACTGGGAAAAGCTGGCAGCTTGATAAAGCCGGCAGGCTCTCCAGCCCAGCCCTCTGGGTCTCGGTGATTCCCGGGGGAGAATAAATTGGCGGCAGCCCTCACAGACCAGGCCTCCCTCCTCCATCTGACTGCAGATGGAGAACGCTAATGCTGTCTTTAAAAATCCCTGCCCCCAACCTGACACGCATCTATCGACATGCTCAACACTTGGACTCTTTTAACAACCACTACGTCTACTTTCAGGAATTTATCTGACGGATAGACTCAAACAAGTATGCCTCACTACACAGAGGATGCTCACTGCGGCCCTGCCGCCATATAAACGGCTGGAACTGACCTAGTCATCAAATGTCTGTCCCTAGTAGATCACGGCACACGCGTAGCATGAATCACAATGTGGTTGTTAAAAATAATGTAGATCTATAGTGAAATACAGAACAGGACAAATATTCTGATCTGATTTGTATAGAAAGTGAAAAGAATAGACAGATGTGCTTTATAGGCGCAAACCATGTCAAGAATATATCAAAACGGAAGCTGACAGAGGTTAGCCTTTGGGGACTTGCAGGGAAGGGGGGGAGGAACTTTTACTTCTCAGCTTCTACCCTTTGCACAATTGGGACCGACATGCAGAAAATAGCACGGTGGTGAAGAGCCCAGCTGCCTGAATTCCTGCTCTCTTCCCAGCCAAGTAACCCTCTGGCAGGCTAATCTCTCTGTGGCAGGCACTGGGAATGTAGACATGATTAAAACGTACAAGAACACCAGCCCCAGCAGAGTTTACGTTCTAGTCAGAAAATATGGACAATTAAAACTAATGTGTGTGTATGCACACATATGTCTGTATGTAAAATACAGGCCAGAGGGCAGGGAGTGCCGTGGAAGAGAGTGGAGCAGGCAAGAGGAGAGGGCTGGCGTGGAATGGAGGTGGGGTATTAACAGTACCTACCTCACAGAGCTCTTATCAGGACCAAATGGGTTCCTGCCCGTAGGTCATTTGGGGCACTCAATAAATGTGAGCTATTATCACGAGCATGCATTACCTTATGATGTAAAAATAAACAACAATTTTAAAACAAACCCATGCCCCCTGGGACTTTTGCTTAAGAGCTCACATCTTCCTTTAATAGTTCTAAAACTTCAAAACGGGGATATACATTTCTCAAAATTATGTTGTCCGGCAACACTGGCCCTCTCTCTGTCTCCTAAGCACAGACTCTCTCCTGCCCGCAAGCTTGTCCACTCCTCTTCACCGGCCAAACTTCTCCACAGCCTTCATCCAGCTCGCCGCTTAAACCCACTCCTCAGAGAGGCCGGCTCCCACCTTACCGATCTATAGATCTACGATCTGCGACCAGGTCTCCTTGTCACGTCCTTTGCTTTGCTTTCATACCATTTAACCAAATTTGTAAGTCCGATTGCATTGGTTACTTGGGAGTATCAAGTCTGCTTTCCAAGCCCAGTTCCTCCCCAGGGCCAAGTACGTGGGGAAACGTGAAAGAGAAGAGAGGGGAGCTGGACGCAGTGTGGCCAAGAGCAGAGTTTTCACTCCCGGCTGGTGGAAGGAGAAGCAGCTGAGAAGCAACTTAGAACAAGATTTACGGAGAGGGATCTGTTTGTATTGTTTGCTATAGAAGGAGCAAGATTCTGTCTCTCAGTTGTAGTAATAGCTTCCAGAAACACTCTGAGGTCGCTTGGGAGCTCTAGGTGGGGACTTTCTTGAAACAGGAGGGGTCCTTCAGCTATGGACCAAGCAAAAACAAAGGTGTGTGTGTGTGCGTGTGTGTGTGCGCGTGTGCGTGTGTGTGCGCGTTGTCTACTGATTTGTCCAGTTTGAAAGGACTGACAGTATTGCCAGAGATATGAGAAAAGGTGAGGACATGCTTAAGGAGTTAATGGGATAACAACTAAATATATATGCAAAAGCATTCGTTTCAGTATTGGTTGGCTCAAAGATTATATTATATACATGCTATAGAACTCTATGGAGCCTTAAAAATGATGAAGTTAGACCGATATTTATTAACAGAGATGTCTCTTGCAAATTATTGCATGAAATAAAGAGGTTATGACATAGGATCTACGACATGATCCCATTGATGGAGAATTATATATTTATAGCTATACATTTAAGTGTAGAAGTATTGAAAGTCTGTAAGTATAGAAAGAAGTCTGGAAATGAGCAACAAAGTGTTCATAGTGACTTTAGCCAGTTATGAAATTTGAGGTAAGTTTTGCATCCTTGTTCGCATTCTACACTTCCTGATATATTAGAATAAGAATGTACCATTGTTACAAAAATAATAAAGCTGTTTAAAAATAGTATTCAATAGGCCAAAAGGGAATAAGGCAATCTGGAGCTCAGTCCCATTCCGAAGTTTTCAAAAAACAGATCATAAAATAGTCACAAGCACAACATTTATTAAGCACTGACTCTACGCTATGCATTTTGCAAAACACTGTAAGCATTATTTTGCTTAATCCTCTCACCAATCCATAAAAGACATAAACTAAATTATCCCCATTTTCCAAATGAAAAAATTGAGGAAAAGACAGGTGAGTATCTTCCCCAAAATAATACAGTTGAAATGGTTGCTAGGATTAAACCACAGGCGACAAACTTGTGCAGCCATCACCACCAAACGAACACCGGCCCATGGAAACATAACGCGAGCCACATACAAGATTTTTAAATTATCAGTAGGCACATTTGAAAAAGTATAGAGACACAGGTGAAATTAAAGTTTTCAGGTGAAATTAATTTTAACAACACATTTCAACATGCCATCAGCATGCAGTATTACTAAGATATTTTGCATTCGTTTTTCTGTACTAAGTCTTCCAAATCTGGTATGTGTGTTACACTTTACCGGATGACTCAATTCAGATGCTAAATTTTCATCAAAAATACTTGGTCTCTATTTAGATTTCATAAAATTTCTGGTTAAGAAAGTAGATGGGGACCCCTGGGTGGCTCAGTCAGTTGAGTCCCTTAAACTCTGGATTTTGGCTCAGGCCCCTGATCTCAGGGTGGTGAGAGTAAGCCCCGGGGCGGGCGGGCGGGCTCCGCTCTCTACGGGGTATCTGCCTCTCTCCCTCTGCCCCTCCCCCCACTTTCACCCTCTCTCCAAAATAAATAATTCTTAAAAAAAAAAAAAAAAGTAGATGCACATATCCACGTAGTTCCAAACACAGCTAACAAATTTTCAATGACTGAGCATGCATTTTAACTTTAACTTTTAGTTAAAAGTAAATAAAATTAAAAATCCATTTCCTCAGCTGTACTAGCTGCATTTTCATTGCTTGGTAGCCACATGGGGCTGGTGGCTACCGCATCCAGACAGCACAGCTCCAGACTCTTAACTGCTACGCTCTCTTTCTTCTCTTTACCAAATTTTTTCCAGTTTTGTCCTCAGAATATCTTTCACATCTACTCTTTTATCCTTTCCAACACTTTTACCCTTGTTAAATTCTTATTAATTCTTTACTACCATAAGACCGTGTTAGTTATAGTTCCACTAAAAATCTGGAACTGCTAACGTTTATTGAGTACTTACTATGCACCAGGAACCATTCTAAGCACCTTACATGTATTAACTCACGTAGGTGTCATAATATAGTGATGAATTAAACAGACTTTATTAATATTCCCATCGCAATGATGAAGAAGTCAAGGCGTGGGGAGATTAAATAACTTCCCCAAGGTCATGCCATTACTGAGTGAAGGGGCTGGAAATTGAACCCACCCCACCCAGCTTGTCCAGACCTCACACTCTGTAGCACTACTCTGCCTTCCTCTCACAAATACATACATAAAATTGATAGTTTGAATGCTAGGAGTGTAGGTGATTTTTACTCTCTTCTTCTTATTTATCTATTTTTTCCCAAGTTTTCTGGAAATGAAATGTGTCACTTTTACAATTTTTGAAGTTTTTTTTTCTAAGATTTTTATTTATTTATTTATTTGAGAGAGAGAGCGAGCGCACAAGCAGGGGGAGGGGCAGAAGGAGACGGAGAAGCAGGCTCCCCACTGAGCACAGAGCCTGACATGGGGCTCGATCCCCACCACCCCAAGATCATGACCTGAGCCAAAGTCAGACGCCCAACTGACTGAGCCACCCAGGTGCCCCTAAAGTTTTTCCTTTAAAGTCAGGCAGATTGGGGCGCTTGAGTAGCTCAGTCAGTTGATGACTGACTCTTGATTTCGGCTCAGGTCGTGATCCGAGTCGTGAGATTGAGCCCTGGATCAGCCTCCGTACTCAGCGCGGAGTCTGCTTAAGACTCTCTCCTTTTCCTTCTGCCCCTCCCCTGCTGACACACTTTCTCTGTCTCTCTCTCTCAAATAAATAAATAAATAAATAAATAAATAAATAAATAAATGCAATCTTTTAAGAAATAAAATAAAGTAGGGTAGATAATGACCAGTCTGTTTCAGTTTTAGTATACTCCTACCTTGAGACAGGACAATAGACAAAATGACTTCCCAGATGTCTTCAGATCTCAAAAATCTATTACTCCTTAGCCCCCTCTGATACCAACCAAAACCCTCTGATACCAACCAAAACCCTCTGATATCAACCAAAACCAGTACATCTTGCAATACTAAGAGTACTTAGTGAGGGGCGCCTAGGTGTCTCAGTTGGTTAAGCATCTGCCTTTGGCTCAGGTCATGTTCTCAGGGTCCTGGGATGGAGCCCAGCGTCGGGCTCCCTGCTCAGTGCACAGTCACCTTTCCCTCTCCCTCTGCCCCTCCCCCTGCTTGTGCTCTCTCTCTTTCTCAAATAAATAAATAATCTCACACACAAAAAAAAAGAGAGAGAGAGAGTATTTCATAACAAATAGAGATTTCATGGGGCGCCTGGGTGGTGCAGTCGTTAAGCGTCTGCCTTCGGCTCAGGGTGTGATCCCAGCGTTCTGGGATCCAGCCCCGCATCAGGCTCCTCCGCTATGAGCCTGCTTCTTCGTCTCCCACTCCCCCTGCTTGTGTTCCCTCTCTCGCTGGCTGTCTTTCTCTGTCAAATAAATAAATGAAATCTTAAAAAAAAAAACAAATAGAGATTTCAATTTCCCCTCTCCACCAAATATGGTAGGATGTTTTAAACATCCAACCTTGATGATTCCCAACCAAAGGAGTCACTCCAAATCCTTTTTTCTTAAGGTTTTTAAGTTTTTCTTTATGTAAGCTTTACACCCAACGTAGGGCTCCAACCCACAACCCCAAGATTAAGAATCAGACACCTGTCCGACTGAGCAGCCACGCGCCCCAAGAGTCACTTTTTAAAATTTTTTTGAAGATGTATTTATTTATTTTAGAGAGAGAGAGACAGCAGGGGGAGGGGCAGAGGATGAGGCAGAGGATCTCAAGCAGACTCCCTGCTGAGTGTGGATCCGGATGCAGGGGCTCAGTCCCACAACCCTGAGATCATGGCCGAGCAGAAACCAAAAGCCAGAAGCTCAACCGAATGAGCCACCCGGGTGCCCCCCAGAAGTCACTTTAAATCTTAGGCTTTTGCTGAAATATTTCCTGAAAGCTCAGGGGTCCTGAATGTTTTCTAGATTCACTCATTTCCCTGTGGAGTTCAAACCTTGAATAATGAGGTAGAAGCAAATACAGGAGGAAACATAAAAGCCCCGAAGCCATCTATGGTCATGCAGCAAAGTATCACGCCAGGCTCTCGACTTTCTCCCTCCTGGTAGAGGGGCCGACCCCAGGGGAGTCAGAACTGTGAAAGGCCATCGCTCTGCTCCTAGAGCTGTTCTTTCTGCATCTCCCACACCTGCTCGAAAACCCTGGACCAAACCCTTGGCCTGCCCCTCTCCTTCACCCTACGCTTAAGTCAGTTGCCAAACCCTCTAACCTCTACCTTCGGCATATTTTTCATATCTACGCCTCTCCATGTATCCCACTGCCACAAGCCAGTATGGTCCCTCTGCTAGCCTCCTTGACAGGTCTCCTTGCCCCCATCTCCCTCTCTCACCTTCTGGGCTTCCTCAACCATGTTTACTTCTCATTCATGCGAATCCGCTCTGAGCAGGCCGCTATGTCTGCCAGAAATCCTTCAGGGATTCTCCACTTAGGATTTCTAACTTTCCAGCCTCGATTTCTATTGTCCCCCACAGCTACTCCACATTCCAACCTTATCTCCTATTGTACTCACACTACTTCACATTTCAGCTGCCTGGTCTACTTGCGATTCCCAGGATCCCTTGCATTTTCCTTGTGGCCCTTTCTGCAGCCTCCCCCCTCTATCTAATCCATCTCTGCCCATTGCAGTCCTACTGATTATTGCAGAACTAGGTCAAGCGCCAACTGTTCAAATATGTTTTCTTCCTCTCCTATTCAACTCTACATTGCCACTCCTGCACTGCTTACCATATGTTAACTTTGCGTTATCATTTATATATAGCCTTATTTGTGTACTTAGCTTTTCTGCCTACCAGTATTTCTTAAGCACCTGTGACATGCCAAGGGTATGCACTAGGCACTTTGCATGTGTTATCTAACTTAATTTAAACCTCACAACAGCCTTGTGAGAGCAAGAATAATAATGAGCATTACCATCCCCATTTTACAGATCAGGAATCTGAGGCTGCAAGAAGTCAATTAACTTGCTCGAAGTAGCATCCTTACTAAGTGGCAGAGTCATCACTCACTCATCCAATTTTATTACAATCCATGTATGCCAGATTCCCAAGCCCTATGGACTTTTCAGTCGAGACTGGGAAGCCCCTCTGGGGGCAATTAGCACTGGAGCCTCAGGACAAGGCAGATCTGTTAAAGAAGGTTTTTTGCTCCTCTCTCGTTTGATTTATATTCATTGTGCTATAGGAATTGCTCCTTTGGCTCTCGGTCAGCCCTTGGCCCAGGCTAGAACAGGGCTAAAGAAATGATTCATGAAAACAAATACCATACAGGATGCTTAGTTCCACTGGTGACCCTGATTATTGTAAAATTGTGAAAGCAAAGGCACGCCACACCCCCCCACAGGTTGAGCAATCTAGAACTCCCCATTCTCTGCCACCTCAGTTTAGGCCTCATGCTAAACTTCTTTTTTTCCTGATTGGATCCAGAGGGGTACCTCAGATTTCAGAAACAAGGCCGGAACAGCACTGTTGTCATATCAGATCAACCTGACGAGAGCAGAGACTTTCCAGTAATAACCAACATGGACTCACAAGAAATTCATATGGAGATTAAGAATAGATAAGGGTTAGTCTACCCTGAATTGATTTTTCACCATTTAGGGTTGGAAGCCCCCAAACTTGTTGAGTCAGTTCTTATTGCCAAAGGAAGACTGTTGTAACAATGGGTTTATTCTCTTCCTTATTATTTGGAGTCAAGGGTGTCCAGCAGCCACTGTTTGCTCAAGGAGAGTCTAAACAGGACTTGCTGGGAAGCCTGAGTGGCTCAGTCACTTAAGCATCTGCCTTCGGCTCAGGCCACGATCCCAGGGTCCTGGGATCGAGTCCCACATTGGGCTTCTTGCTTGGTGGGGAGCCTGCTTCTCCCTCTGCCTGCCTCTCCCTTTGCTTGTGTTCTCTCTCTCTCCCTCTGACAAATAAATAAATAAAATATTTAAAAATAAATAAATAAATAGGACTTGCTGATGCTTGTGGCCAATGAGCATGACTCCTAAGCCACTTTGGCTCTGGCAAGGGGTATGGATCCAATGGTAAGGAAACTGAACAGGAAAGGGGGTTAGGTAACTCTAATTTGTCTTTGATTTTTGTGGGGTTTTGTGGGGTTTTTTTAGTATTTTCTCTTGCAATACTCAAAGCAATCCTTTTTGAGGTAGGTGTTATTGAAACAACCATTGTACAGATACAAAAACTGTGGTAAATAACAGGCAGGGACTGGAACCCTGGTATGTTGAGTGGCACAGATTTCCACTGCCCTGAGCTCATGCTCTGCAGTAAGACCTTTCGCTTGGCAAATGTCAGCCATTTAAAAAGGAGTAAAGGCAAAATTCGTACCCAAATTAGAGTTCTCAAGCATCAGTATTCTTCCTTCCCTCCAAACCAAGATGATACAAAGTGTTTAATTTCTTAAATGTCTCACATTTTCCAGGGTTGACAAGATCTCACCAAGAAGTAGTAGTGGAACTATAAGATTCTTACCTTCCACTCCGGAGACTCCCATGTTGTATCCTTAGGCAAGGGCGCTTGCTTGAACTAGGTATCTCGGTTGGTTAGGCCACACACTACCAAGGCTAGTAAGCCACAGTCACTGAGAAGATCATCCTGTTCCTAGCCGTCTTTAAAACAGGTCAAAAAGGGGCTCCTGGGCGGCACAGTTGGTTAAGCATCTGATTCGGCTCAGATCATGATCTCAGGGTCCTGGGATTGCAGGGACTCTGCTTGTCCGGCTCCCTTTGCCCCTCCTCCCACCTGTGTGTGCACGAGCTCTCTCTCTCTCTCTCACTCTCTCAAATAAATAAATAAAATCTTAAAAAAAAAAAAACCAAACAGGTCATAAAGTGGCTGGGTGAAAATGTAGACGGTGCAGGACAGGTCATCATTGGAACTGATAAAAAGTTATCAAAAGTGCCACTGACTGGGATCACTTGTGTCATATTCATGAATGAAGTAAAAAATTCTCTCTCCTCCCCCCCACCCTTCACTTCTTCATGATCTGTTATATTGTAGACAGTCTAATGGATAGAGCACCTTCCTAATAATATATTTCCATATGAGAGGGGCTTGTTGTTACTAATCAGTGAACACTGACAACTTACAAAAAAGTATTTCAAGCTCTCAAAACCCTAGCCAAGTATGACATTGGATATCCTTTTTACAAAGCTAGACTCTTGGTGTATTATGAAATCTTTCACATCCCACAGAGATAACAGAAAACTTATTTTACCTTCTCCCATGCAGTTCTTGTATTTTGTTGCTGCCTCTGCCATATGGTTAAAAAAAGTTACCCAGAGAACAACCAAATAATGTTATTTCAACACTACAGAAACTACTGAGTTTTGTTACTCCTTAATACCTTTGTATATCCCTCCAAAAAGAATGCTCAAAGAATTTTCAAGTGGAAGACATTCACTACCTATTGTCTGAATTGTGTTGGCAACCTTTTAGAAACACCTTGAAAAAGACTCATGACATATGTCCGCAGAAATCCAGAGAAGCAAAGTAGAGATTGGCGGAAAGGGAGCTATTACAGACTCAAGGTCCGGTCAGAGGGGGTCGTGGGCTGTCAGGTACACTAAACAAAGCGCACTGGGGGAGGCAAAGCACTTAGCAGCCAGCGAGGTAACGGGATGTTTAACAAGGAGGGGGAGAGAGAGGTGATGGGTTCCTTCAGTCCCCCTGGCACATCTCCCACCTTCACACTCGTTTTTTGAAGCCATGATAAAACCACAGGGATTCCCACTTTGCTCCCCTACTTTCCTCTGGCCTTCCTAACTCCTTTCTTACCCCGCTCTTCCCTCTCACTTCCTAATTTGCCCCTCTGTGCGTAATCTTTTGTTTTCAACTACTTTTAAGGTAATTTCATTGCAGCTGGAAAACAACCCATGTCGTCTTCTTCCTTCATTCTCGAGCCCCAGGGACCCAGGTCCCTCCTGGGCTCCTTGGAGCTGGGACCTTCCCCTCTGAGCTCAGCAGCCCAAGCTGTGAGGATGATCTATTTCGTGAGTTCTCCAGTGGGCTGGCCTCTCCATGACGCCAGTCTGCTCCTCTTCCCGCCCCCCTCCCCACGCCTCATCCCCAAAGAAACCTAAACTCCGTGGCCTCTGAAACTGTCGGTGCGTGGGTCCCCAAGGTCTCCGCCAGGATCCAAGATTTCTCTGACCAAAGTGGGGTCGGGTCGGGTCGGGGAAGTCAGTACCTCTTTGCAGGCGTGAAGCTCCGGTCCCGCTCCCCGGGTCACCTGGAAGGCGGTCCCAACCCAGAGCAGCAGCCGCAGAAGCCGGAGTGTGCGCGGCTCAGGTCTTCCCCTGCCTCCGGCAGAGGGATGGAGGCTGCGCCCCGGCTCAGCCATAGCGTTGTCCTGAGCGAACGGCGGCAGCGGCTCAGGTGCTGCGGCTGCTGCTACTGCTGGCAGAAGGCAGAAAAAAGGGGAGGGAGGTTCACAGGGGGAGGATGCAAGGGGCTGGGCTCGCTTCAGTCACCTCCCTGCGGCTACGCCAAGGCCGCCCATCCTTCCTCCTCCCTCCTTCCTCTTCCCCTCCTACCCACGTCGCCTTGGCAACCGCCTCCTCCTTCCCTCCGCGCGGGTGGGTCAGGGACCACGCGCTCCTCTGCCGCTCACCTGCCAGTCGCCATGGCAGCCGCCGCCGCTGGCGCGCGCCGCGTGGAAATGCGCGCGCCCC
>NW_024423564.1:14456569-14563774 GCF_017311325.1 Ursus maritimus
GGGTCTGCAACCGGCCCAACAGGCGGGTCCCGGGGTCGTGTAAAGAACGCGGTAGAAACATCCTCCAAGTCAACGCCACCAAATTCACGTTTTCCATTGCTCTTTCGGGTCATGGGCCATTTATGAGCATCTCTAATTTTGCAGACGTGGCGTTCGACAATGCTTATTTAGCACCTCCTTTGTGTGCAGAGAGAGAAGGAATATTGAGACGCCGTCTCACCTTCAGAAGTTACAGCCCGGAAGAGTGGCCTCGGTAGATGTTTCCTACTGCAACAGCCGCTTCTGGAGATCTTACTTACATCCCGCCAAATCCACCCGTGCCTTTATAACCGGCTCTATGAGAAGCCTTAAGACTGGCATGGTTAAACCGAATTTAAGCGAGGAGCGTTTGCGTTAGCCTGAAATTTTCCAAGCACGACCCTCGGGCTCTTCCGTCTCTTAACATCCTCGTTCTCGCATTGCTTTGAAAAATTCTTTCGTTAGATGCGATGGAGAAATTCCTGGGTCATCTTTTAGGACTTCTTTATTCAGCTGAAGTCTTCTGCAGAAGTCCTGCCCCGGGAAGCCGGCGTTTTTCAACTAAGGCTCCCAAGTGCAAATGCAGGGCTCTCTGGTCCGCTCGGTGGCGCTTTCGCCTCTGCGTACCCCGGAGCTTCCTCCCGAGGGGTCTCCCGCCGTGGACCGCCAGGTGGCGCCCTTCTCGAAGGGAACTCACCTCAGTCACAGATGGCGGGAGAATTGCCTGGCAACGGAAACTGGGCGTTCCAAACAATTGGGACCCGGGATCCTCCGCGTGCGTGGTGTGCGGCTGCGCGGGCTTCCCATCCCTCACATCAGCGTCTCACTCCGCATTTTACCATGCCTTTCACCCGAGACCCTTTCCAGCACCCTACGTTGGACAACGATGATACCTACCTGGGAAAACTCCGGGCTTCCAAGGTACTGTGGTTTCTTGCGTAGATTCCCACCAAGGTGGATGGCGCTCTTTCTGTTGGCGCGATGGACAGAGATGGTAACTTAAAGCACTCTGGTGAGGACACTGAGTCAGGTACGGTAGAAGTTTGTTTTCTGCCTGCCTCCTTGGCTCCATATTCAGAGATGCTTTTGAGGAGAGGGAACTAGAGCTCTAGCCCAGAGGAACAAGGGGCTCTCGTTGCCCAAAGCAAAGCTTGGTATAATGTGGATTAAACAGGCCCAGGTCCCACCAAACTACTCTTTGCCCTGTTTGGAAACCTGTTCTCTGAAGAGATATGAGATATGGAATGGGAGAGAATGCTCTAGTAGCCACCAGGTCATGCTTTATATATCTGCCCTTACAACATCTCTGTCTTTTGGTTTATGCTGGAATGTGTTTTTGTATGTGTGTCAGTGATTTGGGGAATTTAGATGATCTTTGTTTCTGGAGAAGTATTAGGGATGCTTGAAATGGTGCAAAATAAGGTGAATTCAATAGTGATTGTGGTTTGATAGCAGAATCAAAGAGCTTCCTTTTGTTTATTCAACGTTTATCACTTACTGTATGCCAGGCACTCTGCCAACACTGAGGATGTATAGATGAGTTAGATGTGGCTCCTGCTTTAGAGAAACTCTAGTAGAAAAGCTGACAATAGCAGCAGCAAAAATGCTGGCACAATAGCACATGTGCTGTGACAAGAGTTATACATCGTGTGTCAGGAGAACTGGTTGCTTAAAGGTAAGCTTCCCAGAGCCAGGTGAGTTTTCACATCCAAATATGAGTTAGCTGGGCCAGGGGAGGGAGGAGGTGGAATGTGAGTTAGAAAGAAGGAAACAAGAACCAGACATTCAAGGCATAGGGGGCAGCAGGTGCACATACATGGAAAGGAGAGAAAGAGTGGCTTGTTTGGGGGCAAAGAGTCCAGAATGGCTGGAGCATCGATGTGAGATGGAGGAGGGGAGAGAACAGGAGCTGGAGTCATCTTGTTGGGCTGGGTGTGCTGTGTACACCATGCTAGTGAACTAGGATTCCGTCCTGGGGGCGCTGGGGGATCATGTCAGGATTTTAAGCACTAGAGAGTGACACAGTCAATGGGTGTTTTAGAAAGCACAGTGGTAGTAGATTGAATAGAACGGGAGCAGGGACAAGAGGAATCAGGAAGGAGGCAGGAGCCTCAGAAGGCAGCAATCTCCAGGAGGAATAATGGATCTCAAGCAGGGGATGGCAATGAGGTGCCAATGTGAAAAGGTTGCCACGGGCAGAACCGATGAAACTTCGTGGCTGGATATGGTCCCAAGAGAAGGGACAAGTCTAGGGTAGCTCCTAGGTTTCCGAGGGCTTACTTGATACCATTTACTGAATGAGGCATCCAGGGGACGCAGGTTTGGGGAGAAACCTGGTTCAGATTGGTTATGCAGATGTTGCTTTTGTGGTGCTTGTGGGACATTGAAGTGGAGATGAAGAGCAGGCCACATGGTTGAGAGTTCTAGGTTGAAGATGAATATCTGGGAGCCACAGTATCCATGTGGTGGTCGCAGCCACAGGAAGGAATGAGCTCATCCAGTGAATGTGAGAATACGAAAAACAGCAGTGAAACCCCCGGAGAATGCACTGTCTAAGGGGCAGAGGCAGAAAGTAGAGCTGACAAGGGAGCTGAGCAGTAGCAGCTCGAGGCAGGAGGAAAACCAGGAGAAGCTGGACCCACAGAGCATGGAGAGAACACGTGAGAGAATCAGAACCGTGGTGCCGAAAATGAAGAGGTCAAATAAGATCAGGTCTGGAAAGGATCCACCTAACCTAACTAAAGATAAACATTGGTCACCAGCAAGGGCGGTTTCCGTGCTTACTTGACAAAGAGGCCAGACTGTGGTGGCTAAAGAGGGGATGGAAACGGGGAGAAAGTGAAGGTAGTAAATGTTGACTCTTGAAGTGCAGTTCTGCAGGGAAGGCGATAGAATGGTAACGAGACAGTGATAAAGGAATGAGAGAGAAGCTGGGTATACGAGATGGGTACCAGGACGGTACAGGTCTCTGAAGCATGGGGAAAGGGTAGGTTTGGGGAAGAAAGGTTATTCTTTTTATTATTACTTTTGAAGTATAGTTGACCTACAGTGTTCTATTCATTTCAGGTGTACAACATAGTGATTTGACAATCCTATACATTACTCAGTGTTCACCACAGTAAGTGTAGACAACACCTGTCACCGTGTAACATTATTACAACAGTATTGACTCTCTTCCCGATGCTGTACTTTTCATGCCTGTGACTTATATAACTGAAAGTTCGTATCTCTTCATTTCTTCACCTATTTCACCCATCTCTTCACCCACCTTCCTTCTGGCAACCATTAGTTTGTTCTGTGCATTTATGGGTCTGTTTCTGCTTTTGTTTGTTTTGTTTTTCAGTGAAATAACATGGTATTGGTCCCTCTTTGTCTGAGTTATTTCACTTAGCAAATACCCTCTAGCTCCATCCATGTTGTTGAAGATGGCAAGATTTTTCTTTTTTATGGCTGAGTAATATTCCATTGTGGATAGATAGCTAGATGAGCAGATAAAGAATGAAGTTATATATAGATATATATATAGAGAGAGAGAGATCACATTTTCTTCATCCATTCATCTATCAATGGGTGCTTTATTGCTTCCATATCTTGGCTGTTGTAAATAACACTGCAGTAAATATAGTGCATATATCCTTTTGAATTAATGTTTTCATTTTCTTTGGGTAAATACCTAGTAGTGGAATTACTGGATTGTATGACATTTCTATTTTTAGGAGCCTCTATCCTGTTTTCCCCCATGGCTGCACCAATTTACGCATTCCCTTTTCTCCACATCCTCACCAACACTTGTTATTTCTTGCCCTTTTGATACTAGACATTCTGACAAGTGTGAGGTGATGTCTCATTGTGGTTTTGGTTTGCATTTCCCTGACCATCAGTGATGTTGAACATCTTTTCCTGTGTCTGTTGGCCATTTCTATGTCCTCTTTGGAAAAATGTCTATGCAGGTCCTCTGCCCATTTTTTAATCAGTTTGGTTTTTTTGGTGTTGTTGAATTGTATAAGTTCTTTATATATTTTGGATATTAATTCCTTATCAGATATATCATTTGCAAATATCTTCTTTCATTCAGTAGGTTGTCTTTTCATTTTGTTGATGCCTTCCTTTGTGCAAAAGCTTTTTATTTTGGTGTATTCCCAATAGTTTATTTTTGCTTTTGTTTCCTTTCCCGGAGGAGATATATCCATAAATATGATGATAAGGCTAATGTCTAAGAAATTATTGCCTATGTTTCCTTTTAGGAACTTGATGGTTTCAGTTCTCACATTTAGGTCTTTAATCCATTTTCATCTTGTTTTTGTGTAGGTGTAAGAAAGTGGCCCATTTTCATTGTTTTGCATGTAGCTGCCCAGTTTTCCCAGCACCATTTATCAAAGAAACTGTCTTTTCCCCATTGTGTATTCTTGCCTCCTTTTCATAGATCAATTGACCATATAAGAATGGGTTTATTTCTGGGCTCTCTGTTCTATTCCACCGATCTGTGTCTGATTTTGTGCCAGTACTATATTGGTTTTTTTTTTTAAGTTTACGTATTTGTTTTAGCAATCTCTACACCCAACATAGGGCTCAAACTCATGACCCCAAAATCAAGATTTGCATGCTCTCCCAACCAAGCCGGCCAGATGTCTCAAGTACTGTATTGTTTGGATTACTATAGCTTTGTGGTGTATCTATCTACTACCTTGAAATCTGGGATTGTGCTACCTCCATCTTTGTTCTTTCTCAAGATTGCTTTGATATTCAAAGTCTTTTGTGGTTCCATAAATTTTAGGATTATTTTTTCTAGTCTTGTGAAAAATGCTGTTGGTATTTTGATGGGGATTGCACTGAATCTATAGATTGCTTTGGGTAGTATGGACATTTTAACAATATTAATTCTTCCAATCCATGAGCATGATGTATCTTTCCATTTGTGCTGTCTTCAATTTCTTTCATCAGTGTCTTATAATTTTCAGGTTAAATTTATTCCTAGATATTTTATTATTTTTGGTGCAATTGTAAATGTGATTGTTTTCTTAATTTGTCTTTCTGCTGCTTTGTTATTGATATATAGAAACACAACAGATTTCTTTATATTAATTTTGTACTCTGCAGCTTTAGGGCATTCATTTATTTTATTTTTTTTAAAGATTTTATTTATTTATTTGACAGAGAAAGAGAGACAGCCAGCGAGAGAGGGAACACAAGCAGGGGGAGTGGGAGAGGAAGAAGCAGGCTCCCAGCGGAGCAGGGAGCCCCATGTGGGGCTCGATCCCAGGACCCTGGGATCACGCCCTGAGCCGAAGGCAGATGCTTAACGACTGAGCCACCCAGGCGCCCCAAGGGCATTCATTTGTTAGTTCTAATAGTTTTTCGGCAGTCTATAGTGTTTTCTATATATAGTATCGTGTCATGTGCAAATAATAAGAGTTTTACTTCTTCCTTACTGATTTGGATGCCTTTTATTCCTTTTTCTTGTCTGATTGATGTAGCTAAGACTTCCAGTACTATGTTGAGTAAAAGTGGTGATCGTGGACATCCTTGTTTTGTTCCTGAACTTAGAAGAAAATCTTTCAGTTTTTCACCATTGAAATTGATGTTAGCTGTGGGTTTTCATATTTACCGTTACTGTGTTGAGATACGCTCCCTCTAAACCTATCTGTTGAGATTTTTTAAAATAATAAACAGATATTGTATTTTGTCAAATGCTTTTTCTGCATCTATTAAGATGATCATATGGTTGTTATCCTTCCTCTTGTTAACGTGATATATCACATTGATTTGTGAATACTGACCCACCCTTGCATCGCTGGAATCAATCCCACTTGATAATAGTGAATGATCCGTCAAATGTATTATTGAATTTGGTGTACTAATATTTTGTTGAAGATTTTTACATCTCTGTTCATCAGGGATATTGGCTTGTAGTTTTCTTTCATTCATAGTGTCTGGTTTTGGTATCAGGGTAATGCTGGCCTTGTAGAATGAATTTGGAAGTTTTCCTTCCTCTTCTATTTTTTGGAATAGTTTGAAAAGAGTAGGTATTAACTGTTCTTTAAACGTTTGGTAGAATTCACTTGTGAAGCTATCTGGTCCTGCACTTTTGTTTGTTGGAAGTTTTTTTTATTACCATTTCAGTTTTGTTACTAGTAATTGGTCAGTTCAAATTTTCTATTTCTTCTTGATTTCGTTTTGGAAGATTTTTATGTTTCCAGGAATTTATCCAAATTGCTCAATTTGTTGGCATATAATTTTTCACAGTATTTTGTTATAGTTCTTTGTGTTTCTGTGATGTTGGTTATTATTTTTCCTCCTTCGTTTCTGATTTTATTTAAGTCCTTGCTCTCTCTCTCTCTCTCTTTTTTTTTTCCTGATGGGTCTGGCTACAGGTTTATCAATTTTATGTTTTCCAAGAACCAGCTCTCGGTTTCATTTGGTTTCTTTGATCTTGGTGTGTGTTTCAGTCTCTCATTTATTTCTGCTCAGGTCTTTATTATTTCCTTCCTTCTACTAACTTTGTTGGTCTTTGTTAGGCTTTGTTTGTTCTTTTTTCTAGTTTCTTTAGGTATAAGATTAGATTATTTGAGATTTTTCTTGTTTCTTGAGGTAGGCCTGTATCGCTATAAAATTCCCTCTTACAACTCTCAAAGACTTTGGACAGACAGTTGTGTTTTCATTTTCTCCGTGTTTTTATTTCCTCTGATTTCTTAGTTGAACCATTGGTTGCTTAGTAGCCTGTTGTTTAGCCTCCGTGTGTTTGTGTTTTCTGGGTATTTTTTCTCCTAGTTGATTTCCAGTTTCATACCATTGTGGTCAGAAAAGTTGCTTGATGTGATTTCAGTCTTCTCGAATTTATTGAGACTTGTTTTGTAGCCTGACGTGTGATCTATCCTGGAGAATGCTCCATGTGCACTTGAAAAGCTCCATGTGCTTTGGGTAGAATGCTGTGTATACATATGTTGGGTCCATCTGATCTAATGTGTCGTTCAAAGCCATAATTTCTTTGTTGGTTTTCTGTCTGGATGGTTTATCCATTGATGTAAGTGGGTGTTAAAGTCCCCTAGTATTGGTGCATTACTGTCAGTTTCTTCCTTAATGTCTATTAATATTTGTGTATTTAGGTGCTCCTAATTTGGGTACATAGACATTCACAATTATGATCTCCTCTTGTTGGATTGATGCCTCTATCACTATGTAATGCCCTTATTTGACTCTTGCTACAGTCTTTGTTTTAAAGTTTATTTTGTCTAATGTAAGTATTGCTACGTGGCCTTTTTTTTTTTTTTTTTGCTTCCATTTGAATGGCATCTTTTTCCATTCATAAGGGTTATCCTTGAGTAAAACGTACAATCCTTTCTTTGAGATGGAAGGACATTGGATGTGAGGATGGTATTCATGCTTGACGGTCTTGACTTTCCCAATGAAAGACAGTCTCATCCTTCCGCTGAATGAGGACATGATGAGGCTCGTGTAGTCTTTAAGGAATGGGAGGAGAGCTGCCTATGCTTGCATCACGTATTTGTAGTTTTCTTGTTTCATTTGTCATCTTTTTTGGTGATAGCACACTGTCTGATACATACTATTCAATTAATGTCTAACTGACCTGAGTTACACAGCACTGCCATATATAGAGGGGCGGGGGTTCCAACACTGGATCGGTTGAATTTGATTTCTGCTAGGTTGAAGCTGTACTCACTGGAGTGCAGTCATTATTCAAACAGTATTTCATTTCTGAACACCGTGTGGTAGGTCGCAGTGCTAGGTACTAGAGTACAGGGAACAATATGGCATTTTACATTAAATGGAAGAAATCAGTTATGTGCTTTTCACGTTCATGCTTACGGGGTTCTAGTTAGAAGACTGACTGTCCAGTGTACTTTTTCTTTGACACTTCTGCAGTCACAATGAACCCTTCCCTGCTTGCTGCCATCTTTTTCTATTCCTGCTTTAGATACTGCATTCTCCTGCTTCTTCTGTCTCTGACTACCTTAGTGTCCTTTCTCTTTCCTCCCCCCCATTATAATATTGTGCAGTCGTGAGCCCCTGTGGCCACACTCCTTTTTGTAGGCATCAGCCACTACTTCATGTGGATGACCCCCAGACCCTTATTACTAGTTCTGAGCTCTCCTCCAAGTTGCACACTTCCCATTTTCCACCTGTTGACTGCATTTAGACAACTTGCCTTTTCTTCAAACTCAGTACATCTAAACTTGAGCTCATCATCTTTCTTATCTTTTCCACACTCCTCACCCCATCCCACGCACCCCTTTTCCTGTATTCCTGGCCTACCTCTGTCAGTTCTAAGACTGAAAACTTAGGAGCATCAAAAGCCTAGGAGTCTTGCTTCATAGCATTCTTCCCTTTGAAGATATCCCTCTGAGGTCCAGTTAAAATAGGATGGAATAAGGAGATGGGTGTCGCTGAAGCTATCACCTCAGCAAGGCCTCCTGTAACCAGGTCCTGCGTGTGGTTTCTCTTTTGCAGAAACTGCCATATAAGAACCCAGCTCACCTTGCTCAGCAACAGGAACCCTGGAGTCGGCTCAGCTCAACTCCCACAATCACCTCCATGAGGCGGGATGTTTATTTTTTTGATCCTGAGGTACCTAGCATTGAAATGCTATTTCTCTTTACATCTGCTTAAGATTCATGAGTATCTTTTTTGAAAAGTAGTCTGTCCTTAATGGCGTCAGCATCTTTATTTTGTCCCCAGTCCAAGGTCCTACCAAATCTAAAACCTAACACCAATTTATCTGGCCTCTGGGAAGTCTGAAGACTTGTGTTTTGATCCAGTTGATTATCTGGAGCAAATCATTTTCTCACCAGACTTTTCATTCTTCTGACTATAACCATAAATGAGGTAAGGCCCATTAACCCCAAGTGAAGGACAATATGATTTCCATATCCCCAGTGAGAGCTCACCCCTCATTAGACCTAACCATGACAGAATTCTGCATTGACAAGAGTTAAATGTCTTTGGGATGTAAGGAGTTGGTGGACCTTACGCCCAAAAGGGGTTCACTCAGCTTTTGGGGAAAAAGTAGAGCCCAACAGAACCTGACTAGAGTTGGGGTAGAGGTAGCAAGTTAACCCTGGGGGGACTGACTTCCTCTGTAGATACCAAAGGATGACCTGGATTTCCGCTTAGCAGCCTTGTACAACCACCACACAGGGACATTCAAGAACAAAAGTGAGATACTCTTACACCAGGAGACCACCCAGGATACCCATGGGTAAGTGGTGGAGGCAGAGCCTCTCCACCCTAAGGACAATGCCATCCAGTCATGTAAGGTAAAGTGTCACCTGGAAAATAACAAAGATAATCAATAGGTACTCGTTTGTATACACATTTCTGTGCTTTTTACATCTGTATCTATAATGCAATTTCTGTATTTTTATTAACTAAAATGAATAGCGATCCTCCAGCATTGGGCTCATTTGTATAAACAAACAAAACCTTAGTTAATTCCCAGAGGGTAAAAAGGGCCTTTGGCTGCATTATTTTTAAGGCTGCATGCAACTATCTTTCCCTCCTCACCTTTCTTCTTCTGATTGATTTCACTGTCCCGTTCTTCCCCGTACCATCTTCTAGAATCATCAAGACCCAATTCCCTGGAGAACTTTTACCCCCTCCTCCGCCACCTTCCATCACTTCCCGAGCTAACATCAGACACTGGATCAACCCTAAGAAGGAGTCTATCCACAGCATCCAGGGATCCATAGGTAAGGGTTAGAAGACTGGATGGGCAGATGGGTGGTACAAGAGTTTTTAAAAATTGACCCAGGAATCAGGGAGTTGAGGTGATTGGTCATTAGGAAACTTCAGGGATAACTGAAGGTCTTGGAATAGCAGTGACTAAGTTGGCACATTATCAGACTAATACCACAGGACATACTGCCTATAAACTAGGAAATGAATTCAATTTTTCAGAGCCTTTAACTCAGCCTTAGGTCTAGGGGAAAAAATGTCTAGCAAAGGGCAGAAACCTGGGAGTGGAAGACCTACAGCTTTCTCCCATCGGTCCTCTCTATAGGCCAGTTTCCCCAGCTATTACAAGAACTTTCTCCACAGTACCCAGAAATGTATGTGTGATTACAGGTTCCCAGAAAAGGCAAAGGATTTGAAATTCATAGCCTACCCCATTCTCTTTTCTCCACAGTGTCCCCTCACACTGCAGCCACCAATGGAGGCTACTCCAGAAAGAATGATGGTGGCTTCTTCTCTACCTAATGTTGACAGGCCCCTGGACTAATAAGTCGTAGCGGAACATCCTGCTGCCCACCTCCATTAAATAGATTTGTGCTGGATGAAGCCTGAAGTGTGTTACCCATGGACTAAGAGTTGCCACTTGACTGCTCTTAAAATGTGGGAGGGAAGTTTCCCAAATTCTAGAAACTAGTCCTATTGGACATATTTGCAATTGGGAAAGTCATCTTGCTGAAAAGCTAAGGATTTAGAACAAAACAACACGTGGGGTGCCTTTGTGGCTTGGTTAGTTAACCATCTGACTCTTGGATCTCAGCTCGCGTCTTGGGTCTCAGGGTCATGAGTTCAGGCCCTACACTGGGCTGGGTGTGGAGCGTACTTAAAAAGAACAAAACCGTTTTTGGCAGGGTACAGGTATTCATATTTTGTAAACCGGACTCATTCCAAACATAGATAAATGCATTCAACATTTCTTGCAAACTTGTATGTGAGCCACTGAGCTAACTGTTGGGGAAATGAGTGGACACAGCCCATTCTCTTAATGAGCCTACCACACCATAATTCTGGTAACTCTATGTATGTAGCGTTAACATTGATGCTGAGGTCACACTTAACATATTTCAGACCTTCTGGATTTAGTCATCTGCTGGGCTCTACTTTTCCATAAGGGTGCCATCTTCCTGGACCTGGCTCTTTGCTACTGTTCATTCTCTAATTCTGCTGTCTTCTTGCCTGGGAGTCAATTCCCTTTTCTTTGTCAGTTTGTGCTGTGAAATACAGCCCTTGATACTTATAAATGTGGTTCAATAACCTGGTGCTTGGGCTTGAAGGTACCTAAAAACATGCATTAATGTGGTTTCTAAAATTGTAAGTCACTCAGGGGAAACTGCTATTAGATTGGGCAAGAAATCGCAGACCTTTCAGAATATTGTAGGGTAAATTCCCATTTCTAAGTCTGGACAGCATATGCATTGCTGAATAATTCAGATATGAAAGAGTTTCTTCCTGTTACTCAGGTACAGGGTCCTTAAATTCCATCAAACTATCGCAGCCCCTCTTCCACAGAGATACTCCAACCTATTCAGACAGTATCTGCTGCCAAGTGGCAATATCAAGTTTCAGTTCTATTTAGAATGGCTGACAGTGGCAGAGAGGGGTGACTCTCTGGCTGATCATCTCATGCAGGTTGATACTGAAAAATTTATTACCATGACCCATACATCAAGGCTTTTAGAAATACAGACTCACAGACCTCCCCAATAATTCTAATTCAGTAAATCTGGGGCGGGTCCCTGGAATCTGAATTCTTACAAGCCCTGCAAGTTCTCTTATTGAAAAATATATATATATATAAAACCTTCAGGGGCAGACGCTGTACAGGGGGGCACCAGTGTTAGTACCATACAAAGGGTCATCACAAGGCGGGCCGAAAGGAAAAAAGGGAAGAGACTAAGGAAAAACACTGCAGCAGCAAACAAGGCTTCAGTGGCCTTCCTGCTCCCGCGGGTTGGGCGACAGCTCCTTCACCCCCGCCTTCGCCCCCCAGCGCCCTGGCCCGCCGCCGACTGTTAACGATTAGCCCCAATGCCACGGGCGGCCGCGCTCCGGGGCCGGGCTCAGATCAGAATCGCCTCGATAATCAGTGGCCCGGGACAAGCCCGGCCTCGTCTATCTGATCAATTCATCACTTCCGAGCGCCGGGCCCCGTAAGACCGGTTCCGGGACCGCGGCGTTGCCGCCGCCCAAGGGGCCTCGCTGCACAGCGCCCCGAGGAGGGGCTTCGCAGGAGGGGAGCTTTTCATCTCGGGTCGGCCCGGCGGGGCTAGGGTCACAACCCGATCAAATAAGATCAACGTGTAGGCGGGGGGGGGCTCAGGGACGGGCGCACACACTCGCCTTGCACGCATCATGCACACACACATTCGCGCGTCCACTCACGCAGACCACACGCGCCGTCCACGCAGCACCCTAACACCACACAGTCCACCCTCTGCCCAGCCCGCTCTCCCTCCGTGGAACGAGCGGAAGTCCGCACCCTCTTTTAAATCCCTCCGCCTCAGAGGATTCTGGGAGGAACCACTGAGCACAGGCTGTCGTCCGGTATGCCCTTTGCTGCCCTCGAGTGGCTCGGAGGGAAACCCAGGTCCCAGAGAAAAGCAGGACAAATTCCCGCAATACTAAATCGTGCTTGTCTTATGATCTTTGTGCAGGTACATATTTATATCCGTATCTATAGCTTTCTTTTGATCTTTGACCCAAGTCTTTGATCCAAGTTTTGAATATAATATGATTCAGTCTCAGGAGATTTGTAGGTGATTGCTCTCATGGAGAAGGCAAATACTGGTCAATATCAGCGTCCCCAGGAGCTCCTTCCCCCAGGGCAGAAGGAAAACATCATTTTACCCAAGGGAAAGGTGAGAATAGATTATTTAAATCCAGTCTTAGGATAACTGAAATGAGTAAAGGTAGAAAGGCATATTCCTGTCATTTACAAGAGCCCCCTTGCCACCCCGAACTTGATGCTATGGCAGTCATATTGCTGAACCTTCACTTACTTTCATGTCCATTAAAGCATGTCTAAGTTTCAAACTCCAGAATCAGTAGTGAAAAAAAAAGTAGTGATTATATAATGGGAATTAGCTTTCACATCAGGGAACGCAATTCTAATGTCTCAGTTCCTTCTTTCTCCTTCTTCAATGAAAAAGGTTATGTGTGTGGGAAAAATAAATCAGAAGAATTTTGTGAATTTATAATTTGTAACTGTACCAGTTCCACCACGCACTTAAACAAATAGGGGGAAATTAACCATTTATGTGCAAGAATCCCATTGGTTGAAGGATTTTCTGGGTGTATGGCTGGTTAACCTGATAACCTCATTTGAATAAGTTTATGCCTGGTAATGGCAGATAATATTTGTATTTTAATAGCAGTGGTAGATAAAACGTATTGAGGAGTGTTATCTCCCTTATTTAACGTACCTCAAAACTTATTCGTATATACATATATGCTTACATATATAAGCTGATACATGTATCAGCTCCCTCAAAGGAGAAAACTACACCTTCATAAATTCTGAACTATATCGTGTATTTGGTGACCATCACAAGGGGTCAACAGGAATAATGATATTCATTAATGTAAACCAAAATGGTATACTTGGGTAGAACCAAGGGGGGTATTGAACAAAGTTCAACGAATTCATCATGTGACAAATAAAATGGACAAAAATGGTAGGGAAAGAAATTTTATTTTCAAGGATTTGTGCAGACAATGGTGAATAAAAAATTGTATTTTAACTATAAAAGGCTGACTTCATTCCACGCTGGCATTCAGGGTTTATGGTGATGCCAGTTTGAATCTGAGGCAATATTGCTATCCCCCTTCACCCACCCCTAAAAGACTCCCTCAGAGGAACAACTTCCTACAATTTTTCAGTCAAAAAACAGATGACACATCAACCAAAGTAATGAGTTAAACAGCCTTCTGCTTATCTGCTTACATAAAGGCAAGAAACAAAATAAGCTGTGTTATTTGTTTCTTGCTGTAAATTACCTTCATTCTGTGCACTTTTTTGGTACATTCTCATAGGAAAACAACTCAAAATATAACAATTTAGGTCAAGATACCCCACCTGGGAGGCTGTAAAAATTGAACAACTAGAACTGTGAAATGAAACAAGTTTAAAATCCGAAGCAGCTCTCCTCACCAAGCTTAGAGACATTAGCCCTATTGGAAAACAAGTCATTAAAGCTACAAAATAACAAGTGCAAAACATGCTGAACCTGTATTTCCAGAGAGTACCGTTCCTGCTGGCCAACAGGTCCCAAACACACCTACAAGGTGTAACTGTTCCTTTCTGTTCCAATAGATGTCCTTTCCCTCATGTGAAAGATCCTCAGAAGTGACAATGGAAAATATAATAATCATTGAAATTTACCCTGTGGGCCAATTCTTGAAGAGACAAAAAAGCCACAACTCTGAGATGATTAGACATGTAGTGTTTACTTGAGGACTTTTTACACCTCTAGAAACCCCCAAAGCACTAAACTATTTCGGAACCTAAACTTCCTAGCAGCTTTTCTTTGGGGGAAAAGACAGAAGACAATTTCCTGCCACACAGGGGTCAACTTGTCCACAGTCAAGTTTTACTGTAACAGACAATTCAATTGGTTCCTATGTTGATGCGTGCTTGTCACAATAATTTAATTTTAGACCAACTCTCTCTCTCTTCTTTAAATGGAGAAGTCTTCCCTTCAAATGTTGAGTCAGCTAAAATGATTTCTGTAAGAGTTACCATATCCATGGAAAAGCCTATTAATCTCCATGGCAAACATCTGTTTTCCTTCCCTTTAGAAAACACCCTCATTTTATTTGTGGATTCTGTTAACTTTCCAAACATGCTCATGAATATCAGCAACTTCTCTCACTCGTTTGAATTTATCATGTTCTTAAAACACAAAAAATTTCCAAGAGATAGCTAAAGAGTACTGCAATATGAGGAAAACCAAAAGTTGCCCAAGAAAAACAAGTGATCAATTAAAAATTGCCATAATGACCCAGACTCAAACACAGAATAAGGCTGTGTCTTGGATAACATGACAGAACGTCCATCTAACATCACAGTAAATTCTTACACTAGATGACTTTACTAGTGTATGAATTATATACTAGATTTCTTTTACCCTAACTGCAAATATATTAAAAATTATTTCTTCAATACTTTTCTCTTTCCCCTAGTGGTGGCATTTAAGACTGAGTAACACTATTTCGCACTCAGTAATTTAGAGTATAAAAAAAGGCTTTAGGAAAATTCTAAGAGTAGATTCATTTTCCATATACCATTTGATGGGATGAAGTCTCCTTTGGGGGATATTGGTGAACAGAACATTTTTCCTTACCTAAGTTACTGCTTTCTAGTCTCACCACAGACAACTAATTCCCAAATCTTATGTAGGCCCAGATTTTCTTGGCAAACTCTTGAGCCACCAGCACACAGCACATTTATTTCATCTGTCCTCTTTTCACAGTGAAGACCATGCCTCTCTCTTATGTTCCCAGATGGGTATATGAAAGAGAAATTTCCAAAGCCAAAAAATTTTCTTGGCGTGTGTAACTCTTGTTCTCCCCCCACCCCACCCACTCACCCCCCCCATCAAGTTGCCAAATCCAAATCAAACAGTGAAAAAAAAAAAAAGTCAAGTCTTGAAAATTCTCTCTCCTTCCAAGAGGTGTGAATACAGCCTATGTCCTTCCCTAATGGGCCTCAGTTTGAAAAGATCCTGATGAGGAGCTGAAGAACAGAGTAGGTGACAGGTTTTTATGTAGGAGGTATGTAATCCTATCACCGTGGGGTGTAATTTATCTGGACATTATATGCTCTCTGCTGAGGACTGATTCACACACAGATCAAAGGAAGTTGGCCTTCTGGAGTCCCCTGAAGCATAAATAATGTTTGTAACCATGAGGAATTTTCCCCACATATGGTAGGGGCAGATGCTGTGGTGTCATCTTGGGGACTTTGATGATTTTAGCTGAGCTCTCTTACGCTGGGCCCAGGCCCCGGACAGTTTCTTCACCCTCATCCTCTTGGTTGGCAGCTGATGAGATGGATGCTTTGGAATTCATTTTATAAACAGGACGTAAAAGGCCATTACAACACAGGCGATTGCCACAGCAGCATGCAGCCTGGTTCCGATCACAGCGGCTGGCAACAGAAGTAAAAAGAGAAAAGAAATCACACCTGCGCTTCATGTAAATCCTCACTTTCAAGGTGGTATTTTGAAATCTCTAGTCATGATGAAGAGACCTATCAAGGTTCTCAAGAACCCACCCAGGGATGCATTTAAATACTGTTCTTAAGCGCTAGATTCTAGGTGAATATACTGTTTCTATTTTGCTCTATTTTGAAAAAAGATTTAGGTAGGTAGGATTCACCCTTAATAAAAAGTAACAAAGGCATCTGAGTTAATGAAACTTAGAAGAGACTCCAATATATTCTTTCCAGAAATTCAGAAAAACTTTTCATTGGGAAAATACTCCAACGATTCTAGTCCAGTCTAAACAGCTTTAATTTGGAGACTTTTACTCCATGGAGAATATTAAAATTACCTTGATGCTAAAATAAAGGGTTATGTAAAAGTGGAACCAGATACAATGCCAGCCTATCCCACCCCCCTACACTTTGCAGCACCCCACTGTCCAGAGATGGCAATCTCCTCTCCCTGTCCAGACATGATCATACCTTTGTAAAACACACCCCAAACTCCCTTCTTCTCGGACAGCAGCCAGGTTTTGAGACGAGGTACTTTCTTGAAGTAAGCACAGGTGCAAACAAAGAGCAAACCAAACACCAGAATTCCATCCAAGGAGTACACTGTGACAGAAAGAAAAACAAACAAATGCTTTGGTACTAATCTAGCTGGTGACAGGTGATTCCATTTGAGAACTCCAAGGAGAACAGAGTGATTTAATATCAAGACGATACAATCAACTAGCAATGCCAACCCTTTACAAGGGAGAGCCAATATCCTGGGACTAACAACGGTTCCTTCATTGTTCCTCAAATTGCTTGTAGACAACCCCCTTACAAAGATTTCACTGTATCTTCTCCTCTTTCAAGAGCTACAAGTCCTGAGAAGAGTGCATCACTTTAGTGGAATCAATCTCCCAGGAATGGCCAGTGTTGGTAACAGTTTGAGAGAGGCGTAAGAATCCTTGGAGCCTGAGCTGAGGAAAGTACCCATGTTCCTGTTATGAATCACTCATGTGATAAAGGAGAGCCAAATGTTTAGCCAAGTCTCACAGATCTGCAGTTGTTGAAGAATATGTTAAGGCAAAAAGTAAAGCTTAATGTAAACAGCAAGGGTTCGAATTCATAAAACTACAGTTTTCCAATGCTTATCTTACACCTCATGCATGATACTCTACTGTCAAACCAACATTTCTGCTAGAATAACTACAGATTCTTGTCAGAAAAAAAAGTATCTGAGGTGTCGACATAGAACAATTGTGGGAAAAAAGCTTTGAACAATTCTATTTCTTACATACGTAAAACAAGCTATTTCTTGTACATGTAAGCACAATGAAGAACCTAACTGCAAAAGGAAGAAAAAATTCAGACCACAAAAGGAGGGAAGGTAACTAAAATTTACTCAGTTATTATTATGTATCAGACTGCTCTCTTATTTCCTGGTTTCTTCCTCCCAGTGATGTCCCTTCTGGTACTGTGCCTAGTAACCTCAGACCTGTGACTTGCCCAGGAAGCTCCAAAAGGATATTTTACATAATCAGTATCTGCCACTTCTGGACCACTCTATCTCCCTCTCTCCAGTAAAACTATCTCACAGCCAGGTATCACATGAGAAAGAGCCCAGTACATTAACACATACACTAAATTCTTATGATGATACTTTAATGTATTATTCTTTTACTTTCATAAGTTCTTGCAGACAATGCCAAAATTCACAAAAGGGTGAAATTTGAGTCTCCATTGCCAGACTTAAGGAGAAGGTACTTTTGAGAAACGCTTTCCTGAGCCCCTCAAATCATACCAGGACGCTTTCTCTTCTTTCCTGTAAACAGCTGACTCTAAATACCATTAAAAGTCCTTCTTCCTGCACTTTTCCTGGAATTCGGAAATCATGTCAGTAAAGTGTTCGAAGACGTCTGGAAAATTAGGTCGGATAAACAGGGTTCCAACTGCCACATCGTTTAGAAGAGGCAGTGTCTAAATCCAACCCTTGCAACACTAGCCAGGGTCTCCAGATGGGATCACTCAGGCAGGACTTTAGAATCAAACGAGACAAAGCTTTCCGGCATTTTTTCAAAACAAGGAAAATTTTAGGGTCTACATTCGCCTCCAAAAAGTGTGAGGCTTGACACTCTCTCTGATTTCTTGGTCCTCCCAACGAGGCTACAGTCTGAAAGTATGAGAACGAAGGAAGCTAAGAGAAGGATCCTTTCTTTTCCCTGGTGCCAGAGCAATAGTTCAACTGGGACCGGCCTGCCTAAGAGTCTTGCAAGGGCTAGAACGAACTTCTAAGAAGGGGGAAGAGAAAGCACAGGCTAGGGACTGAGGACTCGGGGTGCGGAGACGAGAAGCACTGGTATTTCTAGATCGGTAGGGGACGGAAGAACCGCGCAAGGGTTTGGGGGACAAGAGTTAGGGGCACTGAGAGGCCACGGTGGGGCTGGGCTGGGAGGGGGCGGGGAGAATGGCCACGTCAGTCCCGGTCCCGCCCGCCACGTTTCCCCTCGTTCTTTAGTCCCATTCTCCACTCTGGGCATTGGCTCTCACCGTTCGTCATGGCGGCTGGGCCCGGGCCTCGCTAGGGGTTCCGGGATCAGCTGTGAGTGGTAGCGGCGAAGACTGGGGAACCCAGCTCCGCGATGACACTTCCCGATCGGGGCCGCAGCGACGGGTAGGAGGTGTAGTACGCAGGCGCAAGGGCAGAGAGGCGAGTGCCGAATGCAATCAGGAGTGGCTAGCAGATTACAGAGCTAGGGGACTTGTGTGGGCGGTGCTTGCTGTTTACGCAAGCGTAAGAAGAGCGCCGTCGGAGAGGCTTCCTAAGTGGCCATGGTAACCAAGTTTCTTCCGGGTGTCCTTGCTGCGGCAGTGGCCTAACCTGACCTGTTGGCGTCGGTGTATTCGGATAGATAAAGGCCCCAGCTTCACACTTTATTCTGCGCTGTGGCAGCTGGTGTGTGTGTGTAAGCAGCAGCCTTCCTGCGACGGAAAGGTGTCGGTCCCGGGATTCCAATTAAGAGAACTCTGACAGCAGGACTCATGAGGCAGTCCCTGCGACCTCCAGACCTGCTTTTGTTTCACTGCTCTTTCTTTCCTTAACTTCTTTTGTTTTCTTTCTTTCCTTTTTCTGTCTCTTCTTTTTTGCTACTGGGTATACCAGATTTTTTTCTCCAGTTTTATTGAGAAATAATTGACCTACGGCACTTCTTTCTTACTCCTTATGGAAATCAGAATAGTTAGTTACTCTCGGAATGAGAGTAAGAAACATTATAACAGAAACAAGTCACATATTTCAGACCCTAAAGCTCCACTCTATCGGGAAACATCCAGATAATTGCCTGTTTGTTTCTTAGATTTTTCTTGAAACTTTCAGGAGAGTCTCGATACTCTCCTGTATTTAGTTAAATGCTGGGGTCTCTTTGGCCACTGTAACCAGGAATCGGGGATATCAGGACAGCGTTTTTCACAAAACTTTCACAAGCTGACGAAAGATATCAATAGTTTAATGATGGGGGTAGAGTGGAGACAAAGCTACAGGTTCCATTTTGTAAATCAAAATCTTTAATTGGGCACAACTCGACCTGCTTTATTGAAATGCAGAGAGGGGCGCCTGGGTGGTTCAGTCGCTTAAGCCTCAGATTCTTGGTTTGGGCTCAGGTTAGGGCCTGGGGGCCCTGGGATCTAGCCCTCTAGCCAGTGTGAGGCTCCCTGCTCAGCGGGGAGTCTGGTTGTCTCCCTCTCCTGCCCCTCCCCTACTCATGCTTGCTCGCGCGCGCTCTTTCCCTCCCTGTCTCTCAAATAAAAAATTAAACTGCGGCTAGAGTGCAACTCAATCTTTCGAGGCTTAAATTCTAGGTAAGGTTACCAGTGATTTGACAAGGTCCGAAAGGAACTCAGTGCCCCTCTTGCTGCAGTGCCATCTGCTGACTGCGGCCTGCTTCGCTACAGATAAAAAAAGTTACCAAAATGCCTCCTTCTAAGAGCTGGAGTGGGGAGGCAAGCCGAAAGAAGTCTGATGGAAAAGAGACTCCTTGCAAAAATATACATAAATGCGGGGCGAGGGTCTGGGGGTGTGGAGGAAGACATAGGGGACAAAACCTAAGACAAGGCCAGATGTACTTACGCACATACACACAGAGACAAATCCGCCTCCCCAAATGAACTTTGGGGACCACTCAAAAACAACATAAAAATACCTAATTGTCTTGGCCTTTGAACCTTTCGTCAATTGTTATCTAAAACAGCATCAGCACTAATAATATCACTAGCAACTGACTGTTAATTCCCTGCACCCATAGAGCCCAAAGTCCTAAATAAATTCATGTTTACTAATTTGGATTGAATCATGTAGCTCATCTTCAACTAAAAAACTTCTCCTCTTTTTTGGATACTATTGAACTGTGCTAGCCTCACTGACCTACACCTAATTGTTATCTTTACTCAGGTTTTTCCTGCTAAATATAGATGTTCCTAAGAAACCTACACCCTCTTTTTCTCATTATTAACTCTCACTTGGTGACCTGTTCTGTTCATGGTTTCAACTACTACCTCTGCAGAGTTCTTAAGTTGATGTCCTATCCAAGCTCCAATCTTCTATTTCTAATAGATGTTCTTCTGATATCTGAAATGTTTAAAGCCAAACACAATTCCCCTCCGATTTCCCAGTTTCTATGATTAATATTTCTTTCCCCCTAATCACTAAAGTTTAAATTTGTAAGTTATCTCTGAGTCAATTAACTTTTTTCAAGATGTCATTCAGATTGTTCCCTTTTCAATCCTGCAGCCATCATGTTAGTGATTTTACCATGTCAGTCTTCTTTAAGCATCAATTTTATCCTCCAGTAGTGAAAACTCACATTCGTATAACACTGTGACATTTCCAAAGCCAACACACCTATTTAATCCTCACAAGTGCCTTATTACCCTATTTTGGAGATAAACTGAGGTTTAGGGTAAAACTACCCAGTGTCACACTCAAGCAGTAATTCTGGTCTTCTAAACTGAAGACTAGAAAATTTTGCTCAAAATCACAACTGTTGTTTCCTGTAACAGCAGCCACTGGCTGCTAAATATTGTTTAACTCCTTACCCTGCTATTCATGGCCTTCCTGCAGCATTTTCCACTGTTCTAGGTAGACTTTAAGCTTCAGCTGTGAAAAGACTTCTGTGTTCTTTAAATGTACTGTTTGCTTTCGCAAAGTTTTTGCTCATGCCATTTACTGTTTTGGTGATAACTTTATCTCCTCATTTTGTACTAGAAGGAAACCACTCCAATTTTTTATTTTAAGATTTATTTATTTATTTTAGAGAGAGAGAGAGAGAGCGAGAGAGCACACAAGCAGGGGGAGGGGCAGAAGGAGAGGGAGAGACTCTCAAGCTGACTCTGACTCCCTGCTGATTGTGGCGCCTGATGCAGGGCTTGATCTCACCACCTTGAAACCATGACCTGAGCTGAAATCAAGAGTTGTCCACTTAACCGACTGAGCCACCCAGGCGCCCCAAAACCATTCCAGTTTTTGTTACTCTCTGAAAGATAAGTCTTTTCTTCCCCAGTTGCTCTCAGAATTTAAGAATAAAGTTTAAGGACAAAGACATGACAGTTGAAGAGCCGAGGAGAGTGATTGACTAGTGAGCTAATTACTATTTCAAAGGACAGTGATAGACCACAATATCTTACTCTGATTATGTAGTTATTTTATACTCCACTCAGAATTTGCCCATTTCTGTTTCTTCTTTTTCCATGTGTCTTTCTTCGTCTTCCTACTCCTTCTTCCCACTCTTACATTTATGTCCTTCTTTCTCTCTCTACCACATTTTTTCTTTTCCAGGTTTTATAAAGTAGTTTATCTTTTTATTGAAAAAAACGAATCTCACCAGATTTTTGCTTCCAAATTTGTTATAACAAGAATTTTATTTTTAAAAAATTGAATTCAAGTTTTCTTTCTATAAAATTGGGTTTTATTGGTTGCTCCTTTTTCAGGTCGTTGAAGGATTAAATGAATTACTGTTTACAACAATACCTGGCATGAAGTAAGCGCTCCATAAAGGCTAGTTTTTACTGTTGCAGTTGTTCATTTGTTTAAAAAATATTAACCAGCGTCTACTATGTGCTGAGCACTTCGCTAGATTTTGCAGGTGTAGAGGCAAAAGTGAGTCCCTGCTCTCAGAGAGCAAACTGTATTGGAGAAGATAGATGAATGAACACATTTAATAGAGCACAGGCATTATGTATGTAATGACATTATCTTTGATCTTTATAACTGTTTTGCAGAATATTTTTAAAATGAGAAATCTGAGACTCAAAGAAGACACATGGATGACATCACATAGCTAGTTAGGATCCAAACCCAGGTCTGCCTGACTTCAAAGCTCCCTTCCCCCTGTTTTCACACTGCTTCAAATTGGGATGCTTTCCACTGATACTAATCTTTGATGGTTTTGTTCCAAGCATTATTGTTTCTGTCACCCTGGAAGGCCCCATATAGCCTTACATCAGGCCGAAGCCTGGGCCACTGGCTCTTGCAGCCAAACTGCAAAGAATAAATAGAGCCCCACTGAATAGGGACTCAGTTCAGACAGTCTTTCCTCAGTTCATTTCAGCCTCCACTGGAAGACAGGCAGTTGTTGCCAAACACCTGTCAGTCAAGAACAGTGGCCTGTTTGTTTGGGTTGTTGTGGTCACTGTGGTGAACATTCATCAGTCATGGGGACCATGACTATGGCATTCTGGTTTAACCAAAGAGTAAGTTCAGTCCCAAAGGCTCAGCTTGCAACAATAGCCTCATTTGAATTACAACATATTTGAAAAAGGATGTCAAACAGGCATTAATTTATGCTACAAATATTTGTTCCGGAACTTCTGAGCCTAAGGAATGTACTAGCCTTTGGGAGCTGAAAGATGAAGGAGAAACAGACTCTGTTTTTAATAAGATTTAGTAGACAAGATAAGCCGTGTGTATAAGTCACCAGAAAATACAATAGAAAGTGAGCAGTGTCAAAGGAAAATGAAAATGAAGTGCTGTGGGAGAGTAAAGGAGAAAGTGCTTTTAGCTGGAGAGCCCGGGGCGGCGGGGGCGGGGGAGCTTAGTGGAGGTGCAGACATTTTAGCTGGGCTGGAAAGGCACATGTAGCAATTTAATAAAAAAGGTATTCTAGTGGGAAAGGAGTAGAGTGATCAAAGGCATGGAGATGGGAAAGCACAGGATAAGTCTGGGGCACAGCACACTCTTGCCTTTCTCCTTCACTGGCTAATTCCATTCATCCCTCAGGTCTCAGCTCAGACCTCACCTGCACAAGGAAGGCATCTCCGACCTTCTCGAGTTGCCTTCCCCCACTTAAACTATCAGAGCATACAGTATCTATTCAGCTCATGTCCCCCTGCTACACTGTAAGGTTCATGAGCCTGGGACTGTGTATTTTCAATGTTTGTCATTTTATCCACAGTCCCGTACCAGTGCTGCACATTTTACAGGTGCCTGTGAAATATTTGTTGTGTGCATAATTGAATGTGGTCTTGTGGAACTAGAAGGTAGAGTTCATGAAGGAGAACAGCAGAAGATGCTGCTGAAAGATAGGTTCTGGAATAAAAACAGCTGACACAGAATGTTGACTACATGCCAGGGACAATTCAAAGCACCTTCTGCATGTTAACACATCCAAGCCTCCTAATAACCTTAGAAGGTTAGTAACTTATTATCTCCATCTCACAGATCAGGAAGGGATGTATTGAGAGGTGAAGTAAATTGTCTCAAAGGTAGCATGGCTGGTAAGTAGTACAGCTAGGATTTTGGTGGGGTTTTTTTTTGAGACACACACACACAGAGAGAGAGAGAGAGAGAGAGAGAGAGAGAGTGTGTGTGTGTGTGTGTGTTAGCAGGAGGAGCAATGGGAGAGAGAGAATCTTGAGCAGATTCGTGCTGAGTGTGGAGCCCAACTCGGGGCTCTATCCCAGGACCCTGAGATCATGACCTGAGCAGAAAGCAAGAGTGGGATGCTCAACCGAATGAGCCACCCAGGTGCCCCAAGTACAGCTAGGATTTTTAAAACTGACTCCTCTGACCCCAGATGCAAGTTTAACCAAAGAGTATAGGCATTCTGTGGTAAAGAAGCAGATGGTTAAGACTGCACAAGATTATTGTGGAAATTCTGAAAGCCACTTAAAAAAATGACACTACCTCACTCAGCCCCAAACAGGGGGTGGCACTGCAGAAGTTTGTACCCTGGGGTGGAGGGGAAGGAGTGGGGGTGGGGTGCAGGGTGGGGGCAGGGTGAAGGTGGGACTGCTTGGCTTCTCCTGGATTTGGGGTCTAGGTGGTACTACCTGCCTACCCTCTCCTATCCCGTCCTAATACATGCCTCAAGCTCACCACCCAGTCTCCTGTTTTCATCATTTCGGATAGTCCCTCCCACTGCCTTGCTGTCCAAATTTTTCTCCCACAACTCAGCTCTACTGCTCCCTTCTATCAGCTACTGCTGTCGGCCTCTCTGCTGACTCCATTCTTTTGGGAACAAATCTCTTTTGTCATTAACCTTTTCTTTAGAAGCTCCTTCCATTTTTTTGCCATAATGAAAACCTGACTTTTTCTAAGTTAGCTAAGTGTCCAGCATAAATTCACAGCCTTACTCATTTGGTAATCATTTTTTCAAAGCCCACCTTCCTTGATCCTATTGCCCTGTGAGGCTATTTTCCTCTCTTTGCTTTTCTACCCTCCTCTGTCCAATTACACACTCATTCCTTAACCTCTTATAATCTGGCTTCCATCTTCACTATTCCCCTGGAACTATTTTGTCCAGATTATTCTACCACCTCCCAACTGTCAAATCCAAGGCCTCATCTTAAATCTCTTAAACTCTTAATCTCTGTGGCACAGAGCACTCCTGACCACTTGCTTCTTTTTGAAATTTTTTCTCTTTTGGCTTTCAAAATATGTTCTTTTCCTCTTCATCTTTGTTATTTATCTCTTCCTACTGTTAAAAATGATTAAAGAGACTTAGGAAAAAGCCTTGGATTTGAACACCTCATGAAGCGGACAGTCTTGGAGAACTGCAAAATGGGATGAAAGGCAGAATGCTTTTATAGGATAAAGAATAAAGAACAAGAAAGAGAAAAATGAAAGTATTTGATTGGCTGGCTGATAGTCAACCTTGTTTGGAGTGAGAAGACCCAGAACTGGCTTGGCATTTGGGGATTGGCTAAGGAATATGCAGCATTTCTGGTCAAACAGAGTGATTAAGTTTCCATTTGCTAACATGGCACCTGGGGCAGGAAAGGCTCCATTGTGGGTCTAGAAATTTATTTCAACACTACCTCTTGGACCATTCTTTCTGTTTTTTCTGTTTCTTGATGAACCATTTTGAAGGATCTGCCCTTTGCCCCCCTTCTCTCTTGCCTTTGTTGCTGTGCAAGCCTTAAACTCTCACTTTTGTATTGACGTCTCCCACACCATTTTCTTTGATCATTTCTCTGTGGATTTCCAGGCCTGCACATCCGTCTGTCGATAGGACATCTCTAGACTCTTAGACGGAGTTCATTTTCTCCCCCTGCCCCAATTGCTTTCCCATTTCACTTTCCAATTTATATTAATAACATTCCATCCATCTGGATGTAAACCTCTCTCTCCATAGCTCTCAGTTTCATTCAGACACAAAGTCCTGTAAATTCTACCTCCTAAAGTTCCTTCTCTGCAGTGTGAAGTTCAGTCTCTGAAGAGAACATTCCAGACCTTTCACACTCCAGCTTCATTCCAGCCTCATTTCCTGCATTGCCACCTAACAAACTTGGCTCTGCTGGCTCTGGTAATCCCCCTGAAAATTACACGGAAGCATACAGTGAATTTTCACTCTCTGTGCTTTATTTCGGCTCTGCTTGTAACTTTTATATTTTGGATCTCAGGTTCAGAAGGTTGAAGTATTGACGCTCTGCAGTTCATGACATACTATCATAACTGGCCTTTCCAAAGTCCTTCCACCTGTTATTTATCTGTGCATTGCCCCACAAACTTTCAATGTATTTTATGTCTATTTTTTTATTTGTTCTTGTAAAATATCTACTTTTTGTGTGTCTCTAGATTTAATTTACATCATAGATCTCATTGTGTTTCTTTTTAAATTTAGCACTATGTTTCTAAGCTCTGTCCGTGTTGTTAGTCTATTACTTCTGATTGCTGCATAGTACTTCTTGGAGTGCACCCAGCACATTTTAGCTATCCCTTGATAATGGACACTGTGAATGTTTTCTACCTGAACCCCTGGACAAGGCCAGAGTCTCATCACTACCTAACACAGCGACTCTCAACCTTATCAGACTCAACAGTCTTCCTTAAATAACTGAAGTATTATAATGTCTCCTTTATTATTCTGAAATGACATTCACAGATCATATAACCCCCAATGATCTCTGCCTCCTGATATACTCATTCTTGTGTAATCCCCTCTCCTTGAGTGTAGGCTGAACTTAATTGAATTCTTTTGAGTAGAATAGGCCAAAAGTGATGAGATGCCACTTGTTAAAATACACGGACGGCACCCCCAACGACGCATAGCTTCACAGCCCCGAACCAGGAAGCGGTGATTCGATATATAGAGTCAAGTCAGGGCCACGACAAGATACACACCGCTCAGACTACGATTTCCTTTTCTTTGTTAATGTTTAATTAATCCGTGATCTTGATCACAGGGCCTAGAGCTTATCCCTCTCTCCTTAAACTCCGCCGGCGTCTGCTGTTACACTCCGCGAACCTTCCCCCACCAGCATGCTAACTAGGCCCCGCCCCGCCCCGCCCCTCCCGGCGCGTCACCGGAAGTGAGGCAGAGGAAATAGTAAACCCCGCTGGGAGCGAGGCGGCGGAGCCGTGTAGGCTGGCTGGTGGCATGGCAGACGAGGAGGAAGACCCTACTGTGAGTGACCACCACTGTTCCAACCCACTCTTTTCTTCACTCCCTGGGGTGCAGAAGCGGAGCCCGAGTTCAGAATCACTCGAGATTTTCCTTAGCGAATTCACTCGAGAGAGTTCGGGCGGTTCACGCAGTGCTAGCCTTTCCCTTCGGATTCATCTCTTAGTACGTGGGGCAGGATGTGAAGGAAGAGTAGGAAGGTGGCTCCTTGTTCTTTGCTTTGGGTCTGTATTTGCTAAACACTCTTTGAATCGCCTGGACAGTCATCAGAGGACGAAGCTAATATTTGTTAGCTCTCATTATGAACGAACACTGCAGCTGGTAACAAAACTATGTACTTACTGTAAAGTCGTGGGAAAATAATGGACCGAAAATCAGGGAACCTGGATTTCAAAATCTGTTATCTATGAGCAAGTTACTTAATTTTGAACCTCGGTTTTCGTGTCATAAAATGGGGTTAAGGCTTATTTGAGGAAAGTTCCTAGCCCTGTATAAGCAGTGCTTAGTAAATACTAGTTTTGCTCACTTTGATTCAATACCTACTCTGGTTTAGTTTAGTTTTTTTTTTTTTTTAATACGAACTCTTAATAGTAAAACTGTGTGGTAATAGGCTAACTCGTTGGTTTAAAAAAAAAAAAAAAAGTATGGTCATTGAAACTCTTCCAGGAGAGGCAGTAGGATTACTTGTTAGGGACATTGTAGAAGCCATTTCTGCATGAGTGGGAAGTTGGACTGGGTAGTCTTTAAGGCTCCTAAAATGCTAAGATTTCATGATTTTTTGCTGCTTGCTTTAGGCTTTCCGGCATGATATCAGTGTTGAAAATGGAAAAAAATATTGATGTTATTTAAAGATCAAATGCAGTGCTTGACATTTCTGTATATATGTTTTAACTTACAGTTTGAGGAAGAAAATGAAGAAATTGGAGGAGGTGCAGAAGGCGGACAGGGCAAAAGGAAGAGACTTTTTTCTAAAGAATGTAAGTAATATTTGACAATGATTTAATTACAGATGATAAAAACTTTTGGACATGTCTGTTCAAAGCAGATTAATGTTTTGAATGTGTTTCTCTGTGGGGGCAATATTCTCAGATTTGCCTATAAAATTCTCTTTACTTCTGAATCGTAGATATTAGTGATTCTAACCCTAAATTAAATGTGTGTAGGTGGGTGTGTGTGTATACACTTTTTTTTTTTAAGTGAGGAAATGTGATTAGTGTTTCAATACAGGGCCTTAGAACATACCTTTGTTACTTTTTGTGTCACTTATTATTGCAGCAGAACTCCTTTGACTACAAGTGAAAGGTTTTGATGGATCCTGGGACAGGTACTGAGAGTAAGGAATTAAGTTGGGGCTTTGGAATAAGGCATTGGACAAGATAGAAAGGTGATGAACAGTGTAAGATATTATAGTGACGTAGAGATTATAATGTACTGGTTCTCTAGTGTATTCCCTCAGTAGACAGGTTTGGCTCTTTTTGGCAGCAGCAAGAGGGAGAGCTGCTGTTCCTAGTGATGGTCAAAGCCAGCTCCTGAAAGGCACTGTGACAATGTGCTCTCCAACCTGGGTCCTTTACACATAGTTATGGCTGACTGTTGACAGATGAGACAACACATGAATACATGGTTTATTTATGCTGGGTCAGACAAGTGGTTCCCAAATGCTCCTGAAACTGTAGTCAGTAGGTCTTTATATTTTTATTTTTTTAATGACTCAAATCCTCCATATCTCAGTTTCTCACCTAAAGCTGACCAATCCTTAATCCATCTTTGATACTGTTTACTTCATTTGTATGTGTTTTTATTTCTTGTATCAGCCTAAGAAGGGGATTTCCACACCAGAGCATCCCAGGGTGATGTTTGCATTGTCAGTTCTCAGCAGAAACCTTTGTTCTACTTGGATTGCTTTATTTTTGTGATGATAAGAATTTGGAATCTTCACAGCCTTCTCCTTGTCTTACCTGAATCTTGATATACCTTACTGGCCAAGATCTGTTCTCCTAAACTTTTTAAAAAATTTTTTTGCTACAATAACACAAAGTTTCAAAGCATTCATTGGCATTTGTTTGTATCTTTACAAACCCTTTAACCAAATGCAACTTACATACTGGTGAATTATGCCCGTCAAAATGTTAATGACAAAGTATCTTCCTCAAATATTTAAGGAATAATAGTAAGCTTACAATGGAGAATCCTGGCAGATAAGTAATGTCTAAAGTATTAGCCAAATGATCAAAGTCAGTATCACCAGTAATATATATTAACATCATGTACCTCTAATATGATGCATTAAGAGGGCACATCACCTCTATGGTACCCTTTCTAGTAATGTGTAACCACAGTCTAATCATGAGAAAACACCAGACAAACCCAAATCGGAGAACATTCTACAAGATCATTAACCAGTGTCCTTCCAGAGTGTCAAGGTCATGAAAGATTAGAAAAGTATGAGGAACTGTCACTGCTTAGTGGAAAGCAAGGAGGCATGATAACTAAATAGTGTGGGATCCTGAAATAGCAAAAGGACATTAGTTGAAAAACTGGTACAATCTGAGTAAGTTCTGTACTTTTATTAGTGTTAATTTCTTTTTTTTTTTTTTTTTAAAGATTTTATTTATTTATTTGACAGAGATAGAGACAGCCAGCGAGAGAGGGAACACAAGCAGGGGGAGCAGGAGAGGAAGAAGCAGGCTCATAGCTGAAGAGCCTGATGTGGGGCTCGATCCCATAACACCAGGATCACGCCCTGAGCCGAAGGCAGACGCTTAACCGCTGTGCCACCCAGGCGCCCCAATCAGTGTTAATTTCTTAGTTTTGGTAAATGTCTATAAGATGTTAACATCAGGGGATGGTGGATATAGGGTATTTGGGAGCTCTGTACTGTTTTTGCAACTCTTGTATAAGTCTGAAATTATCTCAAAAAGGAAAAGGCAAAAAATTTGTCAGAATCCAAAAGGGAGAAAAAATATTGGCTCTTGTGTTTGTTTTGTACCCCCTGTATCTGGACCTAAAGGCTCTTGCCAGTTTAAACCCTAGGTATACCTCTATCCCAGCCTGCTTTCCAAATCACCCCTTTCTTTTCCTCCCTAGGCCTGGTATACCTCATTCTCCTTTCAGTTCGACCAGCTTTTGCTTATCCTAAATAGCAGTTATTCTTAATGTACTCATTTCTTTAGGAGTGTCCTGGGGTTTTGTTTGTTTGTTTTGTTTTGTTTTTACTGTATTTAAAATAAATTGTACTAGTCTTAAATGAACAGCTTGATGAATTTTATATTTACACATACTTATAACCACCACTCACTTCAGGATACAAAACATTTCCAACCTATGACAGGGTTTTTTTTTTTTTTTTTAACATTTATATACCCCTTTCAGAATCTGATAAGAGTTGATTATTCTTTGCAGAACAATGCACACACACAAATAATATATAAAATTTTTGCATATAATTTCAGAAGGGTTCAAGGATTTCTCAAAGCCTGTCCATAGACTAACTGGGGGTTTATAGACTATAGGGTAATCCATATGGATCCTTAACTACCTTAAACTGTCTTAAACTACCATGAAGTGTAATACCCTTGAGGGTAGGAATATAGACTCTGGAGCCAGATCAGCTGCCTTCAAATGTGGGTTTCATCTCTTACTATCTGTGTGACCTTGGGTAAATCATTTAGCTCAGTGCCTCAGTTTTCTCACCTAAATGGAATAGGAATAATAATAGTATCTACTAAAAAGGATTGTTGTGAGGATTAAATGAGTTTTATTTTTATTACTCTGTATTAGAATTTTTTTTCTCTTTTGCATTTTCTATGGTTCTTTCAGGTGAAGTCTGAAAGGACTTTGTTAGCAATGCATTGATCTAGGGAATGACATATCAAGATTCTACATAGTTTGCTTTCTCCATTTGATTACCCTGTTCTTCATATAAGAAGTAATTGAAGCACTTTCTCTCATGTCCTTTTCCCTATGTTAGTATAAGAAAGCATTTTGCCTTCTCTTTTCCAATGCCCCCCTGCCCTCCCCTCACCACACACCATATACACCAGAACACTCCCAGTAAGGGCTGAGCCATTGGTACTCATCCTATCACTGCCATAGAGTTTCCTACTTCAAGTTATTCCAGGGTCGTTGGTGAATAGATACTAGAGGTTAGGGAAAGAATATTGATGTCAGGGTTCAGTAGCTGGGAGGGAACAGGAGTTCCTACTAGGGAAGGAGAGATAGGAACAGTTAGTTATGAGATTGTGGTTAAAATCTTTTGCACCAAGGTCCATACTTGCAGATACAACGTAAATATGTTTTTACAAGTATCTTCTCTAACTTGGTCCATTTCTAATTTGAAAAAAGTATTGGTAAAATTGTTAAATGTATTCATGTAAACAGAAATGATCGTTCTTTTACAGTGCGATGTATGATGTATGGGTTTGGGGATGACCAGAATCCTTATACTGAGTCAGTGGATATTCTTGAAGACCTTGTCATAGAGTTCATCACTGAAATGGTAAGATTTTTTTGTAATTGGTCTTAGTTAATTGAGTAATAGATTTGAAATTCTAACTTTTAGTTAAGGCTAGAGCTATGTCATCCTTTTGAAATAAGCTTATCCATTTGAGTGCCTTTTTGTGGAAGTTACTGATTACTATTTATCATTAAAGATACATAGATATGTAAACATACACACATGTACATATGTATATGTACACATAAAATATTCTACCCTCTCCTGAATTTCATTTATAAGGACATAATTATAAGATCCTTGAATAAAATTTAAAAATATTAACCATAATGCCATCATCTAATGTAAGTTTCTCCCTTCCAGTGTCGATTTAAATGTATACAATGCTGGGGCACCTGGGTGGCTCAGTCAGTTAATCATCTACCTTCAACTCAGGTCATGATCTCGGGGTCCTGGGATCGAGCCCCACATTGGGCTCCCTGCTTAGCAGGGAGTCTGCTTCTCCTTCTCTCTGCTCATGCTCTCTCTAATAAGTAAATAAAATCTTTAAAAAAAAATGTATCTAATGCTTACATAGTGGTAATCATGGTAAACATTTTTAACTCAAAATTTTACAGTACATACTTCCTATATTCTAATCATAATTATTTTAGTTCAGTAAAATTCATTGAAATTGTTTTCTAATATATTTAACCTTTTCTCTCTTGTATAAGTTATTTACAGATTATTAAGTGAATAGATAATTTTGTATGACCGTATTCGTGAAATTTCCTCCCATATCCTCCTTGGATATATTCACAGGGATGGAAATACTGAGTTTGGTTGTGTTCCTATGAATTTTTACCCTGTGTTATGTATTATTTCCTTAGTACAGAATAATAGAAGTAAAATTCCTGTGTCAAAGAGTATGCATTTTTAAAAATTCTTTTCCATTTATTACTGTAATACTGATTAAATTTAGGGAGTATAAAAAGGTGCAGGAAAGGGGCACCTGGGTGGCTCAGTTGGTTGGGCATCTGCCTTCGGCTCAGGTCATGATCTCAGGGTCCTCGGATCAAACCCCGCATCAGGCTCTGCTCAGCGGGGAGTCTGCTTCTCCCTCTCACCCTCCCTTTATGCCCTCTCCCTCTCTCTCTCAAATAAATAAAATCTTAAAAAAAAAAAAAGTGCAGGAAAGAAAATATAAATCTCTAATCCTTCCACCTAGAGACAACTTATGCTGAGATTTTGGTGAATATTTTCTTGTTTTTTTGCATGTATTTTTAAACTTCATTAAATTGAAATCGTATAGTATATTTAGTCCTAGAGCCTGCTTTTTCATATAAGTTGAACTCTGTCCCCCATGTCCTTGCATAACACTCTATAATATTTTTAACGGCTTCATAATATTAATTGAATGGATGTGCCCAAATTTATTTAATGCCTTACTAAATACTTAGTTTCCCCTTTTTTAGTCATTAGAAATAATGCTATGATGAACCTTTGTTTTTTAAAGATTTTATTTATTTGAGAGAGAGTGAGAGAGAGAGAACGAACAGGGTGGGGGGCAGAGGGAGAAGCAGATCCCCCACTGAACAGGGAGCCCAATGGGCTCCATCCTGGGTCTCCGGGATCATGACCTGAGCCAAAGGCAGAAGCTTAACTGACTGAGCCACCCAGGCACCCCAAACCGTTGTTTTTATACAGGATGAATATATGATAGGAGATGAGATTTATTTGAATTTAATAAAACCTACCACTATTTATCAACTACTGAGACAGAAAGCTTAAATGAAATGTGCAGTTACAAAGAAATTATAGAATTATTTTATAAAAATGAAGATAAAAGCTACATAGATCAAAAAAGAATAGATTTGGTAGTTTCAGTGTCCTTAGTATTAAAAAATGTCTATAAACCATTAGAGAAACATTCCTATAACACAGTAGAAAGTGGACAAAGGACTTGAATAGGAAGACAATTCACAAATGAATAGCTATAAAAATTAGAAGAGAAGATCTTCACTCTCATCAGTATAAAGTAAATGGAAATTAAAAAAGTAAAATATTATATTTGTTTTAAGTTAATTTAATTTTTTTTCTTTGTAATAGACTCACAAGGCCATGTCAATTGGAAGACAAGGTCGGGTACAAGTTGAAGATATCGTCTTCTTGATTCGAAAGGACCCAAGGAAGTTTGCTAGGGTTAAAGATTTGCTTACTATGAATGAAGAATTGAAACGAGCTAGAAAAGCATTTGATGAAGCAAACTATGGATCTTGACACCTGTACTTTCTGAAGTTTCATTATCTTCTGAGGAAACCATATATAATAACTGTATATTTCCCACAGTGAGGTCCTGATATCTAGCCATTATATGCAAGATGGAGAAACACAAAGTTTTCTGCTTTTATTTTCATGTCTTCGATTTTAGAGTGATATTTGAGCCTTGAATTGCCTGCCCTTATATGACTATACTTGAATTACTTACTGGGTTTTAATGACCACATGTAAGTTGAAGTACCTTGCAAACCATGCAGTTCCTTCTGACTTTTGACTGTAAATGATGAAGTAGTATTTATGTATTGGGTGTATTTGTGCCATTGTAGGCTATACCATAGGTGTTTAATATATGAAATTTATAGGGCACCTTTGATATGATTGCTAAGATGTGTTTCATGTATTCTAAAGTTTTTAGACTACAGTAGTCTGAGATTATTAAAAGATAGTTAACTGGTTTGTTTTTTTAAAGAGAAGATGATACAAGAAAATAATAGTCTTTTGTAGGAATGTTTATCTAAGATATTTGTTTTTAATATTCTTTAGATTACAAGAATGATTTATTTTTTAAACTAAAAGTTTCATGTGAATTCTTCCGTATTGGAAGGCTTTTGATTTAAAACCTTTTGGGCTTATAATGTACTAGTTGTCAAGTTTTAAGAGATCTCATTTTCCCAGGTCAAATTAAAGCTTTCTAAAAATAAATCCTTTCAGTAGTAGGAGTGGTATTGCTTAAAAAGCTGATGGCAGGATAAGCATTTGGGATAGTGTTTTATTAACATATTTGTTAGTACTTGTTCATTGTGGAAATGTGTACTTGACTAAAACCATATATGGCTATGGAAACCACTTTTGTAGTTCAGGATATACAAGTTTTGTGTGTGTTTAGCTTATTGTATTAAATTATTGCACTTAGTTTAAAATAAGGATTAAAACTGCATTTAAAGGGATCACTGATTATTATTCTTTCTGAAAAAATGTTTTGTGTTCTGCTTATAAACATTATAAATCAGCATGTAGGAGAATTTCACCTTCTTAATCTGTTGATGCAAGGAATAAAGTGAAAAATTAGACTAATAATTGAATTTGACTATGTGATTTATCAGCTTTTTCTCCCCATTACTAGTAATATAATTCTGGCTGCTTAATCTCACTAAAAACTTTGTTTCTATATTCTTGTAATCCTCCTGAATTGATAATGAGATTCAAGATAGCTGGACTGATCTTTTTGTTATTTAAAGAAGTAAAAACCGGGGCACCTGGCTGGCTCAGTTAGTGGAGCATGGGACTCTCAATCTCGGGGTCATGAGTTCAAGCCCCATATTGGACATGGAGCCTACTTTAAAAAACAAACAATTGAAAAGCTATTCCAGTCTAAGCTGGGATCAAGAATGTGAGTGGGGGGGCGCCTGGGTGGCACAGCGGTTAAGCGTCTGCCTTCGGCTCAGGGCGTTATCCCGGCGTTCTGGGATCGAGCCCCACATCAGGCTTCTCCGCTGGGAGCCTGCTTCTTCCTCTCCCACTCCCCCTGCTTGTGTTCCCTCTCTCGCTGGCTGTCTCTATCTCTGTCAAATAAATAAATAAAATCTTTAAAAAAAAAAAAGATGTGAGTGGGATAATAACATCTCAGTATATCGCTATTTTTGCTAATCAGGGTGTACTTCACCTTGAAGAAAGAACTGGTAAAAATTGGCACTAGGGGAACTATCCTGGTACCTGTCTTAGTTAGCTAGGACTGCTGTAACAACATATCAGACTGGGCAGCTGAAACAACAGAAATTTATTTTCTCACAGTTCTGGGGGCTGGAAGTCTGAGGTCAGGGTGCCAGCATGGTTGAGGTCTGATGAGGGCTCTTCCTGGGTTGCAGATAGCTACCTTCTCCTCGTGTCTATACTTGTCTGAGGGAGCTCTGTTGTTTCTTCCTCTTTTTATAAGGGCGCCAGTTCTGTCAGATCAGGGTTCCACCCTTATGACTTCATTTAACCTTAATAGCCTCCTTAAAAACCCTGTCTCCAATCTAGTCAGATGGGAGGGGAGGTTAGGGCTGCAACATGACAAATTTCAGGGGGTTACATTTCAGTTTATAGCAATGCCATTAATCTTACTATGCTAGTGACCCTGGCATGTAAGAAGTTTTTTTATGGGACCTTGCATGGTAGGTTGCAAGTGATAGAACTTGACTCAAAAATAGCAGAAGTAGGGGCGCCTGGGTGGCACAGCAGTTAAGCGTCTGCCTTCGGCTTAGGGCGTGATCCTGGCGTTATGGGATCGAGCCCCACATCAGGCTCCTCTGCTATGAGCCTGCTTCTTCCTCTCCCACTCCCCCTGCTTGTGTTCCCTCTCTCGCTGGCTGTCTCTATCTCTGTCAAATAAATAAATAAAATCTTTAAAAAAAAAATAGAAGTAGGAGAGAGGAATTTATTGGTTTATCCCAACCGAAACAAGGGAAAGTAGGAATGGAGTTGATTCCCTAGGGTTGACTGGATATAAGAACTTGAGAACCCAAGACTCTGTCCATCTTTATCTTAATTTTGGTTTTATTCTCTCAGGAACCTCAGTGTGTCAAGGGAACATGGTAACAGTTCTAGGGTTTCCATCCATACAACTGATGGAAGGAGCTACTTCACTTAGCAATACAGAAGATCCCCAGGAGGGGAGGGGAGGAGGTAAGAGCTGGGTACTATTAGCAAGAAAGGGAAAGAGGCTGTGCAGACGAAAATAACAGATGTGCACTGACTTGCTTCATGAGCTTACTTAATTGAACTCTAATAGGTAACATGGCTCCCTCCGAATGTCTAGAGCTACCCTATGTAATGTGGTAGCCACTAGTCACACGGGACTATTTAAATTTATTTCACTCAAATTAAATGAAACTAAACCTTCAATTCCGCAGTTGTGCTAGCTGTGTTTCAGGTGCTCATCAGTCCCATGGCTAGTGGCTGCGACAATAAACCGCAGATGCAGAACATGTTTCCATCATCACGGAAAACTATTTGGGACAGTGCTGATCTGTAGTGTGCAGGTGCTTTTTCTTAATTCAATTCACTTAAAACAACTTACTACGAAAAATCTCAAGTATACACAGTAATAGAATAATATGAGCCCCCATCTTCAACAATTAACTAAACTTTGCCAATTTTAATGTCTTTATCTATTCCCCCAACTTTTGGGGGGAAAGGGGCAGTATTTTAAGGCAAATCCCAGTTTGCATTGTATCATTTTGACTATAAATACTTCAGTATATCATCTCTAACAAAAAGTTTTAAAAGGTAGCCCGAATACTATTATCATACCCTAACAAAAATTAGTACTAATTCTTCAATACCCCATTTAACACCCGATTCCTGTTTAAATCTCCTAGTTTGTCTCAAAATATCTTTTAGAGTTTGTGTATTTGTTTTTTATTGCTTCTGTAACAGATTACTGTAAATTTAGTGACTTAAAACAACAAAGTCATTATCTTACCAGTTCTTTAGGTCAGAAGTCTAACATGGGCCTCACTGGTGCTAAAATCAAGGTACTACATTCCTTTCTGGACTTTCTAGGAGAGAACCTGTTTACTTGCCTTTTCCAGCATCTAGAGCCTGCATTCTTTGGCTCTTAGTCCCCTTCTGTCTTCCAAGTTAGCAATGCTGCATCTTTCTGATCTTTCTGCCGTAGTCCTCTCTCTCTCTGACCCCGGCTGGGAAAGGTTCTCTACTTCTAAGGACCCATGTGATTATATTGGACCCATCTGGATAACCCAGAATAACCTCCCCATTTAAAAATCCTTAACTTAACCACACCAGCAAAGTCTCTTACCTTGTAAAGTAACATATTCACAGGTTCTGAGGATTAGGATGTTGAGGTCGTTGGGAGGGGCTGTTATTCTGCCTCCCACAGGCTGTTTGCAATAAAATCTAAACAAGGTTTCACCCATTGCACTTGGTTACCCATTGCCTTGGATAAATCTAAATTTCTGTTAATCTCCAATAGCTCTTCCTCTCCCACTTGTTTAAGTGAGGCTCTCTCTTTAAAAAATTATACTTTTTTTTTTTTAGCTAGCATGTTTATTTGATGCTGAACCAGAATAGCTGATATAATTGATGATTCACTGAGACTGGTTTTACTGTATTTAAACTGATTTTCTTAAGCAAAAGCTGTAATATTCTAAGTGTAGAAATTTTTAAATGGAGCAATAGCTCACTTGGCTTCTCATCAGTGGAAAGAGGTAGTGTCTGGGGAATCAGTTGGCCACTTCCCAAGAGGCCTCAGGAGGTTGTATTACTTGGGTGAATGTGTAGTCCAGAGTTTGACTTGCATCACTACAGGCTTGGAAACTGATTTCAACAGCAAATGGAGAGCACATCCATCTTTCAGGGTGGACATAGAAACCAGGCTTGTAAGACCAATGTATGAACATGGATGCCAATTTACAGATGTAGGTAACACTTGCATGGGTTTGACCGGCAAATTCTTCCCTACCCTGGGCAGACAATGTGGGAAATGAAAACATGAAAATGAAGGTGAATCAGAATGAGGGGAATTAGATGAATGCACTGCCTAGAGCATCAGCTAAGAGAAGAATAAAGTTTACACAGAAACAGGAAGAATGGCTCCCCAGGCCCTGAAGCCGGGCACCCGAGTGTGTTTCCTGAGGAGCAATCTTCAAGATTCCATTGCTGCTAACACTGGAGACTTGGCTTGAGTTTTCACTTCCGGTGACAATACCCATCCAAGCATGGTCTGTTTGTGGTTTTCAGGTGGCTTTGTATATTTCTACTCTAATTCATTCACATGTTGAGCTCAGAGGTAATTCAAAGAGGGCAATTTTACTTCCAGTATCTTCAGGGAAGCTTCATAGTTGCTCCCAAGATCTGATGACACTGAGCATTCTGCCTGAAAATCAAGAACTTTTTAAGCATTCTGCCTGTATCCCAGAACATTCCCAATTCTCTAGGACTGGTTTTCTTAGTGTCCCTATGTTCACCTTCTTTTTTTTTTTTTAAAGATTTTATTTATTTATTTAACAGAGATAGCCAGCGAGAGAGGGAACACAAGCAGGGGGAGTGGGAGAGGAAGAAGCAGGCTCATAGTGGAGGAGCCTGATGTGGGGCTCGATCCCAGAACGCTGGGATCACGCCCTGAGCCGAAGGCAGGCGCTTAACCGCTGTGCCACCCAGGCACCCCCCTATGTTCACCTTCTTAACACAGAGACTGAGAGGGAGATGATCAGTGAGCAAGGTGTTAAATGTGTTGTTATAGGCTGCTGCTTTTCCTGGGTCCTGGTGAATGACTACATGAGCTAGACTGTTATATTATGGGATGGGATCACAGAAAACATTTTGATATATCAACAAGTATGTATTAAGCACCTGTTTTATTGGAGGCATAGCACAGATACAATTGGGCTATATGGTAGCTGGATGAATGGAATTCTAAAGTTACAGAGGTAAAGTAAGGAGCAAATTTTTTATATATTACCAGTAGACTGGTAAAAGTTTCAATCTGAACTTTTGTACAAAATCCCAATTCATGTGTAATTTGTAGCATTGAATCTTCTATGCACATGCTCACTATATTATACTTACACAGAAAGCCTGGTAAACTGCTTTAACTTGGGTGTATTCTTTTAGAATAGGAAGAATAAACGCTGAAATGTAAATCATTTGTCATTTGCCTTTGTGTGACTATTTTATTTTTTTAAAGATTTATTTACTTATTAGAGAGAGAGAGCTCGTGAGGAGGCATGCAGGAGTGGGCAGGGGCAAGGGGAGAGGGAGAGAATCCTCAAGCAGATTCCCTGCTGAGCGCTGAGCACAGAGCCAACTAGGGGCTCTAGCCCACAACCTGAGATCACAACCTGAGCTGAAATCAAGAGTTGGATGTTCGACTGACTGAGTCAACCAGTGCCTCTGTGTGGCAATTTTAGATAAATAATGAAAATTTAGTAGGAGAGAGCTTATTTAGTTACTGACCAAACTCTAAAAGAAATGCTAATACTGTACTTAATTTTTCTGAAATAGGATTTTTATAAGTATTTTGGGGGCACATGACTTACAGTAAGACATTTACCTAGACTCATTTTGGTGAATCTCATGTTTTTCTTTGATCTTTCTAGCAAGTTCTACTAAATAGTTTAAAGATTATTACCAGAAAGTTATTAACTTTATCCTAAAACACCCATCCAAAATTATGATGCTTAATGTGATTTATGTATTATTAACATTTCTTAACCTATAGTTTCCTCCTTTTATGGATTTTGAGGTATGTCAATGACTTCATTAAAATGGGGTAAGTATTTTTTTCCAAAACAAAATATTTTTAAAATTTTATTTTTGTTTTCAATATAACATCCACGATATTTACTTATTATAAAAAAGCACATCTCTTCTATGTTGAAACAAGAATGTGTTTTTCTTTACTAGGTTTAGCCATTGACCTATAATTTAAGCTTTTGTTTAGGGGTCTGGATAGGAGTGCTGGTAGACCCAGGGGTTCTACCTACATAATCCTTGAGCTTATTTTAAAGAGAAGTGGCAGTGGTGGTATTTTGTTTGTTCTGCCAAAGCCAGCAGTACCCTGGCTCTAAAGCACACAGCTCTGTGTGTGTGTTTTTATGTGTATGTGCTCTAATAAGGAGAGTGGAGCTTTTAAAACAAGTGCTCACACCCCAGCTGAACTTCCCCTGAACAGCTTGAGGCAAGATTTCCTAATTTAGGCTTGTGCTCAGATTCCTTTCCACTATTTGGGGAAAACCAGAAACTTTTATTTCCCTTTTTAGAAATGAGATTTGAGATATTAAAAGGGGTCCACCTTAGCCTATAGGCATTTAGGTCACAAGGCACCATGAATCATTCCCACAAGTTAGAACCTGCATTTTCAAATGATGCCTAACCTAGTTCCTGATCCAGAGTAGGCACTGGATAAATATTTGGTGAATGATTGAGGCAGTACCTCAGAATCTAAGGACAGTCCTTCAACTAAGAAAGCCTTGTCCTTTCTGAACAATTTGCTGCTTTGCCACAACTAGAGTGAAAGACAAGAAGATCTAATCTTAACCAGTGTGGCTGAGTATAGAAGGAAAGGTGATACTCGAGGCTAACAGCTATTAAGGTTGTGGTGTAAAATTTGATGTTACATTAGGAAGTGAATATACAGTTAATGCATTTATCACTGAACAAGTGATAAGATGCACCAGATGCCTCGTATTTCAGTGCCTAGTACCTCTCTATCCCCCATCTCCTTTTTATGGAAATACAATGGTTATGCATTTGCTTCTAACAATTCTGATGACTACTTTTTCGAAAATTTAGATGCACATAACACTATGCCACAGGATATGGTGGGGATAAACATGAATAAGATCTCTTATTCCTTCTGCTTTGTCAGAATAAGGTCCGCTTTTTTCAAGCTAAAATTTCCAGTTGATACACTGAGGTAGAGCGCAAAAAGGAGGGTTTAAGAGTCATAATGGTTAAAATCTTGGCTCCCCTGCAGATCAGCTGTTTGACCTTGGGCAAATTATTTTCCTTAATCGCTAAGATGGGAATAGTTAACAGGCATTTTAAGGGAGATGAGGAGGCTTAAGTGAGAACCTAGGCAGAGCGCTTTATTTTATGCTTAATGAATGCCCAAACAAATCTAGTACCAGATCAGGTTCTTCCTTTTGGGTAGCATCCTGCCCTTAATAGGTGGTCAAGTGTTTGTCACATTGTCCCTCATTAAGAACTCTTTGTAGATCTAGTTGAAAATTTAAATAAGTAATGCTTGGTTCTTGCAAGTGGTATTGTTTGAGAATCAAGATCAAGAAGCAGATTCTCAGATGAACTATACTGGCATAGAGTATACTGGCATTTCCTGGATATGTCTGCCCACTTTTTCAATTTAAACATTCTGTAAAATTTTGTTTTGTTTTTTTTTTTTTTTAATATCGGGACCCTGGGTAACATTAACTTGTGTTTATATTTATTTGCCTGTCACTTATCACTGAGAGCGTTCTTAATGAAGACTTTCTTCCAGGAGTTAATCAGGACTAGGCAGTATAAGTTTTGCATAAACTGTTTTCCCTGAATTTGTAAATATTTTTCTTAGAACCTTTCCCTCACACTGTCGCTTCTTTTATCTTGAATTGGATTAAATTCTTCCTGTTCAGAAATGTTTTTGATGTTTACTATTACCACTCTCTTTTATGTCCTTTCCCCCAGTTGGGAGGCCAGCTCATTCTTGGCATTTGGCGTTTATGAGGACGAGGCTCTTACAGGTTTGTATCACTTTATTCTTAGCTCTTCTACATGGTTATACCCACTGAATGCTCAATTCAGCTCGGTGAAGCATCACGTATATTTGTGGAATACTACTGCACCGGTGGGGTGGGAAAGTGAGATTCCGTCGTCAAGGAGCTTACAACTAAAAAGGGTAGTGAAAAAACAGACCTGTGAGCCTGTTAAGTAATTGGAAAATGCTCGGAGGCATATCAGCATCACAAAAGGAGAAATCCAGAATGGGGCAAATAAGCTGCTGGTTTTCAGAGAGGAAGTGGGGCCTGCAAAAGCGGAGAGACGCGGAGGAGGCCAGATTTATTTCATTACCCTTTATTAATAAACTGTCGGGGAGGAATACTGAGACGATTCTAATGCGCAGATGACTTCTCGATTCCGAGGCCCCCTCAGCTATTTCGGGACGCAGGGTCACCGGCCGGCGACGGGTTGCGTCCCCGTTGCAGGTCCCTTACCCAATCGCCAGGCCAGCTTTTCCTTCGAGTTCAGCCGGTCCTTGGAGGGCCGGCCGGGAGCGCGTCTATCTAGGCGGGTCCCCACCTCCCCAAGCTTGGGCCCGCCCAGCCGACTCTCCCTTTGGCTCAGGCACCTGCCTGGCCGCCCCTCGGCGGGGTCCTGAGGCGCCTCGGAGAAGCGCGGTGATTGGCTGCGGCTCCGGGCTGGAGCTCGGCTCCAGCGCCGCTTGACAACCGCAGTCCGCCAGGCTGAGCGGAGCGGTCCTTCGGGAGGGGCAGACGCGGGGAAGGACGGACTGACGGTCTGATGGATTGACGCGCGGGCGGCAGAAGAGAGGACCGACGCCAAGCACACACACAGACCTCCGCCCTAGCGCTCCAGCCCCAGCCCGGAGGCGGCCGTGTCGGGGCCCCATCCGCCGGCCTCTCAGCCGCTTTCTTCTCAGCCGCTTCTCTGGACTCGTCCCGGAACCCTCAGGTGAGTGACTCCGGGAGGCGGAGGCGGGGTCGGCCGCGGCGCACCTCGGGTTGCCATGGTCACCGGTTGCCACCTGTCACCACCTAACGGGGCTCCAACCCTGGCAGCCCTTGGCCCGTAGGGCGGCGTTTGCGGCCCGGGAGAAGGATCTTCGGGTAGGCTTCGGTGCCGCCTGGGTGGGGACCGGGGTCGTGGGTGAGGCCCCGGCGCTGCCGGATGAGGACCTGGGAACTGCCTGCCCCTATTTGGAGGCCGTCGTTCCTGAACCACACCTTCCCCCGTCTGCCGGCCGGGCTCTGGGGCAGAGCGACGCCCCTAGCCCTGGCGCTGTCGGCCCCCGAGCGGGGAGCGAGCGCAGGGTTGGTGCCCACCTCGCTGCTGCTGAGAGGCGGGAGGGGGCTGGCCGCGCGGATTCTTCCTTCCTCGCCCCGCTGCCAAGCCCTGGCGAGAACTGAGGGGCGCGTTCGCGTCCCTGTCTGGGCACGCCTTGGCCAGGAGGAGGGGAGGAAGCTGCGGGGCTGGGAGCCGAGCCGCGGCGTGGGGCAGCTCCGCGGGGCCGGCTTTGGCCTTATCTTACGTCAGTGGTCTGTGGTAGCAGCCTTTGGGGGTCTGGGCGGGGGGCGGGGAAAGGGATAGCGACTGGGTTTGGAACCGGGCTTTGCTGGGGCGGGGGAGCGCCTGCGTAGGAGACGCGCGAGGCTGTAGAACTCATAGGGTTCAGCTGGTCCCTTGTACTGGGGAGAAAGAGATTGGGGCTCAAGCTCTGGGGCGAGGCCTTGGGTAAAAGGGGCGAGGGCAGGAGTAGGCAGGGGCAGCATTTGACCAGCATTTGATTTTTATTCTTCTCTATACCCAGACATGCAGTCAGTAATCATGCACGGTATCTGAGCGGAGCGTTTTTGGCAACTTGGTTCTCTGCATAATGAAAGGAGAAGTCTTTGTTCCACCCAGATGCATAGGTTGTGATCTAACACTTATTTCCCTCCCTTTGTTGTAGACTTCATAGAATGCATCAAGAAGTTAATGGCACAGAAATTAACATGCAGGCATTAAATATACTACAAATCTTTTTTTTTTTCACAGTAAATCCAAGTAGAATTTTTTTTTTTTGTCTTCAGTATTGGCATGAGTTGCATTGAATTTTTACTAGAAAGAAGAAACGCCTAAGAGCCCATTTTCCTTTATATGGCATATTCTCGCGGTCTCATTTACAAGGAAGAATTAATGAACAATTTTACTTTAGGTTTTGGGGGTAGATTGCTTCCACACGGGAAAGAAAAAATATTATACAGTGAGGGAAACAACAAGCAATTAAACCATTAATGATATATTGCCAGGTTAAAAAAAAAACCACTCGAACTCAGATGTCGTTATAAATAGCAATTTTTTGTGAAAGGATTTTAACATGTTTATCTCTCCCTCCTACCTCCCAATTCTTTTTTTTTTCTCTCTCTCTCTCTTTTTTTTAAAGCCAGTATTAGGAATATATCATAGGAGAACAGGGGTGTTCTCCTAAGGTCCTAGTTACATAATTGTGTTCAGCCTCTTTTTCTGTTTGTGATTTGAGTTTATCAGTTACAGAATGGACAGCATGTGGTATGGTTGATAGACACGCACACACACTCACTCTGCAGTTTGAGAAACACTTCAAAATAAGTATGAAAAGATGCAGTTTTCCTTAGTATATCGGTAAGCTGGAAATCAAATTGCCTGGATTTAAGTTTCATTTTGCTATTGGTTACAATATATTTGCTATTGTTTACATTACTACTTATCCTACTGTTGAGTCTAATATCTAATTTGTAAAATGGTAATAATACCTGCTATCATTTTTGTCTGGAATGAGCTCTTAAGTTGAACAAAATAATCTATTTGAAAGCACTTTGGAAAAAATTTAAGGCATCTGTTGATTACGTTAAATAGAGTGGGGCATTGGCAAGGTTAATTAAAATCCTCTGCATGATCTACTTAGCATTTTGAGGTCCAGGACCTTATTTCTTAACAATGGCCTTATAGGGCTCACAGGAACTATTAAGGTGTATCTTTACTCTTTGATGGAAGTTCTTTATTACTGTGGTGACATTGAAAAAGGGTGTTTCCTTCCATATGTTTGCACAGATTGCTTTCCTGCTTTCGGTAAGATGTTCTCAAATTTAGAAAATAAGGGTATGGATATTCTGACTTGAGTTTCATTTGGTATTAAGAAATCCTCAGTGTGGGGGTGCCTGGGTGGCTCCGTTGGTTAAGCGTCTGCCTTTGGCTCAGGTCATGATCCCAGGGTCCTAGAATCCAGCCCCGAATCTGGCTGCCTGCTCAACGGGGAGTCGGCTTCTCCCTCTGCCTCTCCCCCTGCTTGTGCTCTTTCTCTGTCAAATAAATACATAAAATCTTAAAAGAAATCCTCAGTGTGGATCATTGCTTCTTGAATGATCAAATAGTATATCCCCTTTTATCTATGCTTTTCAAATAGTATTTGTGCTGTTAGAGATAAGCTGCAGTGTGCCAAGAGATAAATCTGTGGTCACATAACATGGCACTCACTTAAGAAGTGGTTATCAATTTCACTTGAAAACTTGGATAAAAAATACTGTTTTTATATTAGAGCACGAAACGATGACATGGAGAATGTAGTCACACTAATTTCTAAGGTAAAATTCAAAGACTTCAAAGAAATTTCATGCTTAAGGGCTCCTGGGGATGTGTTCAGTTTTTTCTGCCCTTATGGAGAAAAATTTAAGAAGCATTGCCTTAGACTTACTCAGCTAATGAATGGCAAATCACTACATAGCACAGGAAATAAGTAGAATTCCAATTTCTAAAACTTTGACATTAGGCTCTTTATCCTGATGATCCCCTCTTGTTGGAGGGGGTAAATATCAGAATGTTATAGTGGAAAGGTCAAAGGGTTTTAGTCCTATAGACCCTGTCATCCCTCTTGCTTCTGCACTTTTTGGAGTGTGACCTTAGACAAGTACCTAACGTACCTGAGCATTAGTGTAATTTTCTGTGAAATGAAATTATAGAGTTGTAAGAATTTTATAAATACTGTATGGGAGTATTAAAGGGCCTGGCATAGTAAATGCACAATAAATGTTAGTATCTTTTCTTTTACTGTCTCTGCATATTAGGATATTAACAATCCCTCAATTCATTCTTAACAGGAAACCCCATTACTCCTCTGAACTTCCGTGGCATTTTATTTATAATTCTTTGATGGTGTTCTTTATATTTTATGCATATTACCTTTATATAGAAGACTCGAATCCAGGTCTTCAGACTCCAAATCCAGTGCTGGCCCATACCTAAGGATACTTTTTTTTCCATGTAGTACTGAGACCATTACATTGAATAGCCAAAGCTTATATATTTCAACTGATTTTTCTTCCTTTTTGTTCTGAGTTTGTTTCTGTTTGGGTGAAAAGCTGTATTTTACAAAATGCCACACACTGCCTTATAAACCTTTGTTTTGTGTTTCATCTTTTAGTTCACCATAGTAACTCAGTCATTGTATCCCTGGGAGGCAGCATGGTGCTGGCACAGAGTAGATATTCAAATATATATATATTTATTTTTACTGGGGGGAAGATGGGGCGTGGGAAAGGTAGAGAAAGAATCTTAGGCTCCATGCTTAATTTTGCTGTAAAGCAAAATTTTGGGGTGGCTGGGTGGCTCAGTCGGTTAAGCATCCAACTATTGATTTCAGCTAAGGTCATGAACTCTGGGTTGTGAAATCCAGCCCTGCATCAGGCTCTATACTGGTCATGGAGCCTTCTTAAGATTCTCTCTCTCCCTCTGCCCCTTCCCCCCTTAAAAAAAAAAAAAAAAAGAGAAAAGCAAAATTTTTCTACTCGTGAAAAAATTATAGGAGTCCTGTTATCCATTGCTGTGTAATAAATTACCTTTCCAAAACACAGTGGCTTAAAACAACAAATATTTATCTCACTGTTTCTGAGGGTCAGGAATCTGGACACAGCCCTGCTGAGTGCCTCTGATTTAAGGTGTCTCTTAAGGTTGCAGTCAAGCTGCAGCAAGTATCTCATCTGAAGATACAAATCAGGGATGATCTCCATCCAAACTCAATGACTTAGGCTTCTGTTCCTGTGGGCTGTTGGACTGAGGGCTTTCATTCCTTGCTGGCAGTCGAGTGTTTTTTTGCCACTTGGATCTTTCCACAGGGTTGCTTCATGACATGGCAGCTGGCTTCCCCCAGAGTGAGCAGTCTGAGAGAAAGGGCACATCCCTTGCACAGGACTCAAACTGTCATCTCTTTACAAATCTTGAAAGTGACATCTCAACACTTTTGCTGTGCTTTTGTGTAGAAGTGAGTGACTAAATCCAGCCCATATTCAAGGGCCAGTGAGTACAAAAGGTTGTAAACCCTAGTGGGCTCATTGGTGACCATCTTAGATGCTGCCTTCCACAGGTGCTTTGTGGGGGGGCGTATAAAATTTTTCTGTCGTTGGAGGCATTTACGTATAGGTTGGCAGACTATCTGTTAGAGGTAAGTATTTGGATATTCCGTACTAAATAGGAGAGTGGGCTAATGTACCTTCCAACTCAATTCTGATAAATGTATAAAGGCTAAGGAATAGAAAAGCTAAGGATGGAAAACTTTCATAGGTAATTATATAGTATATATTCTATTGTACTTAATTCAGTAGTTAATGCTTATATAATTTTGGCTTTTTTGGTACATTTTCAAGTTTTTGTGACTCTTGGTTTAGTACATTTCCTTATATGTTTCTGAATGTTGACCTACTGACTTAAAGCCATTATTTTATATAGTTCAGTTTTTGAAGTATACACAAATACCTTGAGTTCTGCTTTTTCCCTTTGAAAACAATAAAGTATATGTGGGAATAAAACAAGAACATGAAGGACATTTTTAATCTATTTTACAAAGCGCACTTTTTACCATGGCTTTAGGTGTGATACAAAACTATACTGGGTGTCTTATTATATAATAAAAGTTGAGATTGTGTTCTTAGATAAAACATCCTTTTTACCATAAATAAAGTAAAACACACACATAAAGAATACTGTATGAAATTATGAGTATTTTACTTTGACCTAAGTTGATTAATTTGTGCTTAAAAGTTTAGAATTAATTTTTATTACAAATATTAAGATTATAATCTTTCTACATTTCTTATTTACATCTTTATGGGTTGAAACTCTGCTTAATATACATTTGAATTTTCACCATGAGCTGCTATGATGATTTAAGTAATAAAAATGTTTAAAAATCCTTTAATTCTTTGTATGATTAACACCTAAACCTTCTGGCTGCAAGTCAGGAGAGCTGGAGTTCTTAGCTCTGCCTAATGTCGAATAATAATTGTATAATCAAGTGGTGGCACTGTTGCTCACCAGTAAGTGGGATTCCCACTTTGAATTGTTTTAAAGAATGGACTTGTTTTGGTCTGTCCATACTTACCTGCCAGGTTTCTCTTGAGATCAGTTACACAGTCTGTGAGTTTTCTGACTGGAAGCTGTTCAGTCTGAGACCAGAGAACACAGCAAAGGTCTGATAGGTCTTAAAGAGATCTGCTAAAGCATGTTCTAAGCAAGTGAGCCATAAGTATATTATTTAAGAATAAAAAAAAAATTCTCTGCACATTTTGTTTTTCGATCTAAAATTCTTATTGCCTTAGGGGCTTCTGGGTGGCTCAGTCAGTTAAGCATCCAACTCTTGATTTTGGCTCAGGTCCTGATCTCAGAGTTGTGAGATCGAGCCCTCCTGGGCATGGAGCCTGTTTAAGATTCTCTTTCCCTCTCCCCTCCATCTGCCAACCACCCCCTCGCCGCCCTCTGTCTTGCATGTGTGTGCGTGCGCGCTCTCTCTCTACAAAAAATAAATAAATAAAATTCTTATGCCTTAAATCAACACTAATTTTGCTTTTAGTTGTGCTTTAAAAACTATGTTTATATTAGTAAAGCATTTGTTGCAACACTGTTAAATTTATCTAGATTTCCTCATATTTGGTGTGGTTTTCATGGATACTTTATTTTTAAAAATTTTTTAAAGATTTTTATTTATTTGTCAGAGAGAGAGCAGAAGCAGAGGGAGAAGTGGGCTCCATGCTGAGCAAGGAGATGAATGTGGGACTTGATCATGACCTGAGCTGAAGGCAGATGCTTAACCAACTGAGCCACCCAGCCATCTCTGTTGGAATAATTTTTTTTTTTTTGGAATAATTTTCAAAAATCACTTCAGTACTATGAAGCTTTTTCATTTTCGCATATTTAGATGACTCTTTCCATTTTATGTCTTTCCTTGTTTTTGTAAGGTATCTTTGCCCTTCACTTTCTTGAAAATTAGCAGAAAGAGCTTATATAGCAGAAAGAGCTTCAGAGTCTCACAGACTTTCCAATCTTGCCCTAGGATTATACCTTTGGCTACTGTATTTCCTTCCTTTCCTTTTCCTACCCAGTCTCCTTTTCTTCCTCTTTCTCTCTCTTTGCCTGTCCTCTCTGTATCTGTATTTCTGTCAGTCAGAAATTCTAATTTTCATTGCTACAAAGCTTAGGATATGATTGGGGAGAGGGAGACAATTTCTTGTCTGGCTACTAAGATAAGCCAGCCTGGATGTTTTAGGAAAAAAATGAAGAGTTCTACTTGCTCAGTTGTTTAAGAAACTAGTGAAAAATTGACGTAAAGATTATCCATATATGTGATTATTGAAGATTAATCATATATATATATATATATATATATATAAAAATTGCCTCCCCTTTGTTTTGCTACCCTGTTAAATAGGTGCCCTCTGGTACTTTTAATTTTTATTAATTAATTAATTTTTTACAGATTTTATTTATTTGTCAGAGAGAGAGAGCACAAGCCAGGGAGAGAGGCAGGCAGAGGGAGATTCAGGCTCCCTGCTGAGTAAGGAGCCTGTGCAGGACTCTGATCCCCCTGGGATCCTGATCTGAGTGGAAGGGGCCCCACCCTTAGGTACTTTTTAAAGATTTCGTGATTGGTGCCGACATGGATGCTGATACAGGATGTATGTCCTGACACACTTCTGAAAGAAGTATTTAGCTGCTTGTGAAATACATGTTTAGTCTTAATGTAAAGACTGGGTTAATTTTTTTTTAGTTTATTTATTTAATCTGTACACCCAATGTAGATTTGGGGCTTGAACTCACAACTCTGGGATCAAGGGTTTCATGCTCTTCTGACTCAGTAAGCTAGCCACCCCAAATACTGGGTTATTTCTTAAACTTACAAAGCCAAGTGTCTTCATCTGTAAAATGGGAATGAAACTGCCTATCTCGTAAGATTGTTATAAGGATCACTTAAACAATATGAGTAAAGATCTTAGAATAGTACCCAGTAGTTTTTGCATGGTAAATATAGCAGTTAATCTTATCTTTGGGAATTCTATTCTAGTTGGTACGTTGATGTAGCAGAGAATCTTTCAGATCTAATCCTGTAATTTTTCATTGTTTTTTTCTTTTTAAAATTAAAAAATTGTACTCATACAAGAATTGTACTCATACAAGAAACGTGTGTAAACATAAAGGTAATACATGAATGGTTATAAACCATTTTGATAATACAAATGGTAAAGAGTAAACAGTCTCCCTTCAACCCTGTTCTCTTCCTAGTTTTATGCCCTGCATCTGATATCATTCTTATCTTCAGAGGTAACCATTCTTAACAGTTTGATATGTATCCCACTAGACCTTTCTTTGTTATTTATTTAGACACGGATATCATACTTCCCTTTAAAAAAATTAAGTGGACCTATTTATGTTTATCCATTCAACAGATATTAATTGATAGCTATATTGTTCTGTGACGTGCCTTTACATCGTGAGGACGCATTTGTATTCTATATTAATGAATTTACCATAATTTAACAATTCTATTGAGAGCTCAGTTCATTTCTAATTTTTCTCTATTACAAGCAGATCTTCAAGGAACATCATTGTATATGTACCTTTGTGTATATTTGCAAATACTTTTTTAGGATAAGTTTCTAGAAGTAGAATTGGAATTGGTAAGTCAGAGTATAAACATTCAAAATTTTCATAGGTAAAAATTTCATTCTGTCAGATTCTCTTTCAAAAAGTTTGTTCCAATTTATATCCTTTTTTTCCCCCAAGATTTTATTTATTTATTTGAGAGAGAGAGAACGAGCAGGGCGAGGGGCAGAGGGAGAAGCTGACTCCCTGCCAAGTAGGGTGTCCCATGTGGGGCTTGATCTCAGGACTCTGGAATCATGACCCCAGCCAAAGGCAGATGCTTAACTGACTGAGCCACCCAGGTACCTTGCAATTTACATTCTTAACACAATATGTGGAGGGGCATTTACTCACCCTCTTGCCAACACTAGATATCAGGTCTTTTTTGCAAAACCAGTAGGCCATAAATGGTATCTTATTTTAATATCACTAGTGATGTTAAACATCTTTTCATAAATTTATTGGTCTTTTATAGTTCTGTGAATTGTCTGTAGTCTTTGCTCATTGTTCAGCTGGAGTTTTGAGGGTTATTGATTTGAAGATGCTATTTATATGTTCTCAGTGGTAATCATTTAACCGTTTATGTGTGTTATATTTATTCCTGGTTTGTCCTTTGTCTTTTTTTCAAAGATTTATTTATTTACTTGAGAGGAAGGGAGGAGGTCAGAGGGAGACAGAGAATCTCAAGCAGACTCCCTGCTGAGTGCAGAGCCTGCTGGCAGGAATCAATCTCAGAACTCTGAGACCATGACCCCGACACCTTGACGTGACCTGAAGACCTGAGCCAAAACCAAGAGTCAGATGCTTAACCGACTGAGCCACCAAGACACCTCTGTCCTTTGTCTTTTAACTCGTTTATGGCAACTTCTATTAAAAACAGAAGGTTTATAGTTTAAATTTTTAGTGCCAAATTTGACAATTTTTTTTCTTTACATTTTCTGAGTTATGGGACTTCTTCTTTTCTTTCTTTCTTTTTTTAAAAGATTTTATTTATTCATTTGAGAGGGAGCATGAGCAGGGGGAGGGGCAGAGGAAGAGGGAGAAGCAGACTCCCTGCTGAGCATGGAGCCCAATGTGGGGCTTGATTCCAGGACCCTGAGATCATGACCTGAGCCAAAGTCAGACACTTAACTGACTGAGCCACCTAGGCGCCCCTGGGTTATGGGACTTAATTACATAGTCTGAGTAAAAAATAGTTTTGCTTATCTTGTAAATTTTTAGTTCTTTGGCAATTAAATATGCTTTTTAAATTTTTGTGGGTTTGAATATAGGAAGAACACAACTATTTTAATCTCATAAAGAAAGATTGAAATATTTGAATCAGATCTGAGAAGAGGTTTTATTTATTTATTTATTTATTTATTTATTTATTTATTTTAAAAGATTTTATTTATTTACTTGACAGAGAGACAGCCAGCGAGAGAGAGAATACAAGCAGGGGGAGTGGGAGAGGAAGAAGCAGGCTCCCAGTGGAGGATCCCGATGCCAGAATGGTGGGATCACGCCCTGGGCCGAAGGCAGACACTTAACGACTGACCCATCCAGGCACCCCTGAGAATAGGTTTTATAAAAATATTACAAATCATTCTCAAACATTACTTCTTTACATACATAATGAGTACATTATATTCATTATATTACTAATTCCTTCCAGTTACTTGCAATTAGAATTTTCAAATAATTTGCAATGGCACATTCATTACTTATGTTTCATATTATTATTTTTAAATTTTTTGAATAGGTAATATTTGTACATGGTACAAAATTCAAAAGGTACAAAAGGGTATATAGTGGAAAGTCTTCTTCCCATTCCTATTCTTTAATTATCCAGTTTTCCTTTGAGACCATCATTTTTATCAATTTTTTGTCTTTTTTTCCCCAAAGATATTTTTGCATATACACAACGTTTAGTTTATGTTAATTGAATTCTTTTCTTTTTATAGCTATATTAAGCTGCACCTGCTTTAAAGATAATTTGGTCTTTAGGCCAAAATTATGCACAGTTCCAGAAGGTAAATTAGAATAATTGATGAATAGAGACCAGCTGTCAGCAGTAAGAAGAGACACATGCTATATCCATGTCACAAACCTTAGCTGATTGGCAGACATGACACAGTTTTGCAATTAGAAGGACTTTTCTTTTGTTTGCTTATATGATTTAAAGCAAATATATTTTCTTTCCTCTTATTAAGCGGACCTTATAGATTAGAGACTTCTAATTATCCCAGACTTTTTGCCACTAAGAATTTATACTTCCTGTTATTGAAATGTGACTTAAAGCAAATTATAAAATTTGAAATCATAGAAATTACCCAAATTAACCCTCTTGTTTTATGTATGAAGAAGTTGAAGCCCATAGAGATTAAGTGACTTGCAACATCACGTTTATAATTCCAAAGGCCAGACATATACAATTAACTAACAAATTTTTAGAATGCTATTTTATTAAAAAGGTAGATAGCAAATTTATTTCTCCACTTTTTATAAGACTTTTATTTGAGAGAGAAATAGAGCATGAGTTGGGGGGAGGAGCAAAAGGAGAGGGAGAAGCATACTCTCTGGTGAGCAGGGAGCCCAATCTACTGGGGCTCAGTCCCAGGACCCTGAGATCATGACCTGAGCCGAAGGCAAATGCTCAACTCACTGAGCCACCCAGGCGCCCCTTTTTCTCCATTTTTTAAAGGAAAAGGTGAGGTAGTCTTACGTCCCAGTTTGGTATTTTATTAAAAGGCTTCATAGTACTTCATTTCCTTATCTGCATTTTTGCCTGTAAACAGGAATGGTAAGGCAGTGTTATTCATTGTTAGGCACTCTGTAATACTTGGAAGATTAAAGAGAGTGGTTTTTATTGTGTGGGATGGAGTTGGAGATTAATGGAGCCTTTCTTAAGCACTCTTTTCTTGACCATCAAATTTATAATGGCTGTACCTTGATTTCCTTAATCTCATACTTGTGAATCATTCTTAGTTTTGTGCATTTTTCTTCCTTCCTGATCTGTATTATAAGTGAGTAAAGTAACACTTCAAATGTTCCTTATTGCAAAGGAACATTTAAATCGTATCTATTTATATTTGATTAGAAAGCTACCATTGATATTTTTTCATGAAACTCTTTTCATATCCATGTATAGAAATATATATAGAAGTCAATATATTTCTGTTGACATTATTTTTTTCCTTGTAGACATTTTACCTTTAATCTTAGAATTCTTTTTTTTTAAATTTTTTATTACGTTATGTTAGTCACCATACAGTACATCATTAGTTTTTGACGTAGTGTTCCATGATTCGTTCTTTGCATATAACACCCAGTGCTCCATGCAATACGTGCCCTCCTTAATACCCATTACTGGCCTAGCCCAATCCCCCACCCCCCTANCCAAATCCCCCACCCCCCAATCTTAGATTTCTAAAAATAATTTTATTTCTTGCCCCTTAATATATTCTTCTATGTTATTTGACTAAGATAAGAATCAGTATGAGTATAGAGACCTCATTTGGAATTTAGTTTCTGTAGTTATTATATTTAAGTACTGAAATACTAACTGCTTTCCAACCGGCATCCAGATGTACTCATTATTAAAGAAAACTTACTTCCCATTTCACCTAGTTGAGAGCTGGATATAATAAAAAACTTATTTTTTTTAAAAGATTTTATTTATTTATTTGACAGAGAGAGACAGCCAGCGAGAGAGGGAACACAGGCAGGGGGAGTGGGAGAGGAAGAAGCAGACTCATAGCGGAGGAGCCTGATGTGGGGCTCGATCCCATAACGCCGGGATCACGCCCTGAGCTGAAGGCAGACACTTAACCGCTGTGCCACCCAGGTGCCCCCAAAAACTTATTTCTTAAGGGAAAATCTATAGAGATGTTTTCGTGATTTTTTTTTAAATAGGTAAATTTGTCATTTATTATGGAAATACTGAAACATTCTGATTTTTTTTTTTCGTTTTGTTTTCTGTTTTCAGTAGAATACACTTTATTGTTGGCCCTACATAAATTCTGCCTGGTGAGTAATTGTTCACATGTACCATGGGCTGGTGTGTCTACCTAAGATATTGTCAGAGCTGACTTTGGCTAAATAAAGGGCCAGAGCTTTATCCTTTCATTTTTTTCTTTGTTGTTGTTGTTTTTTAAGATTTTATTTATTTGAGAGAGAGAGCGAGAGCGCGCTCTCAAGCATAAAGCAGGGGAAGGGGGAGAGGGAGAGGGAGAAGCAGACTCCCCGCTGAGGCAGGGAATCCCATGAGATCAGGACCTGAGCCAAAACCTAGAGTTGGAACCTCAATCCAATGAACCACCCAGGCACCCCTCTATCCTTTTGAATGGCTTTTAGAATAGTAGGAAAGAAAATCATTTACTCTGTACCTTTTTATTTTATTTATTTATTTTTTTTAAAGATTTTATTTATTTATTTTGACAGAGACAGCCAGCGCGAGAGGGAACACAAGCAGGGGGAGTGGGAGAGGAAGAAGCAGGCTCCCAGTGGAGGAGCCTGATGTGGGCTCGAACTCAGAACGCTGGGATCACGCCCTGAGCCGAAGGCAGACGCTTAACCGCTGCGCTACCCAGGCGCCCCATACTCTGTACCTTTTTAGAGACATTTCTTTGTTAATTTTTGTATCTTAAGTTAATTCAACTAACATTTGTTGAACACTTAACGTACTGTGCATCTCATTTTAAAAGATAATTTTAGTTGTTTCTAAGCTAGTTAACTCTGTTTTATATCTCCCCTGAGGATGGGGGATGAAGCATTTATTATTATTTTTTAGATTTTTTTTTTATTTGTCAGAGCACAAGCAGGGGGAGCGGCAGGCAGAGGGAGAAGTAGGCTCCGTGCCAGGGCTCTGGGATCGTGTCCTGAGCCAAAGGCAGATTCTTAACCAACTGAGCCACCCAGGCATCCCATGAAGCATTTATTATTGAATTCTAATCTTCTGAATTAGAGAAAAATGCTAGCTTTGTAGGGATTAATAGTGAGATTAAAAATATATATGAATTCTGTTTTTATGTGTTATCTTTTAAAACTTGTATTCATAATGCACTTAAAATCTAAATTAAATAGCTAGGATTTTGGGAACCTCTACATATATTTCAGTAACACAGCGTGGTTAGAAAAGAATAAGATATAATCATCACGCATATACCTATGTTTGTTTTAGTTTGTTCTTTAAAGATTTTATTTGAGAGCAGGGGTGGTGGCATGGGGAGGGAAGGGCAGAGGGACAGGGACAAGCAGACTCCCTGCTTAGTGGTGAGCCGCTGACATAGGTCTGGATCCCAGGACTCTGAAGAGCATGACCTGAGCTGAAGGCAGCTGCTTACCTGACTGAGCCACCCTGGTGCCTCTGTACTTATGTTTTATATTATATCTAACAACCGTGAATTTTATAAGAATTAAAATTCTGGGTTAGGTGGTTCAAATACTATACGTTTCTACTAGAAATTTTACAGTCTAGAATTAAAGCTTGTCTTTTTAAAAACCCTGACCAATTCTAGGTTAATTAGGATACACTTTCTGTATCTATTCAAAATTTAAATGTAAAGTCAGTATAAAATATGTATTTGTAAAAATGTATTTCTTCTCTTAGGCTTTAATCAGAAATGATGGCAGCATTAAACTTGTAGTTATGATTTAAAGTGAAACGATTGCCATAGATTCATAGTAACTCCAGAGTTACTCCGTATTTAGACTGAATATTTAATAAATGGAGGCCTATAAAATGTTCAGTATCATTGGGTATATTGAACAACATTAGAAAATTGCATCTCAGTTCCGCACTAGGTTGGTATGTTTGGTACATAGTGATATAAGTGAAGTGCCCTCTAAGAACTTAGAGATGGAGGGGGCAGTTATTTTTCTAATAATTAAATTAGTTAAAGCCATTCTTTTGCTAGTAAGAATTACATGAAGATTTGGGAAATGCTAAAATCACTGATCATTGTGCTTTAGGAGTAATCTCAGGGAGGCAGTTCTGAAATGTAGATAGAATTCAGTGAGTAGAAATATCGTTAATTTTAGTGTATCCTCTTTTGAACAAAGTCTATGAACAGGAGGATGGTCAGCTCAGAAGAAAGCAAAGAGAAACCCAAAGCATGCGGAACTGGGGCAGCTGCCCTGTTGAGATTTTTTTTTGGTGATTTGTTTGTTTCTTGAGGCAAGCATGTCCTTATTGTTGGAGATGGATGTAGGAGATTAGCTTAGTCTGATGTCATTAAATATTTGAATCATATAATTATCTCCCCAAGTTCTGTCCCTTGTTTACCCTACCACCTTCTCTACCTAAGAGAGAAGATGTACTCATCTGATAGGAGCATTCTAGTATGCTAGACATTTACACTGCTCACTATGAAGAAGTTGATTGACAAAAAAATAAATTGGAAAAAAATTAACATGTTTGCATACATGTATGTGTTTGTTTCTGTGAACTTGGTTAAAGTTAGTTGGCCTGTGAGAAAGATGTGCTTTCGGGGTCTGCTTGATCTGATGATATGTCTTTGTAGCTAATCCTGTTAGCATGGTAGTCTTTTGTATTGCTCTGAGCCTTGACATTTGAAAGTTGCAACAGTTTAGGCCCTTTAACTTGTGTGGCCTCATCTGTGGAATGATCTTCAGAATTCCTCCTCGTTCTAAATCTTTATGAATTCATAACCTATGTGCTTAGTTGTATCACTGAACACTTATAGGTAAAAGTTAGATTGCAGAGCGTTGAAATATCTTTGTTTCATGTTTAGGTCGATAGTACCAATATGACTTAAAGTTGCACTTTTTAACCAGCCTTACTTTGTTTGGCTCCAAAGTACAAGGCATAACATTTTACATGTTGCTGCTAGACTATAAGCTTCTTAAGGACAAAGCCAGTGTCTCCTAAGTGTAGAAAGTGCCTATCACAGAGAAAAAGCAGTAAGTGCTTATTGAATGAGTGTATACCTAGAGCAAGGTATTTAGAACATAGTTAAACATGGTTTGGTTATTAGTGACTTTTAGAAATATTCTTTATTATGGCAAATCTTAAAAATGTGTACAAATAGAACAATACTGTCTCAGTCCATTTGGGTTGCTGTGACAGAATACCAAAGACTGGGTGGCTTATAAATAGCAGAAATTTATTGCTCACAGCTTTGGAAGCTAGAAATCTAAGATCAGAGTGTTAGCATGGTCAGGTTCTGATGAGGTCTCTCTTTCTGGTTGTAGACTGCTGTCTTCTCATTACATCTTTACAAGGTGGAAGGATTGAGCTAGCTTTCTGGGGCCTCTTGAAGGACACTAATCCCATCAAGGCAGAGCCCTCATGATCTAATCACCTCCCAAAGGTTCCACATCCTAATACCATCAATTTGGAGATTAGGATTTCAACAGATTAATTTTGGGAGGACACAAATGTTCAAACTGTACCAAATGTAAATGAACTTTCATTTCCCCTTTACCCTACTTCAGTAGTCATGACTATTCTTGTTTCCTCTTTACCTCCTTCCAGTCCTCTCTTGTATTATTATGAAACAAATCACGGACTTTATATCATTTAATCTGTATTATTCCATTGTGTATCTCTCAGAGATAAAGATTTAAAAAAATTACAGCCATAACCTTTATTACACCTTAAAGAATGACTAATTTTGATAAGTAATAAATTAATTTCACTTCAGAATGCCTATACTAAATATTTTTTTTTTTTGCTTTCCCCTTTATTTTTATTTATTTATTTATTTATTTTTGTTTTCTTTTTTTTTTTTTAATGATTTTTTATTATATTATGTTAGTCACCATACAGTACATCCCCGGTTTCCGATGTAAGGCTCGATGATTCATTAGTTGTGTATAACACCCAGTGCACCATGCAATACGTGCCCTCCTTACAGTTTCCAGACAGTTAATAACACTTAGAAATTAAACAGTAGGACTAATTTTTGTTTTTGTTCTGTTTAATATTTAGGCTATCAACATGACGGCTGAAGAAACAGTGAATGTAAAAGAGGTTGAAATCATTAAGCTAATTTTAGACTTCTTGAATTCAAAGAAGCTTCACATTAGTATGTTGGCCCTTGAGAAGGAAAGTGGAGTCATAAATGGCCTATTTTCAGATGATATGCTTTTTCTGAGGTATGATTTCATTAGTATTATGAGGTTTGTAGCTCTTTGAAAGAAGTGTTACGTATTAATAAGGTAATATGTGTAATATAGGTAGATATAGTCACAAGAAGGCTATATTTAAGTATAATTTTTTAATTCATTTTTTTAAAGATTTTATTTATTTACTTGAGAGATAGTAACAGAGATAGTAGTAGAGAGCACAAGTGGGGAGGAGAGGGAGAAGTAGGCTCCTAGCTGAGTAGGGAGCCTGATGTGGGACTCAATCCTGGACCCTGAGCCAAAGGCAGACACCCAACCAACTGAGCCACCCAGGTGCCCCATAAGTATAATTTTTAAAAATAATGCTTGTTTTAATAATGGAAAACTTACAAAATAATGTTCTCTATAGAATGTTTTCAGTAGTAAGATCTAGAGGTCCATTAAAATATACTGGAGTGACAACTCCATTGTGGTTGTGGTGTCATCACAAAAAATACTTGAGTAAGAAATCGGGGACTCTGGAAAGATCTTTCTGCAATACCAATTTTTTTTGCCATAGAAACGAATATAAACCTACTCATTATAGAAAATATACAAAAATAAGAAAAATCACCCACCACCCAGACACACTTCATACTGATAATTTTCTGTACATATTTTAAAAAAACCCAGCAGTTCTGTTGCATTTGTAATTTAGTGTCCTTCTTTATCCACTAACATCATAAGGATTATCTGTGTTATCACAAATTTATACTACAAAAATTTTCAATTTATTTCCTTATGGTTCCCCTATTTTTACACAAATTATTTCCAATTTATCTTCAGTGCTCTATTGAGCATCTTTTATACATATGGCTTTTTCTGTATCTTGGATTATTTCCTTAGAACAAGATTCTTGGAATTGCAGAGCAAAAGGGAATTAACATATTTGCCTAAATGGGAAGCTAAATATATCCTAACTTGAATTGGATGGAAAAAGAAAAACCCAAATTTCCAGACAGAAATGTGTTCTCTGCTTATGTGATACTGTATATCCATGACAAAGAATACAGATTCTTGGACATGTGGCATTTTGTGACTTGGAGAGCCTTAAAAGATAAAGCATTCCTAAGTCTTGAAAAAGGAACTAAAAAAAAAAAAAAAAAAAGCTTTAATATATTAAGAGAATTTATTTAAACTGTTTGAACTTCCCTGTATTTGGTGTAATGAATGTCATTTAGCCCTGGGGAGCTTAGTCAGTGATAATCATCAGGAACCAGTATTGAGGCCATATTCTTTTGGCCCTCTTTCAAAGCATTGCTGCTCCTGGAATTTAGCAGTGGCTCTCAAATATTCCCCCTTGAAGAACCTGTTGGGTTTCTGATGAAGTTTTACTGGTCTGAGGTGAAATGCAAAGAACTGTAGTAGAAGAGTAAGTTTTTAAACTAAATGTATTCATATTAAAGGATTAACCTTTGAAATTATGTCCTTCCTACTTTTTAAATATTAAAATACCTCTTTATAAAATGATTATGATGTATATTATGATAGCTTTTTTTTTCTTAAAAATGTTCCTTATTTGTAGACTCAAAAGTTGGCAATCCGACATAGATGCTCCTACCCATCCCTTTTAAAATTTTACTGTTCTAAAAGCCAAAAGTAGGGAAATTGCTGTTATAGAGGAGCAGCGATAAGAATGCCTTAAAACTTTTGGAAGTTCCCACAGACAACTAAAGTAGGATGAAATCTGTTCTTATTCCTTGCTGTTTTTATTTTTAGAGTATAAATTTTAGTGTCAAATGCCTCAGAGATGTAGAAATCACAGTTTAGAGCAGGATTTCTCAACCTCGGCACTATTAACATTTTGGGCCGGATAATTCTTTGTCGTGTGGGGATGTGCAGGTTGTCCTGTGCATTGCAGGATGTTTAGTAGCATTTCTGACCTATACCCAGTTGATGCCAGTAGCACCCCCCAATTGTGACAACCCTAAATGCCTCCAAACATTACCAGATGTCTTGGGGGCAAAATTGCCCCAATTAAGGACCACTGATTTAGTGAGTCTGGAACATACCCACACACGGGCCCCTAAATAATACAGAAGAGCTTTTAAACTGTAAGATGAATAGGAAAGTAAAGGAACTTTTAGACTTAGCCCAATGTTTTTATATAGGTGAAAAAAACACAATTATATATTAGAATGAGAAGTGGTTGCAGATCACAAATTCTTCTCATATAATAATGTTGTTATAAATAAGTTGTGAAAAATTTAATTATAGTGATTGACTCAAGTAAAATGTTAACCTCATTATAGACTTCAGACTGAAGTTTTAATGCTGTCATATTTATTCTGCTTTATAACCCAAATTTGATAAAATGCATGGGTTTTTTTCTTTTTATAGACAGCTAATCCTTGATGGTCAATGGGATGAAGTTCTTCAGTTCATTCAGCCTCTAGAATGCATGGAAAAATTTGACAAAAAAAGGTAAGATTTCTTCTGAAGTTTTTAATGTCTTATCATTGATAGAAGCTTAGCAAAACAAAAATAAATAAAGGGGCTCCTGGGTGGCGCAGTCGTTAAGCATCTGCCTTTGGCTCAGGGCGTGATCCCACCGTTCTGGGATCGAGCCCCACATCAGGCTCCTCCACTAGGAACCTGCTTCTTCCTCTCCCACTCCCCCTGATTGTGTCCCTCTCTTGCTGGCTGTCTCTCTCTGTCAAATAAATAAAATCTTTAAAAAGTAATAATAATAAACAAAAATTTAAAAATAAGACTTAGCTTTCCTAGAAAATAGTGTACCCAATCCAATGGAGTTGGAGCACTTTGAGAGGACAAGTTGCATGTACTTCAAATGGTTGAAAATCTTATATATAAACCCAACTTTTTTTGACAGTGTCTATACAAAAAGTCACAAGGGCCATATATGAAATAGTTGTTCTTCATAAAAGCATGAAGATTTTAAAGATGTCATTCTTTTGTCTCCTGGCCTCCATCATTTCTGATGAACTGTGTTTGTATCCTGATTCACTTTCTTTTTTCTTCTGCCTTCAAGATTTTCTTTTTTTTTTTTTATCGAGGTATATTTAACATAAATAACATTATATTAGTTTCAGGTGTATAATACAGTGATTTGATATTTGTATATATTGTGAAATGGTAAGTCTAGTTTCACAGTAAGTCTAGTTTCATCCCCATACATATTTACAAAAACTTTTCTTTCTTGTGTGGAAGATTTTTAACATCTCTCTTAGCAACTTTAAAATGTACAATACAGCATTATTAACCGTAGTCACCATTCTGTACATTATATCCCCATGACTTACTTTGTAACTGGAAGTTTGTACCTTTGGACCTAATTCACCTGTTCTGCCCACCCTTCCAACTCCTGTCTCTGGCAACAAGATTTTATCATTGGCTTTCAGCAGTTTGATTATGATGTGCTCAAGTGTGGTTTCTTTGTATTTTTCCTGCTTAGGGTTTGCTGAACTTTTTGAATCTGTAAGTTTTTATTTTTCATCAAATTTGGCAAGCTTTTGACCATTACTTTAAATATTTTTTCTGCCCTTTTCTCTTTTCCTCCTGGGACTCTACGTGGTATTAGATGAGTGATATTGTCCCACAGAACTGAGGTTCTGTTCCTTTTTTTAAAACTTTTTTCCTGTGTATTCTTCAGTCTGGATTATTTCTATTGATTATTTTTTTTTAAGATTTTATTTATTTATTTGACAGAGAGAGAGGGAACACAAGCAGGGAGAGTGGGAGAGGAAAAAGCAGGCTCCCAGCAGAGCAGGGAAATGCGGGGCTCTATCCCAGGACCCCGGGATCACACCCTGAGCCGAAGGCAGATGTTTAACGACTGAGCCACCCAGGCGCCCCTATTTCTACTGATTTACCTTCAGTGTTCACTGATACATTTTTCTGCTGTTAGCAGTCTGCTCATAAACAATGCATTTTTCATTTCAGATAATTATACCTTTCAGTTTCAGAATTTCCTTTTCTTTATCATTTTTTCTGCTGAAATATTTCCGTCTGTTTTCTCATTGTGACTATATTTCCCTTTATGTCCTTGAACATATTTATAGTAGCTATCGTTTGTTAATAGTCTTTGTTTGCTAATTCCAACTTCTGGATCATTTTAGGCTCAACTTCTGTTGATTGCTTTTTTCTTAACCATGAGTCACTTTTATTTTTTTAAATATATCTAGTCATTTTTAAAATGTATTCTGAACATTGTGGATTCATTGCTGAGACTCTGGATTCTGTTATCTTCCTTTGAAAATGTTGACTTTTATTCATGCAGGTGGTTAACTTGGTTATACTCTGACTTAGTGGATGCCATCTGAGATCTTTTTTCAGTTAATTAGGCTTTCATCTATTGCTTTCCCTGGGCACCTTGGAGTCCCCTTTGCATCTTCACAGTTTCAGAGACAGCCAAAGATTTGGGCTGAGTTTGTATAATAGATTTTGGTGTATATTTCATTATGGCTTCCTGCTTTTTTGGATGTCTCCAACTTTTCAGCTGGTCTTGCAATACAAACCGTTTTTGCTGAATTCTTACGAAAGTCAAACTGCAACTTCCTACTTGAGTTTTAGCTCACAGTATGTTGACTAGAGAGTGCCCCCAGCCAGAACACTTTATACCCTTGAATCTCACCCCAAAGATTCTTTTTTTTTTTTTAAAAATTGACTTCCCTCTAGTTGTGCCAGCTTTTTGTTGTTCTTCATTGCTTTCAAATACTTATTTTTTAAAAATTTTATCTAGGGTTTATCATTGTTATCTGCAGAAAAGTTAGATATAAGTTATTCTACCATTAATGGAAGTACAGTCTTATATTGTTTTTGATCCTCCATTCATACCCCTGGTGCTATTTGATACCTGTTTGCTTTTGTACATTCTTCATTCATTTGGAATAGTATTCCTTTCACTGTCTCCTGCCTTTACATAGCACACACCTGCTCATCTTCCAAGAGTCAGCTCTTATAAGACTTTCCTTATATTTCCCACCCCTTCTGATAGAATTGGTTTCACATTCCCTTGAGGCTGCTGAAACAGTGTACATATTTCATATAATTTATTAGATAACCCTTTTTTTAAATTTTATTTTTTTAAAGATTTTATTTATTCATTCGACAGAGAGAGAGAGACAGCCAGTGAGAGAGGGAATACAAGCTGGGGGAGTGGGAGAGGAAGAAGCAGGTTCCCAGCGGAAGAGCCTGACGTGGGGCTCGATCCTGGAACGCCAGGATCATGCCCTGAGCCGAAGGCAGACGCTTAACGACTGAGCCACCCAGGCGCCCCTAGATAACCCTCTTTTTGAAGGCAGGGATTTTGTTTTATTGGACACATATTTGCTACCATAATAATGTTGAAAGAATGACTGAAGTTTCATTATTATTTTCTTTTAGTCCTTAGAAATAATTTTTCTTTAAGGTGCTTAAGGCATCCAACATTTTTTAATTCTTAAGCAAGTCAAGTAGACTTCTTTCCCTGAAACATCTCTGTCAAAAAGTTTTAAGGTTTAGAGGCACCTCGGTGGCTCAGTTGGTTAAGCATGTGACTCTTGATCTCAGCTCAGGTCTTGATCTCAGAGCTGTGAGTTCAAGCCTCATGTTGGGCTTCATGCTGGAGCCTCCTTACAAAAAAAAAAGTTTTAAAGTTATTGTTATTTTATGACACTTCAGAAATGTTCATTTCTTACAGCCTTTCAGCCTGCTTTTTATTAGACCATTCTCATGTTCGAAGAGAAAAGAAGACATATTTTGAATGAAATACAAAATAATAAAACATAAAACAAAGCATTTTGAATGTAAAGGACTTTGATTTCATATTAGATAATATTTGACATCTTGCATAAAGCTTGATTTTTGTTCAGAATTAATATTGGAAATAGAAATCCTTCGAGTATTAAATTGTATTTACTTACTACTGAAATTATTTTAATTGTGGCCTCAGTGTGATAAGCTTTTAAGAATTTTAAGAATTTTTTGAAAGCAAAGGTAGTTATAGTAACTTATAAGTGTATTTGATTTATGAGACATTGGAAAATTAATTTTTTTTAAAGACATTATTTTAAAGGAATAGTTAGTGCTTTGAAACAAACGTGGCCTCTGTTGCTCTGGGAACTTGGGTTTCATTTCCAATATTTGACATTGTAACTCAGCTTTTTAATTTTAATGTTTCATATTTTATATTTCACAGGTTTCGTTACATTATCCTGAAGCAGAAGTTTTTAGAAGCTTTATGTGTTAACAATGCAATGTCAGCAGAAGATGAGCCCCAGCATGTAAGATTTTTATTCCTGAAGGTTTGCGCCATAGTCTTGTTTCAGTCATAAGTATTTAATTCACTAAAACAAAAGATTAGTATCATGAATTTTCAAAGTTTTTATGAGGTAGGATGGGGTAAGATTTTACTGTTTTGCAGCTGTAGTACTTTCAGTCTGCAGTGCTTCTAAACCTGTTCCAAGATTTTGACAAAGATGATGAATGAATGGCTGGCTGGTTGGCTAGTGTGTGTTCTTCTCTTGTTGAAGGAGATTTAGGTTGTAATAGATGTTTGACTTAAAGATGCTACATTGTTGCTTTTTTCTTATCCCAGAAGTGGACTGTATTTACCTTCTCTTTCTGTTTTTTCAGTATTTACATTGATCCAGAGGTGTGTTTTTTTCCTCCAACTTTTTATTTAAATTCCAGTTAGTTAACATACAGTGTAATATTAGTTTCAGGTACAGAATCCAGTGATTCATCACTTACGTACAATATCCAGTACTCAGCACAACAACAGAGGTGGTTTTTGATAAAATCTATGCCTTTATGACAATTTAAATTTAATGATATGAAGGATTTTTTTAAACATTTATTTTTTTAAAAAGATTTTATTTATTTATTTGAGAGAAAGTGAGCACGAGCACTGGGAGGGGCAGAGGGAGAGCTAGAGGGAGAAGCAGACTCCCAGCTGAGCGGGGAGCCTGCTGCGTGCAGCTCAATTCTAGGACACTGAGATCATGACCTGAGCCAGAGTCAGACGCTTAACTGACTGAGCCACCTAGGTGCCCCATGAAGGGTTTTTTGATTAGAAAGTTATTTTTAAAGTTTTTTTTTTTTTTTTTTAAAGATTTTATTTATTTATTTGACAGAGATAGAGACAGCCAGCGAGAGAGGGAACACAAGCAGGGGGAGTGGGAGAGGAAGAAGCAGGCTCCCAGCGGAGGAGCCTGATGTGGGGCTCGATCCCGGAACACCGGGATCACGCCCTGAGCCGAAGGCAGATGCTTTAACCGCTGTGCCACCCAGGCGCCCCTAAAGTTTTAATAATAGTATTATTACATTCAAACCAAGGAAACTTATTAAGTGCCAGTAAGTGTTCACCGAAATAAACTCAAAAGATATTACAATGAGGACTTTCATGTATAATAGAGAAATGTTTGCCAGATAGTGATGTTTAAATGTGGAAAGAACTCTGGAATGTAAGTCAAAAGACCTAATTTTTATTTTGTATTTGTCACTAACCAACTGCATTACTTCAGTTAAATCTGCTCCCTTTTTCCATATGTACGATGAAGAAAGGTGGATACGAAAGCTCTAAGATTCCTTATATCATTAAAAGCTTATGATTCTAAGATAATATTCAGAATCTGATAAGATTCAGGTAATATTCAGCTAAGCTTCCTTTATTCTGTTTCATTCTATTTTTGTAGTAAATGAACTGTAAATGTTCTTGCTTTCTTTCTCCACACAAATTTCTCTTATGGCAGGTTTGAGAATGGCTCTTTTGCTTTTTGGGTAAGCTGGAGTGATAGCAAGCTATATAAACAATTGAATAGTGGCATGCTTCAGTTTTCATTTCTAGAGAACTCAATTATTCTTGACCTTAAAAAATTATACATCTGAGAATGATAGTCTGAAGCCTGAACTAGAACACTATTTTTATATAAAATAAGAGTTTAATTTACTAATTAACCAAAGTATTTAATATTTTTTTAGTAGTGAAAAGCATTTTGATTCCCGACTTGAAAGTTGTTAAATATCTTGCAAGTTGTGTGAGTTTAACTTGTATATCTGTGGCAGTAGAGTTTATCCTTTTGCATTTGAATAGTTTATGAAAGTTTGTGAAGTGTCTTTGTATTTGAATAAAATACTCTTTTTGTTTTCCTATCTCACAGCATCTCTCTTTATAGTGATCACTTAAATTTTTCTTACAGCTGGAATTTACCATGCAAGAAGCTGTGCAATGTTTGCATGCCCTAGAAGAGTACTGTCCTTCTAAAGATGATTATAGCAAGCTCTGTTTGCTTTTGACTTTGCCTCGTCTGACCAATCATGCTGAATTTAAGGACTGGAATCCCAGCACTGCACGAGTTCACTGTTTTGAAGAGGCTTGTGTCATGGTTGCAGAATTCATCCCTGCTGATAGGAAGCTAAGTGAGGCTGGTTTTAAAGCAAGTAACAATCGTTTATTTCAGCTTGTAATGAAGGGTCTACTTTATGAATGCTGTGTAGAATTTTGTCAAAGTAAAGCAACTGGAGAAGAAATTACAGAAAGTGAAGTACTTCTTGGCATTGACCTTTTGTGTGGTAATGGTTGTGATGACTTGGATCTAAGTTTATTGTCATGGCTTCAGAATCTCCCATCTTCTGTCTTCTCTTGTGCTTTTGAACAGAAAATGCTTAATATTCATGTTGACAAACTTCTGAAACCTACAAAAGCTGCATATGCTGATCTTTTGACTCCTCTTATCAGCAAACTTTCTCCCTATCCATCATCTCCAATGAGAAGGCCTCAATCAGCTGATGCCTATATGACCCGCTCTCTGAATCCTGCTTTAGATGGCCTCACTTGTGGACTTACCAGTCATGATAAGAGAATCTCAGACCTTGGAAACAAAACTTCTCCAATGTCACACTCCTTTGCTAACTTCCATTATCCAGGTGTGCAAAACCTCAGTAGAAGTCTCATGCTTGAGAATACAGAATGTCACAGTATTTATGAAGAATCCCCTGAACGGTAAGTATTTGCTCATGAACATTAGAAAATATTCACAAGTGTGAGATTGTGTGTGTGTGTGTGTGTGTAATGTTCAAGTCCCTTTTTTTTAAATTATTTTTTTTTAGAGAAGGTGGGGTGGGGAGGGGCCGAGGGAGAGGGAGAAAGCCAATCCTAAGCAGGCTCCACACCCAATACAGAGCCCTGCATGGGGCTTGATCTCACAGCCCTGAGATCATGACCTCAGCCAAAAACAAGAGTTGAGTGCTTAACCCACTAAGCCACCCAGGCGCCCCTGTTTAAGTCCCTTTAGTTGAAAGTTAGTCCTTAAACTTTGCAAAAGTGTTTCTAAAATTTTGATAGTTAAAATTATAAGGGTGAATCTTTATATCCTATTATTCTTTTGTTGGTTATTAAGGCAATACATGTGGATTGAAGAAATTTTGGAAAATACAGAAGTGTATAAATATGAGAATTAAAATCCCACATAATCTCACACATAGAAGACAAGTCTTTTTTCTATAAATACATTTTTAAAAATTGGGAATGCATATATATATATATATATACACACACACACACACACACACACACTCATATAGTTTGTTTTTTTCACTTGATTGTGAATATTTTCCCGTATTTTTAAACGTTTATTGGAATCACTGATTAATGATGTGTGCAGTATTCCATTGTATGACTGTATCATAATTTTACCTAATTCCTTATGGGACACCAGATTGTGTCTACTTTTTTCTTCTATATGTAGTATTGAACATGTGAATAGTACTGAATAGTAAATAGTATTGAATGTGTGTACATGAGAATCTCTGATTATTTCCGCTTATCTTTTTTCTAATAACTCTTAATAAACATGAAAGAAATAAGTGTTAAAGCCACCACTCAGTTTTTCTTTCAAACCTGGCATGAAATAATAGTTTCCTGATCAGCAGTTTTTTATGTCAAGAGTTAGAAACTTTCCTGCCTCACTTTTCCGGGGAAACCGTTGGGACATATAGCTATTTCCTATACTGAGGTTGATACTATGAAGTATTACTATTGACTGCAAAAATTTATTGAAAGAGCACAAAAACTAAACCTTATTTTATTCACATAGGATAGTTGGACATTCTTTATTGAGGAAGGAGCACTGGACTTGGAATTTCTTTTTCTAATTAAAGTGAGAGGAGATCTTTAGTTAAGACACAAGAAATGCAGGATAAATACATATGGAATTATTTTCTGTTAAGTTGCTATGAGATTGCAGAGGAGGGGATTGTGATATCTTGTTTAATGTTCCTTAAGGAGAAGGAGGGATTTTAGGATGTTAAGCGAGGGGAGTTCCTAAAGCCTAGGGTGACTTCTTAAGGCATCTTGTTGTTCTGCTTGAAAGATAGAGATATCTAGTCATGAAAATGGATCAGTATAACTTAATATAGGAGCTTCCTATTATTTAAATCCCAAAGGAATAGAGGGTCTTGAGCATTGATAGAGACTATCTTAAACTTATCCTGGACTTTCCAATCTCTTTAAAGAAAATTTTCATTGTTTGGGATGTTGAACTTCAGTTCTGGGGTAACTGCTGATATTATTCTGAGTACATAAGATGATCAGAACTTCTTGGTCAGCATAGTGAATGGCATGTTTAGACTTGTACACCAGTGGGATTGTGTGGAAAGGAGACACACAAAAATCCAGCCAGATCTGACTCCACGTGTGCCGTTGGCTATGTAAAGAAAGTAGTAGAAATTGAGTAAAGATGTAAAGAAGTGGAGTATAAGTTACTAGATTACAGAATAAACAGGTAAAAGATGACATATCAGAAAGTGAGTAATACATGTATTTTTAGCTGAGCAGTAGCAGTAACCCAGAAAACATCTGTCATGCTTGTGAAATTGGAAGACTTATGAAGCAAAGCAGTGTGTAATAATGAAAAGAACATAATCTTTGGAGTCAGGCTTGGGTTTGAACAATAGCTTTGCCATTTAGTAGTTGTGTGACCTTGAGACACTTCCTTAATCTCTCTGAGCCTAAATGTCCTCCTCTATAAAATAGGATGTTGACTTGCAAAGTGAGATAAAGCTCCTAGCAGAGTGGCAAGTATGTGAATGGTGCTTAGTAAATATAAATTTCTCCCCTTCTGAGAGTCATACTCCTGGTAAGGACAGTAAGTCAAAAGGGCTGCTTAATAACATGCTGTGGAGGGCTACTGTGCTGTGGATAAAGTATAAAAATTTACTTTGGAAAAAGTTAACATTGTTTTTAAAAATATAAAAATATTGGGAAGCTTAATTAAATCAATTATGTTGAAGATGCCACATGAAGAAACCTCTTATTTGTGGTAATTCATGTTTGAAGTCAAATTGTTTAAAAATATTCAAGTGTCTACTCTGTGCTAGCACCATGCTGCATTCGGGTATAGTGATTGAGTTACTGTGGTGAATAAGAAGATTAAACATGAAAGAAAGATTTGTAAGAGAGTATGTTGTGTTTTGTAAAGACAGCCTTTCTCTTAAACACAAACTCAAAAAGGAAGAAAAATCAGTTGAAATATATAAGCTTTGGCTACTCAGTGTAATGGTCTCAAAATTAAATGGCAAAAATATAAAAATTCTCAGAAATGGGTCAGCATTGGATTTGGATCCTGAAGATCTGGATTCAAATCCTAGTTTTATTTACTTACTATGCAATTTTAGGAAAATCACTTCATTCCTCATCTGTGAAACGGGAGTTACAATCTATTTCATAAGTTACCGTGCAAGTTAAATGAGATAATGCATGTGGAAATGCTATATAATTTGCAAAATTAAATGTTACTTTATGAAGGTCATTTTATTCTCTCTGTACAGTTAATAACTCTTAGAAAATCTGTCTTGTGGACATAAAATGGGACCTCTTATGGTCATTAGCAGGTTACAGCACTGACTGGTAGCTGAAAACTTTTCCCAAGTCTTTCTACTTCCTCCTCTGGGTACGTGTGTGATTATATATGTTGAGAACGTAACAGTTAGAAAGCTTCTAACCAATGGTGCCTTTGTGAGGATGACTAGCTCTGCTTCCTGAACCCTAGATCTGTAATTTGTTGTCTTACATCTGCCTGGAGAGGCCATTATGAAGCCATCTCATAATCAGATTCCTTCAAGGCAAAGATCATTTTACTATTGTACGTGTTCCCATGGTGCCTTATGCCAATAGGTAATCTGTATAAATGTAAGTGGTATTCATCATCTTTGGATGGTGTTATTAAAAATTTTGAACAGAGTAACTATGAAAAGTGGAAATTGCTAGTGTTTAGAAGAATGTTAGGAATAACCTGACATAAGATATTAAGCTTACTAATTAGTATCCATTAAAAATATTGGAAAGATGATTATTTAGCTTTTATGTTAAGTGCAAATAAACCAAAGACAGTCTTTTAATAAAATCTTAACAGTTCTTAAAATTTTGTTGAAACATACTGGAGAAAAAAATTAATGTCTGGATAAGAAAATCTCTCAGATTAAGATACATGAAGAGAATTCAGGCATTAGGTCATCCAGGTTATTATTCAATTCAATTTATAGATGAAGCTGAGCCACAGAGAATGTAAGTGATTTTCACAAGACCACACATCTTGTTTTAGACTGGAGCCGCTACCCTCATTGCTTAATAATCCAGTGCACTTCTGTTATAAGCACATTCTGTTTTTTTAAAAAAACTCTTACATAATACTCTGAAGAGAAGAAAGGAAGATTTAAAAATCTATTTTTGCACATTTGATAAACATTTAGATTAAGTATTCATTGTGTTAATTAAAATTTCTCTAACTAGAATATATTTTCCTTTGCCCCTACCTCTTTCGGTTTGTTTTTTGCACGTTTCTGGAAGAAGTGATACACCCGTTGAGGCACAGCGGCCTATAAGCAGTGAAATTCTGGGCCAGAGTTCAGTTTCAGAAAAAGAGCCTGCAAATGGAGCGCAGAATCCGGGACCAGCTAAGCAAGAAAAAAATGAGGTAATATTTAATATACCTAGTGTCTTTTAGAGTTATTCTCTTTGGAAGAAGTAATAGTATTTGCTTGGATAGAATGTAAAAGGAATTTTCCAATATATGGAAGTAGGTGAGAGAATATCTAGACTTTCTTATTAATTAAGTCATTTTCTCCCTTTTCCCTTAAGGATATATGGAATTTTTAGTGTCATGTATTTTGGAGCATTTTTAACAGGTGAATTTATTAACAATCTAAAATACCACAGTTTACATTAATCATACATATTTCAGGACCCAAGTAATTGAACTCACATTAAATGTGGATAGCTTGTATTTTTAAGACATATCCTCTATATTTTACTAATTAGATCTAATGAACAAAAATTATGACATTTGTAATATAAAATACTTTTATCCAAGTCTTTAGAGGTCCAAATTATTTTTCTGTGGTGATTTGGAAATGAAATTGTGTTATAAATGGGAGTATAAATTTTATCTTACATGGTATGCCACTTAGAAGAGGTGAAGTGGTAGTTTTAGTAAGTTCAATAATTTTTTTTGTCTTCAACTAAATATTAATAGTGAAGTAGAAAAATTATTAAAAATACATATGAATATGCACCAAACAACAGAACCCCAAAATCTATGAAGAAACATTGGCAGAGTTGAAAGGAGAAATAATAGTAGGAGACTTCAATCCCCCACTTAAAATAATGGGTAGAACATCTAAACAGAAGATCAGTAAGGATACGGAGTACTTGACCAATACTATAAACCAGCAAGACCTAATAGACATCTGTAGAACACAATAATGTTGCTTTGGAGGATGCACCCTTTTAGAGGAAGTTGTTTTCTTAGACACCTCAGGTCAGTGTTCGTATTCTAAATGTTGGTAAGTTTATGAATATGTGAATACTAACAATATGTGAATGCAAATATATAAATAAAGTGATACAAGAAAAAAAGAACACTCTAACACTAGCAGAATACCCATTCTTCTCAAGTGCACATGTCATAATCTTCAGGATAGAGCATATGTTAGGACCCAAAACAAATCTCAGTAAATTTTAGAAGATTGAAATCATGTGAAATGTCTTCTCTGACTACAATGGAATGAAGCTAAAAATTAATAACAGAGGGAAAATTGGAAAATTCACAAATTTGTAAAAAATAACGCACTCTTAACTGATGGGTCAAAGAAATCACAAGGGAAATTAGAAAATACCTAGAGATTAATAAAAATGAATGCAACATACCAAAGCATGCAACATTCCAAACTTATACAGCAAAAGCAGTGCTCGGGGGAAATTTATAGCTGTAAATGACTATATTAAAAAAGAAGAAAGATGTCAAATCAACAATAACTTTATGCTTAGAGGAACTGGAAAAAGAAGAACAAATTTTATCAGAAGGAAGAAAGTAATAAATATTAGAGGGGAGAAAAATAAAATAAAGAATAGGAAAACAATAGTGAAAATCAGTAAAACCAAAAGTTGGTTCTTTGAAAAGATCAACAAAATTGACAAGTGCTTATTTAGACCAAAAAGAGAGAGAGGCACACACAAAATCAGAAATGGACAACACATTTTTTTGTATTGTATTGTAATATGTATTTTAATACATATTATTTACAATAATAAAATGGATTATAAGAGAATACTACGACCAATTGTAAGCCAATAAATTAGATAACTGAGTTGAAATCCACAAATTCCTAGAAATCACAAGTTACCTAAATAACTCAAGAAGAAATAGAAAATTTCAACAGACCTATAATGAGTAAAGAGATTGAATCAGTAATCAAAAAGCTTCCAACAAAGAAAAATCTAGGATCAGATATCTTTATGGGTAAGTTCTACCAAACATTTGAGGAAAGGTTAACATCATTCCTTCTTAAAATCTTCCCAAAGTGTGTAAGAAGAAGGAATACTTCCTCATTCTGTGAGGCCAACATTACCCTAATACCAAGTCCAGATGAAGACATTACATGAAAAGAAAACTACAGACTGGGACACTGGGATTTCAGCTCAGGTCATGATCTGAGGGTCACAGGATCAAGCCCCATGTTGGGCTCTACACTCTGCATGGAGTCTGTTTGAGGTTCTCTCTCTCCTTCTGCTCCTCCCCCCATGTGCACTCTCTCTCTCAAAATAAATAAATAAAATCTTAAAAAAAAATACAGACCAATATTTTTCATGAATAGAAGCAAAAATCCTTAACAAAATACTAGCAAACCAAATTCATCAGGATATTAAAAGGATTATGTACCCTGACCAAGTGGATTTATCCCAGAATGCAAGGTTGGTCTAACATTTAAAAAAAAATCAGTTATAGATCATATTAATAGAATGAAGAACAGAAAAACATCTGGCCATCTCAACTGATGCAGAAAAGGCATTTGACAAAATCAAACACTCTTTGATGATAAAAGCTCTCAGAAAACTAAGAATAAAATGAAATTTCCTCAGCACAGTAAAGTTCATTTACGAAAACCCCAAGCTAATGTCATACTCAATGGTGAAAAACTAAAAACTTTCCCCCTAAAATCAGGAACAAAGACAAGGAAGCCTGTTTTTACCACTGCTATTCAACATTTACTGGAAGTTCTAGCTAGAGTGATTAGACTAGAAAATAAAAATAAAAGCCATCCAGATTGGAAGGAAGAAGTAAAGCTAATCTTTATTTTTAGATGACATGGTTCTATTTATAAAAAATCCCAAAGAATTCATAAGAAAGCTACTAGAGTTTACAAACAAGTTCAACAAAGTTGCAGGGTGCAAGAACATCACATAAAAGTCAGTTGTACTGCTACACTACCACCATTGAACAATCTGAACAGGAAATTAATTCCATTTATAATAGCATATAAAAAGATAAAATACTTGGGAATAAATTAAACCAACAAGGTGAAAAACGTGTACAATGAAATCTACAGAACATTGCTGAAAGAAATTTTAAAAGATTGAAAAAAATGGAAAGATATCCTGTGTTCACAGATAGGGAGACTTAATGTTGTTAAGATGCCAGTATTAACTAATTTGATCTACAGATTCCGTGTAATTTCTATAAAAATTCCACAGCCTTTTTTGCTGCAGTGGAAAAGCCAATACTCAAATTCATATGGAATTGTAATATGTTCTGAATAGCCAAAACAATCTTGAAAAAGAACAAAATTGGAGGACTCACCCACAGTTTATGATTTCAAAGCTACAGTAGCTGCAAAAGCTACAGTAATCAAAACTGTTCAGTACTTGTGTGAGGATAGAAGTATAGACCAGTGGACTACGTTGACAGACCAAAAGTAATCCCATATGTAATCCCAAGTGGCTAATTGACTTTTGGCACAGGTGCCAGGTCTATTCAATGGGGAAAGAATAGTCTCTTCAGATGATGATGGATCAACTAGATTTCCATATGGAAAAGAATGAAGTTGGACCTCTTACCTCACATAATGTACAAAAATTAACTAAAAACAGATCAACAGTTATAAGAGCTGAAAGTATGAAACTCTTAGAAGAAAACGTAAGAGCAAATCTTCATGATCTTGGATTTTATGATGTGTTCTTAGATATGATTCCAAAAGCTTGAGCAACAAACATAAAAATTGATAAATTTTACTTTGTCAAAATTAAAAACTTTTGTGCCTCAAAGGACTTTATCAAGAAAGTGAAAAGATGGCCAGCAGAATGGGAAAAATATTTGCAAATTATATATCTGATAAGGGTTTAATATCTAGAATATATAAAGAACTACAGTTCAACAACAAAAAGACAATCCAACTCAGAAAAAAGGAGTTGAATAGACATTTCTCCAAAGAATATATTCAAATGGCCAATAAGCACATGAAAAGATGCTTAGTACCAGTAGTCATTAGGGAAATTTAAATCAAAACCACAATGAAATATAGCTTCACAACTGCTAGGATGGTTAAACTCAAAGCAGTGGAAAATAAGAAGTGTTGGTGGCAAGTGGAGAAATTTGAACCCTTCTATGTTGTTGATTTGAATGTAAAATGGTGCACTGTGGATTGGTGGTACCTTAAATATAGAATTAAATATAGCTAAAACATACCTTAAGTATAGCTAAATACTGAATTACTGTATAACCCAGCAATTCCACTCTAAAGCATTGAAAGCACGGACTTAAACAGATATCTATACATCTATGTTCATAGAAGCACTGTTCACAGTAGTCAAAAGGTAGATATAACTTACAAAGTGTCCATCCACAGATTAATGGATAAACAAGAGTGGCATACCCATTCAATGGAATATTATTCAACCATAAAAAGGAACGAAATTCTGACATATGCTACAACATGGATGAACTTTGAAAACATCATGCTAAGTGAAATAAGCCAGACAGAAAAGGACAAGTATTACATGATTCCATTTATATCAAATATCTAAAATTGGCAAAATCATAGAGAAAGTAGAATAGAGGTTACCAGGAGCTTAGCAGAGGAAGAAATGGGAAGTTATTGCCTAATGGTTACAGAGTTTCTCTGTAGGTTGATGAAGAATTTTGGAAATAGATAGTGGTGATTATTGCACGATGTTGTGAGTATAATTAATGCCACTGAATTGTACACATAAAAATGGTTAAAACGACAATTTTCTATTTCTTTTACAAACAAAAAATCTAAAAGGACACATAGATAATTTTGTCTCAGAATTATTGCTGTAAGTTATGAAGCAGAGGAGGATTATTACCACTTCCTGGAAAAGGGGAGACAGTTTTAGCTTTAGTTAGCTGTGTAAGACTCTTCATTAAGCTTATTGTCAGTGTGGGCCAATTTTAGAGATGATAGACTTGTTCCAGGGTAACCCCAGTTCACATGATCCATGTAATATGACTGGACTCCAGCTTGGCAGGAGAGTCTTTCTTTGCTAATAATGGAACTTACCAAATATGTAAGTCCCATAAATTTGGGTGCTATAAAGTTCTTTTAGAAGAACAAAGTAGAAATGTTGAGATTAAGTTTACTGCCCATTTATTCCACTTTCTTGTGAAAGGCCATTTGAAACCTGAATTAAAGTATTGTTTTTGAGAGAAATTTTTGAAGTTTCTCTCTAGAGTAACCTATTAAACCATTTACATGCTTAAATTAAGTGTTGGACAAAGTTAATATTGTGTTTATGAAATACTAATGTAGTCTTTCAGTATTTTTTTCAAGCAATACAGATCTAATTCCATGACCCCTTGTGACTGCTATAATTTGTATTTTTATTTTGGGTTTAGTCAAAGATCCAGGATGACCATTCATTTTGGTCAGTCTCTTGCTTTAAAATAAAGCGAATTAACTCATCTACTTGACTGTAAAAACTCATGGGTACTATATAATTTTTCAAAGAGCAATGTATTAAGTGTTTTGTAATTGTTAAATATAGCTACTTAGATATTTCATCCAGTGTTTATAGAAGTTACTGTTGGGTAGGGACATATATTTAATCATAGACTGCTCAAATATATTATTTTTCTAATATTTTTAAGCTTCGAGATTCGACAGAACAATTTCAAGAATATTATAGGCAAAGATTACGCTATCAACAGCATTTAGAACAGAAGGAGCAACAGCGACAGATATACCAACAAATGCTGCTTGAGGGAGGTGTGAATCAGGAGGATGGTCCTGATCAGCAGCAGAATCTTACCGAACAATTCCTTAATAGGTATGTCTTTCAGTCACTTTTTAAAACATAGGAATTATTTCAAAGCTATTGAAAGCATGCGGTAACTGCTACTTTCCACATATAGTTTGAGATTTTGAAGTGTTTCAAGTAATGGGGAGTTACGGAATATCTTCCTTTCATACCATTCTGAATGTTGGTCTAATTTTGTTCTTCTTCCCTTTAAACCTTTTTTCACTTCTAAGCAGTGAGAGCAGAAGTGTGGTGGTTCTACTCACATCTGGAAGTAGATGGCCAGGTGGATCCAGCTGTCCAGGGTTGCTGAGATCCCAGGTGTCCTAGTTACTTAGCTTCTTTTTGCTTGTTTCCTCATATACTTCACAGAATAGCCACGAAGATTAAGTTAATCTATGCAAAGTGCTTAGAATAGTACTTGGCATATAGTAAGCACTATATTAAGTGTTCACTGTTACAGACTGAGGGCTTCAGAGGGGAGGGGGGTGGGGGAATGGGATAGGCTGGTGATGGGTGGTAGGGAGGGCACGTATTGCGTGGTGCACTGGGTGTTATACGCAACTAATGATCATGGAACTTTACATCAAAAACCAGGGATGTACTGTATGGTGACTAACATAATAAATGTTAAAAAAATAAAAATAAAAGAATTTAAGAAAAAAAAATAAGTGTTCACTGTTGTTTTTGTTGTTTTGGGTCCTTAACTTTCAGATTCTTTAGAATTCAATATATTAAAATTATTCTTTCTTATAATTTCTGCCAAGACAATATGTCCTTACATTGTTTTTAAAATTATAGGGTGTAGATAGATAATAATGTGTCTTTAAAAATCAATAAACTAGAATTTATATATTTAAATGAGCAATGTTTGTTAGAAAATTAAATAAGTTAATATATAAAAAATCAGTTGGAATAATTCCTGGCATATAGGAAATGCACCATAAATGTAGGTTATTATTGTGATTATGATTAGGCAATGCTGTGGTGCCTGTCAGTTCTTTACTTGATTCAATAATATAGGAAGTAATCTGCTTGATACTCTGAGGGTTGTGCAAGTCAATGAGCCTGAAACTGATTCCGTCTTCAAACTTTCATACAAGAAATGTTTATAGTGGTAATCTAAAGAGTCTAAATAGGCTTCTGAACATTGCATTTGAGGATCATTTTCTTACATCTCTGATAAGTCAGTGGCTTATCAGAATTATCCTATTTTGATTAACTGCCATTTCTGGTTCTTAGATGTCTTCTTCATATCCATAAAGGCCATGGTTGCAGTTGGATTTCCTGTTTATTTTTCAGTGGAAGCAGATAGCTAGCATTAAATCAGAAAATAAAGTGGCAAGGTTCTGTGATCCTAATAGTGATAAGGGATGTACTTCCTCAGAAAAAAAGTTAAACTGCTCAAGATAGTTTATCCTTCCTTTATTTATTTTTTTAAAAAGATTTTATTTATTTGACGGAGAGACAGCCAGCGAGAGAGGGAACAGAAGCAGGGGGAGTGGGAGAGGAAGAAGCAGGCTCCCAGCGGAGGAGCCTGATGCGGGGCTCGATCCCAGAACGCTGGGATCACGCCCTGAGCCGAACGCAGATGCTTAACGACTGTGCTACCCAGGTGCCCCATCCTTCCTTTAAAGACAATTATAAATAGAATTCAAATTATTTCTTATTATTTAGCTTTTGTAAGTTAGTTTCATATAAATTCTGTTGTTCTCCTCTTTTATCTATTATTTTCTAACACTTTAATACTTTTATTCAACCCTTTTTTTCTAGGCCCTTAATTTTATATATCTGAGCCAGTACCAGGACTTTGAAGTACCTAATTCCATGGATATATTGAATAGAGATAGAATCTATGAAGTAAAATACTTGCCTCCTTAATGTTTTATTTTTTCAAATCAGTCTAGCAGTGGAGCATAGTTTCCAGGTTTAAATTTTGCGTCTCTTTTCCAAGAGTACTGTATCACTACAGTATCACTACTTCATACTTCTTGATATTTTGTTTCTGTTAATACTAATAAACAGCACCTCTGATTTGGCACTTACTATGAGCACATTCAGCCTCATCGTCCCCACTCTTAGAGAGTCAAAATGATGTTAGCATTTTAGACTTTATACTTAGCATTTCCCAAATTGACTTGACCCCAGACTCATTCTTTTTGGGGAGCATTTCACAGGATTAGTGTTTTATAAAAAACAATTTGGGAAATGCAGCCTAGTTAAAATTATTAACATATATATTTAGTAATGGCTGCCAATTCCTTTAATAATATTGAACTGCTCTTTTAAAGTCTTTTCTAAGCCCTAAACACACACACACACACACACACACACACACACACACGTTTAATGTGGGAAAACTAGAAAATGCAATAAACCACAACACCTCTTGGTAATCATACCCCTTGTGTACTTCTCTCTCATAGTGAATCTAGGCTGTAGAAAGTGATGCCGGGCCAGTTCTGGGTCTAAATCTTAACAGAGCCTGTGGCTTCCTCTTTGTGCTGTTTGGAGTCCTGAGTCCCACAAAAGAAGTCAGTCTACCCTGATATAGGAAGACTTGTGATGAGGGAAAGACCTTGAGGCTAACTTGTTTTGCTTCCTGCTCTATCTCCCTAGTGCCTAGATCAGAGCCTGGCAGATAGTCTGTAGAATGAATGAATGTGTGACTAATAGGACGCCACTTGACTGTGCCCCATCATGGCCTGTTCTAATCCTTCATTTCCTAGTCGACATGATGTTACTAGAGAGAGGAGATGAAAATGGCTTGTTTTGTTTTGTTGGTGAGAAATTTTGGTAGTGGTGATATTTTTGCTATTTTGGGAAATTGTTTCAAACTGAAAATTAAATCAAAGTTATACTGGAGAGAAACAGATTTTTTTTTTAAAGATTTTTTTAAATTTATTTATTCGACAGAGATAGAGACAGCCAGCAAGAGAGGGAACACAGCAGGGGGAGTGGGAGAGGAAGAAGCAGGCTCATAGCGGAGGAGCCTGATGTGGGGCTCGATCCCACAACGCCGGGATCACGCCCCGAGCCGAAGGCAGACGCTTAACCGCTGTGCCACCCAGGCACCCCAGAAACAGATTTTTTTAATGTTTTTATGGTAAAATGGTAAAATATCTATATCCTACAGTGGCATACTGTAGGAAAATTTGGATCTTTCGGTATCTTGGTTATGTCTTAAGCCAGTCATGGTAATTTTTTAGTACTGAACTTACATTTATATCTTTTATGTGCCTGTATTTACCTTCTCAAACTTATTTTATTTATATATATATATATATTTATATATAAAAGATTTATTTATTTGAGACAGCATGTGAGAGAAAGAGCACCAGCGGTTGGAGGGGGTGGAGAGAAAGAAGCAGACTCCCCCCTGAGCAGGGAGCCCGAAGCAGGGGCTTGTTCCCAGGTCCCTGAGATGACACCCTGAGCTGAAGGGAGACACTTAACTGACTGAGCCACCTAGGTGCTCTTCTTCTATATGTTTTAAGAATGTGATTAAGTTTTCATTTTAATTTAATTGCATTGTTTTATTTTATAGGTCCATTCAAAAGCTTGGTGAATTAAATATTGGAATGGATAGCCTTGGTAATGAGGTGTCAGCACTCAACCAGCAATGTAATGGGAGCAAAGGCAATGGATCTACTAATTCTTCTCTAACTAGTTTTGGTACACCACCCCAAGACTCCAGTCAGAGACTAACACATGATGCTTCAAATATTCACACAAGCACCCCACGTAATCCTGGTTCAACAAATCACATACCTTTTCTTGAGGAATCACCTTGTGGAAACCAAATGTAAGTACTTTACTTTGTAAAACCTGGAAATATTAACATGCTATTAATGATTGGAAGCCTAGAAAGTTGAACTTCTCTTTGGAGCCTTACAAATACGTTTTTGGAGCTCATTACATACCAAATCTTTTTCTAATCTGTATTTATCTGTATTCTCTTCTACTAACTTCTAATTTCTTAGTAGTCTTTGTTCTCCTATTTTTATTTCTGCTTTCTCACTACCACTAAGACAATTCTATTTTTTATGTCATTTTACTCATAGATCTTTATCTTCTCCCTGATTTTCTTTTTCTTTCTTTTCTTTCTTTTTTTTTTTTTTTTGCCATTGGTACCTTTTGACAAATAATATTTAATTCACAGACTTTGAGGGCACAAGATGTTTTATAACATGTTGGGATAATTGCAGCAAGAGAGTCTTGGCAGTCTGGCAGTTACCACAATTGAAGACATCTTGCATATTTATGTTTTCACTAATCAGGGAAATTTTTTTTCTTGCTATCATTAGTAAACAAGTGTTCATTTATGCAATAGGAATACTTGAGTATTTTCTTCATCTATTCTTTTTTTTTTTAAGTTTTTAATCACCGAGTGCTCATCCTCACAAGTACACTCCTTAATCTCCAAAACCTATTTCACCCTTCCCCCTTGCTACCCACCTCCTCTCTGGTAACCATCAGTTGGTTCCCTATAGTTAAGAGTCTGTTTCTTGGTTTGTCTCTTTTTTTTCCCCCTTTGCTCATTTGTTTCGTTTCTTACATTCCACATATGAGTTTCTTCATCTATTCTTTTTTTTTTTTCCTAAGATTTTATTTATTCATTTGCCAGGGCACAGCCAGGGGAATGGCAGGCAGAAGGAGATGCAGACTCCTTGCTGAGCAAGGAGCCAATGTGGGACTCGATCCCAGGACTCTGGGATCATGACCTGGGCCAAAAGCAGACGCTAAACCGACTGAGCCACCCAGACATCCCTTTTTCATCTATTCTTAACATTAAACACCTTTGAGAGTGTATAACTTGCTTAGGGCCTTTGGATGCTTACAGAAATTAGATTGGCCTTATAAATTTTGTATCAAGGATTCTAGTTTTATATTTAAGAGCAGAAGTTTATTAATATTTACTTCCTTATTACAGTTTCTATAACTGTATTTTTGCACTCCGAAAACTAGGACTCAAATTTTAAAATTGATTTTTTAAAAAATTAAAGTAACACACATACATGTTTTAAAAACACAAATAGCACTTCAAGCCTGTCTTATCCATCTTTGTCTATGATTTCTATTTCTGATACACTGCCATTTTCAACCCAGTTAGCTGTTTCTTGTACTATATATCTCCACATTTCTGAATAACATGCTTCTGTTACTATTTTTATTTTCTGTTGATTCCCTGCCGGTTAGATTTAGCTACCATACTCCTCACCCACAGTACATTCACTTTGTCTACTCTTTCTTTCCAATATATATCAATTTTTGTTAAAATGAGTAATCAGTGTTAACATTACCATGGCCATGTAAATGTTATTTACATCTGAGTCATGTAATAGGATTACGTTTCCTTTTCATGCAACTTTTATTTTTCATGGAGACATTAATTGCCTCATTTTTGGTGTGCCTTTTATGTGTGCACGTATTTAATTTTCTTAGTACCTCTCACTAACCTCTCTGCTGATCACTTGACAAAACGTAAAATCATAAAACTTCTCTCATTGTAGTACAAAGTATCAAGTAGTTGTCTCTTTTCCATTTTCCCCCTTGGGAGACATCCTCCAGGATCGCTCTTGCTTCAATTTATATTCATTACCTCCAGGCCATCCTACTGAGGCCTGAGAGTCCTGAGACTTCCTTTCACCCTCCTCCTGGGAATTTCCTTTGCCTCTTTTCTGTATTGGATCCTGTGTTTTCAGGATCTCATGTAGTTTCCTGAAAATGGGCAAATTAGAGGTAAAATTTCTGAGACCTTGCATGTCTAACTATTTCCCATTTTATTTGTTAGAATAGCTCAGTATAGAGGTCTAGGATGGAGATCATTGCTTAGGGTTTCACAGGTATTGCTACGTTTCCGTGTTCTTGTTAAGAAGTCTGATGCCGTTGTGACCTGATCCTTTGTACGAAGACTGCTGTTTTTTCCATCTGGCATTTTTTAGGACTTTCTCTTCGCTGATGTTCTAAAAATTTCATGATGATATTCATCAGAATAAGTCTATTTTCCTTCCATTCTCCTGGGTACTAATGGGCCATTTTAGGCTAGAAACTTAAGTTCTGGAAAATTGAAAAAATATTTTTTATTTAGCAGTTTCCTCACTTCCATTTTCTATTGGTTGTTTTCTACCATATTGTTATTTTCTAAGCTCTTATTATCTAATTTTCCTTAAAAAAAATTTTTTTTTGTAGATCCCATTCTTGTTTCCTGGATTTATTATTTACTCTTACATCTCTAAGAATTTAAGTTGTTTTGTATGTTTTGTTTCCTGAATTGCCTCCCTCCTTCCAAATTCCTTTTTGTTTTTTTTTTAAAGTTTTTATTTAAATTCCAGCTAGTTAACATACAATATAATATTAGTTTCAGTTATACAATATAGTGGTTCAACACTTACATGCTAACACCCAGGGCTCATCATAGCAAGTGCACTTCTTAATCCCCATCACCTATTTAACCCTTCCCCCTACCGACTTCCCCTTTGGTAACCATCAGTTTGTTCTCTGTAGTTAGAGTTTGTTTCTTGGTTTGCCTCTCTCTCTTTTTTATCCCCTTTGCTCATTTGTTTTGTTTCTTAAATTCCACATATGAGTGAAAGCATATGGTATTTGTTTTTCTCTGACTTATTTCACTTAGCATAATACTCTCTGGCTCTGTCCACATCATTGCAAATGGCAAGATTTCATTCTTTTTTATGGCTGAATAATATTCCATACCATATTTTCTTTATCCATTCATCAATTAATGGACACCTGGCTGCTTCCATAATTTGGCTATTGTAAATAATGCTGCTTTAAACATATCATTTTATATGCATGTATTCCTTTGAATTAGTGTTTTGCATTCTTTGGGTAAATATTTAGTAGTACAATTACTGCATTGTAGGGTAGTTCTACCTTTAACTTCTTGAGGAATCTTCCTACTGCTTTCCAGAGTAGCTGTACCACTTTGCATTGCCACCAGCAGTGCAAGAGTGTCCCCCTTTCTCCACGTCCTTGCCAACATCTGTTGTTTCTTGTATTGTTGCTTTTAGCTATTCTGACAGATGTGAGGTGATATCTCACTGTAGTTTTGATTTGTTATATCACAAAGCCATAGTGATCAAAACAGCATGGTACTGACATAAAAATAGATCAATAGAACAGAATAGAAAGCCCAGAAATGAACCCACAACTATATAGTCAATTAATCTTTGGCAAAGCAGGAAAGAATAACCAATGGGAAAAAGATAGTCTCTTTAACAAATGGTGTGTTGGGAAAATTGGACAGCAACATGCGAAAGTATGAAACTGGACCAGTTTCTTGTACCATACCCAAAAATAAATTCAAAATGGATTAAAGGCCTAGATCTGAGATATGAAACCATTAAAATCCTAGAGGAGAACATAGGCAGCAACCTCTTTGATATCTGCTGTAGCAACCTCTTACTAGGTATGTCTCCTGAGGCAAGGGAAACAAAAGCAAAAATAAACCATTGGGATTTCATCAAAATGAAAAGCTTCTCTACAGTGAAGGAAACAATCAACAAAACTGAAAAGTAACCTTTGGAATTGGAGAAGTATTTGCAAATGGCATATCTGATAAAGAGTTAGTATCCAAAATATGTAAAGGACTAATAAAATTCAACACTCCAAAAACAAATAATCCAATTTAAAAATGAGAAGACATACATACACATTTTTCCAAAGACATACAGATGGCCAACAGACACATGAAGAAATGCTCAACATCACTTATCATCAGGGAAATATAAACCAAATTCCTTTTTCTGTCGTTTTATTTTCTTTTTAAGATTTTATTTATTTGAGAGAGAGAGAGAGAGAGAGTGTGTGTGTGCAGGCATACAAGCAGTGGGAGGGGCAGAGGAAGAAGCAAACTCTCCACTGAGCGTAGAGCCTGACTTGAGGCTTGATCCCAGCACCTTGAGATCATGACCTGATCCAACTTGAGCCACCCAGGCACCCCACTTTTTCTGTTTGTTTTAGTCTCTGGCTTTTATCTAGGAAACTTTCTTCAAGTATCTGGAAATCTCTGACTATCCATAAAGAGTGAGGCATAAAGAAAAAAAAAAAAAGCCGATTGGAAGGAAGGCTATGTATATAGATGGATCTGTCTACCTGGCAAAATGTGATTAAGGAGGAACATTGTTTTACTGAAGACTCTCAACTGTCTGCTTCTGTTAGTCTTTTCTCTTGAGCCAGATAATTTTCCTAAAGAGCAATCCAAGTTCCTTCCTGGGATAACATTTAAGCATAGCATCCAGGATTCTAGAACTCAGCAGGGGAAAGCTACTTGACATCTCACTATAAAATTTGTAAACTTCACTTAATCTGCTTTCCAGAATGGCTTCTCACTCCCTCCTTACAACTATGCTTGGTGTCACTGAGTCTCAGAGCCTCTTAATAAATGGCTTCAGAGAGTTACTTTGGGGTCGGTGTGGGTCATTTACCAAAAAAAATAAATATTAGAGATTGAAAAGATAAATTAGGGTCTGTTTTATATTCAGAGTAAACTTTATTTGAATTTCTATTCACACAGCTCATCAGAACATTCAGTCATTAAGCCGCCTCTTGGAGATTCTTCAGGGAATCTATCAAGGTCAAGAGGGGAAGAGGTAATACTTTGGTGAAGGAGGTTTCATTATTACTTTTATATATACCTGCGGATATTGCTAAGGAATTCTCAATTCATAGAAAGAACCAGTTTTAGAAATAATCATTATTGTTAATGATGTTATTTGTCTCAAGGTAGTTGAGCTTTCACCGGATAAGTGAAGAGGTTGCCTCAGAAAATATTTGAAAGTATTCATTTTAATGGCCCAGTAGCAATCTTGGCTCATGAGTTGGGGCTGTGTACTACTCTTTGAGCCCTATGGTTAATTTGTTTAGATATTATTGGTATTTCTTTTGGGCTTCTCATCAGTGCAGCTGTTTTTTCTTTGAAACCAGACATCCTTCCCTTAACTACTATACAGCTTCATTCTATCTTATTTTCTTTGGTTCAGATTTTTTAAAAAAGATTTTATTTATTTATTTGATAGAGAGCAGGAAAGCACAGGCAGGGGGAGTGGCAGAGGGAGAAGGAGAAGCAGGCTCCCTGCTCAGTGGGGGCTCTCTGCTCATGCGGGGCTCAATCCCAGGACCCTAGGATCATGACCTGAGCCGAAGGCAGTTGCTTAACCAACTGAGCCACCCAGGCTTCCCTCTTTGGTTCAAATTTTAACACCATAAACAAAGCCATTATTTCAGATGCTTATGAGGCCAAACAGGTAACAAATGAATAAAGTTGACTATTGTGATAAGCACATAAGAATATTTGTCCCTTGCACAAAGCAATATGCTTATCTAGTGTTTCCAGTTCTTTTGATTGTCAAGAAATTATAGGAATGTAGATTTTTATGTGAAATCTATTTTTAAAAATAGCAATGTTTCATAAAATATTTAAACACACTGAAGAAGAGCAAATAAAGTTAATTGGTGGCTCTGCCACATCTGTTCTAAAGCAACCCTTAGTAATTATTATTAGTGTGCTATAGGCAATTTAATCAATTAGTCATTTCCCTCACTTTTTCTCATATCTACCATTGTGTTCATTTGGCAGTCACATTTCTTGTATGTGGGTTAATGGAAAATGTAGCATTTCTAATCAAATAAATTCAAATGAATAATAAAAGAATTCAGTTACGTAAGACAGACATAGTATGACCTATCAGGTTTTACCCCGTTCCCCCATCAGGATTTATTTATTGCATGAATACATAAAAGTTTGTGTAGGGAGAGGGCATAATCTCTTCATTGATATAGTCACTATGGATCCTAGAGCTGAAGTGACTTGCCTCAGTGTGTGTACTTGACATTCATACTTCCCAAAGGTAGGATTTGGTTAGGTCTGTTGACTACACCCAGTCTAGAGGTCCCTGTTCCAGGTCCAGTCCATTGTGGTAAGGATAGCAGGGTAGTTTCAAATGATATTAATAGCAGGAGTCATCAAAGCTTTTATATAGAACTGCTTCAACTTGCCTTTCTCGGAAGAGGACAGATAGGTTGACAGTTTAAAATAAAAGTGAGGTTCAAATTAAATGTTCTGATTAAAATCATTTTATAATTTTAAAAGAGTATTTTACAATTTCAGTTTGAAATATTAAAGTATTCATTGCTGAAGCTAATGGTAAACTATCCCCCACCACCCCCACCCAAGTGGAAGTGGATTGAGTAATAGTCTTACACTTCCTACTTTTAGAAACACAAATGAGATTGTTAATTTTATAAAAATTATATATGTGGGCTATTTTTTCTTTATAGTTAAAGATAACTTTATATGAGAATGCATAGGCTTCTGTTTTGTCATAGTAAGCAAAGAGAAACTTGAATGTTAATGAACTTTCTGAACTTAGTTCAATAATGGACAGCAAAAAAGTAGAAAAATTTGGGTTAATTTGAATTTGCCATTTAAAAGAAAATGTGATAAGAACTAGGAAGATCAGTAGGGGAAGAAAGGGATAAAGAAAGGGGGGGTAATCAGAAGGGGGAATGAAGCATGAGAGACTATGGACTATGAGAAACAAACTGAGGGCTTCAGAGGGGAGGGGAGTGGGGGAATGGGATAGACTGGTGATGGGTAGTAAGGAGGGCACGTATTGCATGGTGCACTGGGTGTTATACGCAACTAACAAATCATCGAACTTTACATCAGAAACCAGGGATGTTACTGTATGGTGACTAACATAATATAATAAAAAACATTAAAATAAAATAAAAATAAAAGAAAATGTGATTATAGGTAGTGAACATAAAGTGATAAAGTGAATAATACAGTTCAAATAAATTTAAACTGGGCTAAAGGTGGATTCTTTCAAATTCATTTTTTTCATAAGATGACTTTCCTATTTATTCTTTCCACAGGATGACAAATCAAAAAAGCAGTTTGTTTGTATTAATACCCTAGAAGACACACAAGCTGTTAGAGCAGTGGCTTTTCATCCAGGTGGTGGTTTATATGCTGTAGGTTCAAATTCAAAAACTTTGAGAGTATGTGCCTATCCAGAAGTAATTGATCCAAGGTAAGGATAGGTCGTTTGTACTATCATTCTTGCTTTAGTTTTTAATTTAGCTCTATTGGTTCCTTTTTCAGAATTGCCATTCAGTAGCATTTCATTTTTATTTCTTTTCTTTTTATTAAGCCTTTAAATTTTTATTTTTAATGCTTAAGAAATATACATGAGAATCATTGACTAATTTTATAAATTTTTGTCATGGAATGTTTTGATTAGGCCATGAATTATATATGCAACTAAAAAGAATCTTTTGATCTGATCTATTTTCTAGATCAGTATTAAGCACCTTCTAGTATTGGTGATTTATCTGTCCTCTTTTTCTGTTTTTAATTATGAAGACTTTCAAACGTATACAAAAGTAGGGATTAGTACAGTGAAATGAAGTAATTGTCAAGTGTTTTGTCATATTTGCTTCATCCTTTTTGTTTGTTTGCTAAAGTATTTTAAGGTAAATCCTATATATGTCATTTCACCCTTTAGGATGAACCTCCAAAAACATGTACATTTTCTTACACAGATTTGATAGTATCATGTCTGATAAAATCTTTAGTATCCTAATATTAGTCTGTGTTTTAAATATTAGTCTGTGCAGATAAGATGCTATTACTCCACTAAACCAATGTTTGACTCCCATTAAAAGCCATGCTCTTGAGGAGCATGGTTATTCAGGACCTTCCACAGCCATGCCTGCAGCTCCTCACCTACTATAGTGACATCCCACTCAGTCTCCAGAATGCCCTGGGCTTCTCCCTGCTAGCCCCACAGACTGTTTCCCACCCTGCACATTCGGCTGGCACTTTCCCTACTATATTTTGTCTTCACTGGAGCTCTTCTCCTGCCATCATCTTTTTCTGTAAAAATTCTTCCTGTCCTTTAAGGCCTAGTACTTTGTACTGGACCAGAACACTTACACCCGTCTTACTGTATGTGAATAGTCAAGACATCAGCCCTTGCCAGATTTGAAATTCCAGAAAGAATTCTTGCTTCCTTTATTTTTTATTCATCCCTTACCTTCCCTCAGTCCCCATCAATTGCTCATATTATGTTTAATGTTTTTTGAACTTTTCGAATTTGGAAGCATTAGTAGCTCTTTTTTCATTCTTCTGTGTTTCTTAGTTAAAATCCATGAAAAATACGTAAAATGGAGACTTTTTAAAAAGTAATCTTTTTTCCTATGTGGTCTGAGATAAGAGTTAGGTTAGTCTAATAATAGTTCATAATTTTTCTTTTGGATTTTAAATATGCTTTAAATTTATTTCTTCCAAGATTTTGAAAATTGTTATTGATGTGTTGTCTGATACTTTTTTGCTCCCTCCCTCAAGAACAATCATAATATAGAACTTCATTAACTTTAGCAGGCAAGAAATTGAAATGTCTTTCTGTAATTTTCTTTTTAGTGCACATGACATCCCTAAGCAGCCAGTGGTACGTTTTAAAAGGAATAAACATCATAAAGGATCCATTTACTGTGTGGCCTGGAGTCCTTGTGGACAGTTATTAGCAACAGGATCAAATGACAAATATGTCAAAGTTCTGCCCTTCAATGCAGAGACTTGTAATGCAACAGGTAGGTCCCAAGTATGTAAGCAGTAGCTTACCAATGTTTCCCTGTGTTGTATGTTTGTTATATCTCTGTATTATTTTCAACATAATCTAAGAACATAGCCTTAAGGAGAGTTTTTTTATATTATAATTGCTTAGTTGCCTTCATAAGGCATGATTCTTTTTTAGTAAGTTCTTATAGTTGTTGTCTAATAATTGAAAACTATTGTTATCAGGGATGCCTGGGTAGTTCAGTCAGTTAAGCATCTGCCTTCGGCTCAGGTAGGGTTCCCTGCTCAGTGGGGAGTCTGCTTCTCCCTCTCCTTCTGCCACTCCCCATTTGTTCTCTCTCTCCTCTCAAATAAAATAAAATCTTTAAAAAATTATTGTTATCAGAAAGGTGACTTTTAAATTACTACTAACAGTGCATTAATGGATATGTTATGGAGAGTACCTGTCTTCTCTTTCATTTCCTTTGGGATAAAAAAGAAGATAACTATGTATAGCTCTGTTTTAGGGATGGTGATAACTGAATCAGTATTGATTTCTTAAAGTTCTTTGCTGGGGCACCTGGGTGGCTCAGTTGGTTAAGCGTCTATCTTCAGCTCAGGTCAAGATCCTGGGGTCCTCGGCTCCCTGCTCAGCTGGGGAGCCTGCTTCTCCCCCCAGCCCATGCTCTCACTTGCTGTCTCTCTGTCTCTCTCAAGTGAATAAATAAAAAATCTTAAAAAATAAAAAACAAAAAAACCCACTTAAAGTTCTTTGCTCAGTAAAGTGAAATTGATTATAGTATTAATCCCTAAATGAAAATATAAACCACACCTCTCTACCATTATTCTTGCTTAGTTTTGAGACAGTTTAGCAATCTCAAATTATCACAGTAAGTTGAGCAGCATCTTTTTTTTTAATTCTTATTGTTGTTTCAGGACCGGATCTGGAATTTAGTATGCATGACGGGACAATTAGAGACTTGGCATTTATGGAAGGCCCAGAAAGTGGTGGAGCCATTTTGATAAGTGCTGGAGCAGGGGATTGTAACATTTATACAACTGACTGTCAAAGAGGACAGGGCCTGCATGCTCTGAGTGGACATACTGGTATGTGACAGTCTTAGATGCTACTTTTCTTTTTGTTCAACATGTGCTTCCCCCCCGCATTTTCATTAGTGGGGTACGTTTTATCAAAAGGGACTTCTTCAGGACAGGAAATTTTTATTTTAAAAATTTAAATTGGGAACTTTTGATAACACAGTAATGATAAATAACATTTTCCTGGTGTGCTAAGTCCTTGGCTTATACAGATAATGCCTTAATTTAATCAACAACCTTATAAATCACAAAGTTTTATCTCTATCTTACACATGAAATAAATAAAACTTGAAAAGGCAAGACTTGACCAGTATCTTACAACTAAACATGGCAGAACTGAGATATTACCTCAGGTTTGTCTCTTGCAAAGCCAGTGGTCTAACCCCACAATCCTGTGCTTTGCCATAATTTACCATAATTTCAAATGATAATATTTTTTTCAGTACTATTTATGATATCCTGAAATGCTGAATCACAAAACAGATTGCTTAGTATGGTTTTCATGTGTGAATTTTAGTGAATTTCAGTTTTTTGAAAATTGCAAATATGGGGGCACTTGGGTGGGTCAGTTGGTTAAGCATCTGCCTTCAGCTCAGGTCATGATCTCAGGGTCCTGGGATGGAGTCCCACATTGGGCTCTCTGCTCAGCAGGGAGTTTGCTTCTCTCTCTCACTCTCCCTCTGTGCACTCTCTCTCTCTCTCAAATACAATCTTAAAAAAAAAAAAAAGAAAATTGCCAATATATTTGATACATGTGGAAAATCTCTACCAGCTAGTATATTTGATTAACCAGATCATTACATGTCTAATAATGAGTACCTACCTTTGAATGTGTTAAGGAAAAATACTGTTTGTTCCACAGTAATAACTGACTATATGATCTTTTATAGGCCATATTTTAGCACTTTATACCTGGAGTGGCTGGATGATTGCATCTGGTTCCCAAGATAAGACTGTTAGGTTTTGGGATCTTCGGGTACCAAGCTGCGTTCGTGTTGTTGGCACGACATTCCATGGCACTGGTAGGTTTTTCTGGAATTAAAATGAATTTATATGAGAATGGAACTTTGTAAAATGCACTTAGCTACTTCCTCTCCCCCACAACACATATGTTAAAAAAACAGCAACAAATAATAAATACTTGGTATTTTATTGATTACCTTAAGTTCTTTCAAAATACTTTCTTCTGTTACTTCCTTTGTAAAATTATTATGTTAGCAGGGCTATTTTTTTTCTTTTTTTCCTTTTTTTCTTATTTTCAGTTAGTCAACATATAGTACATCGTTAGTTTTTGATGTAGTGTTCGACGATTCATTAGTTGTGCTTAACACCCAGTGCTTATCACAATATGTTACCAGGGCTATTTTAGAACTCACACCTTTAAAAAATTTTTTTAATACACACCACAGAAATTGAAATTAAACAAAATTATTTTCTTCCCACTCCTGTACCTTGGTGTCTTTCCCTAAGGGACCAGTTTCTTTTTTTTTTTTTTAATGTTTTTTTATTATATTATGTTAGTCACCATACAGTACATCCCTGGTTTCTGATGCAAAGTTTGATGATTCATTAGTTGCGTATAACACCCAGTGCACCATGCAATACGTGCCCTTCTTACTACCCATCACCCGTCTATCCCATTCCCCCACACCCCTCCCCTCTGAAGCCCTCAGTTTGTTTCCCAGAGTCCATAGTCTCTCATGCTTCATTCCCCCTTCTGATTACCCCCCCTTTCTTTATCCCTTTCTTCCCCTACCGATCTTCCTAGTTCTTATGTTCCATAGATGAGAGAAATCATATGATAATTGTCTTTCTCTGCTTGACTTATTTCATTTAGCATTATCTCCTCCAGTGCCGACGGACCAGTTTCTTATTTATTCCTCTATACAAAAGCTTTAAGTATATAACCGAGAAGTTTGTATATATCATAATCTTCTGTCTTCACTAAATGTATGTATACATGCACACAGAAATGGTAGCATATAATACATGCCTCACATTTTAAACTTAACAGTGTACCTTGGATTGTTCCATGTAAACTGAGGGTACTGCTCTTTGTGTTGTATCACCTTTTAAAACACTGGTATCTAAGAGTGATGAAGTATCCTGCCATTGTCTTTATTTTATTTTGGAGTCCCTTTTCTGCCTTTGTAGTTTTTAATAGCAATTCTTTGGCACTATTCCAAGTGAAAATGCCTGCCTTTTATTTCTACTTTTTGGTAGTGGTGGTGTTTTATTTTAATGCTTTGTCTATTCTCTTGACTTTCATGGACCTTTTTTTTTTCAGGAATATTTTACTTACTATTTTAATAAACCTTCATTTATGACTAGAGGTGCCATTAAATTACCAGCCACATGTTCATATATAGCTCCCTGGGGATTGGCGTCAATGCAGTGAATATTGCTAAGTGTTTCGCTTGAGGCTCACTCAGTGCTCTGGGGTTTTGTTTTTGGTTTTTTAAGTTTTTATTTTAATTCCAGTTAACACGCAGTGTTATATCAGTTTCAGGTGTACAATTTAGTGATTCGACACTTACATACATCACCCAGTGCTCATCACAAGTGCACTCCTAATCCCCATCACCTATTTCACTCATCCCCCTTCCTGCCCCCCCCGTAACCATCACTTTGTTCTCTATAATTAAGAGTCTGCTTCTTGATTTGTCTCTGTTTTTCTCTTTTTCTCCTATGCTCATTTTGTTTCTTAAATTCCCCATATGAGTGGAAATCATGTGGTATATGTCTTTTTCTGACTGACTTATTTCATTAGCATTATACCTTCTAGCTCCATCCATGTCATTGTAAGTGGTAAGATTTCATTCTTTTTATGGCTGAACAATATTCCATTGTGTGTGTACGTGTGTATGTATGTATGTATATATGTGTGTAAAAATATGTGTATATATGTATATATGTGTATGTATATATGTGTATATATATATCCATTGAATAGATAAAATGTATGTGTGTGTATATATATATACACACACACACATTTGAATGGCTATATACACACACACATTTTCTTTATCCATTCATCAGTTGATGGATACCTTCCATAATTGGAAGTCCAATGAACTACTTCCATAATTTGGCTATTGTAAATAATGCTGCTATAAACGTATCATTTTATATGAATGTATCCCTTTGATTGTTTTTGCATTCTTTGGATAAATACCTAGTAGTGCAATTGCTGCATTGTAGGGTAGTTCTATCTATCTTTAACTTTTTGAGGAACCTTCATACTGTTTCTTGTGTTGCTTTTAGCCATTCTGACAGGTGTGAGGTGATATCTCATTATTTACATTTCCCTGATGGTAATTGGTGATGAAATCTTTTTGTGTGTCTGTTGGCCATCTGTATGACTTATTTGGAGAAATTTCTGTTTCATGTCTCTGCCCATCTTTAATTGGATTATTTGGTTTTTTGGTGTTGAGTCGTGTAAGTGCTTTATATATTTTGGATACTAACCCTTTATCAGATATGTCATTTGCAAATGTCTTCTCCCATCCTGTGGGTTGCCTTTTAGTTCTGTTGATTGTTTTCTTCACTGTGCAGATGGTTTTTATTTTGATGGAGTCCCAATAGTTTATTTTTGCTTTTGTTTCCCTTGCTTCAGGAGACGTATCTAGAAAACTGCTTTGGCCAATGTCAGAGAAGTTACTGCCTGTGTTTTCTTCTAGTATTTTTATGGCTTAAGGTCTCACATTTAGGTCTTTAATTCATTTTGAGTTTATTTCTGTGTATGATATAAGAAACTGGTCCAGTTGCTTTCTTTTGCATGTGGCTGTCCAGTTTTCTCAGCACCATTTGTTGTGGAGACTCTCTTTTTCCCTTTGGATATTCTTTCCTGCTTTGTCAAAGATTAATTGACCATATAGTTGTGGGTTCATTTCTGGGTTTCCTCTTCTCTTCTGTTGATCTATTTGCCTAGTTATGTGCCAGTACCATACTGTTTTGATGATGACAGCTTTGTAATATAATCTGAAGTCCAGACTTGTGATGCCGCCAGCTTTGCTTTTCTTTTTCAAGATTGCTTTGGCTATTTGAGGTCTTTTGAGTTCCATACAAATTTTAGAATTGTTTTAGTTCTGTGAAAAATGCTGTTGATATTTTGATGCCGATAGCATTAAATGTGTAGATTGCTCTGGGTAGTGTAGACATTTTAACAATATTTATTCTTCCAATCCGTGAGCATGGAATGTCTTTCCATTTCTTTGTGTCGTCTTCAATTTCTTTCATCAGTGTTTTATAGTTTTCAGAGCACGGGTCTTTCACCTCTTTGATTAGGTTTATTCCTAGGTATCGTATTATTTTTTGTGCAGTTGTAAGTGGGATTGTTTTCTTAATTTCTTTCTGCTGCTTCATTATTGGCGTATAGAAATGCAACAGATTTCTGTACATTGATTTTGTATCCTGTGACTTTACTAAATCCATTTATTCCAATAGTTTTTCAGAGTCTTTCAGGTTCTCTCTCTATATATATATAGATAGATATAGATATAGATCTATAGATCTATATCTATATATAGGTTATATATATATCATCTGCAAATAGTGAAAGTTTTACATCTTCCTTACCAGTTTGGATGCCTTTTATTTCTTTTTGTTGTCTGGTTGCTGTGGTTAGGACTTCCAGTACTATGTTGAGTGCAAGTGGTGAGAGTGGACATCCTTGTCTTGTTCCTGACCTTAGGGAAAATGTTCTCAGTTTTTCCCCATTAAGGATGATGTTAGCTGTAGATTTTTCATAAATGGCCCTTATTATATTGACGTATGTTCCTTCTAAACCTATTTTGTTGAGGGTTTTTATCATGAATAGATGTTGTACTTTGTCAAATGCTTTTTTGTGTCCATTGAAATGATCATATGGTCCTTATCCTTTTTCTTATTGATGTGCTGTATCATGTTGAATGATTTGAGAATATTTAACCACCTTTGTGACCCAGGAATAAATCCCACTTGATTTTTTTTCTTGATAAGTCTGGCTAGAGGTTATCAATTTTATTCATTTTTTTTTCAAAGAACCAGCTCCTAGTTTCATTGATCTGTTCTATTGTTTTTTAAGTTTCTACATGGACCTTTTTCTGTACTTTGATTCAAACCAGATACAATTCGTTCTAGCAAACTTGATTCTGGAACACACACACATATAATTATATTTTTATATATGAATATGTTATCATTGATTTGTTAAAGTTTAGTTTGAATTGTCACCAAAATTAATGTATAACATGGTTTAAAGCACCAAATAGTTCGGGGGCTCCTGGGTGGATCAGTCGTTAAGCGTCTGCCTTCAGCTTGGGGCGTGATCCCAGGGTTCTGGGATCGAGCCCCGCATCGGTTCCCTGCTCTGCTGGGAGCCTGCTTCTTCCTCTCCACTCATAATAAATAAATAAATAAATTGGGAGCCTGCTTCTTCCTCTCCACTCATAATAAATAAATAAATAAATAAATAAATAAAAATAAATCTTTTTAAAAATTTAAAAAAAATTAAAAAAAGAACTAAACTGTTCAATAAGACTGATTAAGAAACACATTGCCCTGAGAATTGTCTGCTGTCCTCCACCCGCTGCCTCATTTCCCATTTCTTCAAGACAACAGTTTTTAACTTTTGTAATTGTTGCACTTTCATATTTATTTTCATATTTCTTTTTTAAAACTTTTATTTGTTAAGTAATCTCTATACCCAGCATGGGGCTTGAACTCACGATCGCAAGATCAAGAGTCACATGCTCCACCAATTGAGCTAGGCAGTTTCCCCTTATTTTCATATTTCTAAATAACATGCCTGTAGACATAGTTTTTTAAGGATTATTTATTCTCTTACCACCATAAAAGATGAAGATTTTTATATCCTTTTCTGATTCCTACTGTTCCTCATCCCCTCACATACTTCCTATGTCCCATCCTTTCAATATAGTTGTACCATTTTTGGTTAGATCGGTATTTTTTTTTTTTTTTTAAAGATTTTATTTATTTATTCAACAGAGATAGAGACAGCCAGTGAGAGAGGGAACACAAGCAGGGGGAGTGGGAGAGAAGGAAGCAGGCTCATAGCAGAAGAGCCTGATGTGGGGCTCGATCCTGTAACGCCGGGATCACGCCCTGAGCCGAAGGCAGACGCCCAACCGCTGTGCCACCCAGGCGCCCCTGGTTAGATCGGTATTCATTCCTCACATTGTTTTAGTACTTACAGTGCTAGTCATATCCTTTTTTTCCCCTTTTCTTTCATCTTTTTGTTTTTCTTGGTGTTAATAATTGTATTTTTTGGTTTGTTTACTTAGTTTCTATACACTTATCACTGACTTATCTCCAGACTTTCCCCGTTTGGCTAAATTATTTTCAGCCCCTTTTCTCTCCTTCTCAGAGACTTCAACTTTTTGGTCAGCTCTCTCTTGCAGCATTGTCTCGTTCTCTACTGGATCTGTCCTTCTTTTCTTCTCTACCATAGATATACAAAAATGTTCTAGAATTGGCAATGCCCCAAAGTTCCTCTTTTGACCCCCTTATCCCCTTCGCAGCTCTTACCTTAATTTCTTGCTCTCTTTCTTACCCAGATGTCTCAGAAATCCTATTACATATGCATGTCCATTTTGTCATCCTTTCCTGGTTCTTCTAGCTCTGCTCAGTTTCTAAATTTTGGCATTCCCTAGGACTTAGGACTTTTGTCTCCTTTCTTTCTCTACATGAGTACATCTGTTCCTCCACCTTTAAGTGTAATTTCTATGCTGATCTTGAATTTTTATCTCTAGCCCAAACGTATTCTACATGCGAGGCTCGTATTTCTAATCCACCTACTTGACATGTCCTTTTGGTTATATTAGAGGATATGTCGAATTTAACATGTCTTCAACTATTGAATCCTGACTTCTCTTCTCAAACAAAACTGCCCCAGACCTTCTCACCTAAGTGGTTCTACCACCCATTGTTCGTGCTGGATAGAGTCTCCCTGGATCCCTCTTTCTCTCCTTTCCTCCAATAACCAATTCATAAGCAAATTGTATTGTTTTAGCCCCCCCAAAAAATCCCTCTACTACTTCCCATTTTTATTGCCACCACTCTGAGATAAACCACCACCACCTCTCAGCTTAACCACTGCGAGAGCTTCCTTACTGTACTCTGCATTTTCCCTTTTGCCCCCTTCATTCATTCCATGGTCCACACAACAGCCAGAGCCCATCATACCTTGCTCACAGTACTTCAGTGCCTTCTGATTGCTCCTAGGTTAAAGTGCAGACTCTTTACCATGCCCAGAGCAGTGTTCTTCAGTTTTATTTTCATTATTGCTCCCCCCACCACGCAAGAAGAAAAAGTAAATTAATTTTTTTCCAGAGAATTTTCCAGAGAATTTAGCCAGAGAAATTAAATACTAGGAATAAGATTTTATTGGGTGGGGTTAAACTTTGGAGGGCTACAAACTACTGTTAATGTTTAAGATTTTTTCATCCCCTGAGAACAATTTTACACCCCCTTGGGGAGGCATTATTGCCTCCATTGAAAGTGCACGGTCTAGGTTTAGGGCTGCAGCATGTGGACTCAGCGCTTATTTTCATCTAGTTTCTTCTGGCAGTTATTGGTGTGTTGCTTAGACACATTTCCTACACTGTGTCCTAAAACGTATTTTGCTGTGTAATTTCTTGTTGCCCTAACTAGACCCTAAGCTTGTAATGGGAGTGTTCTGGACCCTTCCCCACAGTGATAGCACTGCCTTAGGAACAGTGGTGCATCTATTGCACTGTAAGTAGTGGTGTCCCGGGTGTTCCCCCAAGTGACAAAAAACCAGACTTTCTTATTTCTCATAGCATCTTGCTTCATACTTTGTCTCTAAAAAGGATGCAAGTGTTTATTGGTTGAATGTTAATTTGGATTTTTCCTTAACAGTTGTGATAAGCTTCATTTAATTTTTAGTGTATGGTTCAGTGAACATAATTAGCTGTTATAGTTTAGCTGTGTTGATTTTTGCCTATGAAACTTCTATTCTTTCTTCTATACAGGTAGTGCAGTGGCATCTGTAGCTGTAGATCCCAGTGGCCGTCTCTTAGCCACAGGACAAGAAGATTCTAGCTGCATGTTGTATGACATAAGAGGAGGAAGAATGGTACAAAGTTATCATCCTCATTCCAGTGATGTTCGCTCTGTTCGATTCTCTCCTGGAGCTCACTACTTGCTAACAGGATCCTATGATATGAAAATAAAGGTGACAGACCTACAAGGTGAGGGAGATTGACCTCTTTCTTTGTTTGTAGTCTCTCCCATTCTATTTGGGATCTCTCTTTTTTTTTTTAATCCACATATAACTTTTTTTAAATTTATTTTTTAAATTTCAGTATAATTAATGTGCAGTGTTGTATTAGTTTCAGGTATACAGTATGGTGATTCAGCAATTCTATACATCACCTGGTGCTCATCAAGATGATTGTATTCTTAATCCCCTTCACCTATTTCATCCATCCCCCCCCACTCTCCCCTCTGGTAACCATCTGTTTTTTCTCTATAGTTAAGAGTCTGGGTTTTTTTTTGTCTCTTTTTTTCTTTGTTTTGTTTCTTAAATTCCACACATGAGTGAAATCATATGGTGTTTGTCTTTCTCTGATTTATTTCACTTAGCATTATGCCCTCCATCCATGTTGTTGCAAATGGCAAGATTTCATTCTTTTTTATGGCTGAGTAATATTCCATTGTGTATATGTAGATATTCCATTGTGTGTATGTGTTTGTATACCACATCTTATCTATCTATTCATCTGTTGATGGATATTTGGGTTGCTCCCATGTCATGGCTATTGTAGATAATGCTACAGTAAACATAAGGGTGCATATATCTTTTTGAATTAGTGTTTTTGCATTTTTTGGGTAAATACCCAGTAATGGAATTACTGGATCATATGATAATCCTATTTTTAATTTTTTGAGGAACCTCCATACTGTTTTCCACAGTGGCTTCATCAGTTTGCATTCTCAGCAACAGTGCACAAGGGTTCCTTTCCTTTTTCTCCCAAGTCCTCACCAACACCTGTGGTTTCTTGTGTTTTTTATTTACCATTCTGACAGGTGTGAGGTGATATCTCATTGTGGTTTTGATTTGCATTTCCTGATGATTAGTGATGTTGAGCATCTTTTCATGTGTCTGTTGGCCATCTGTATGTCTTCTTTGGAGGCATGTCTGTTCATGTCATATGCCCATTTTTAATCGAATTGTTTGGTTTTTTGGTGTTCAGTTGTGTAAGTTCTTAAGTATTTTGGATACTAACCCTTTATCAGGTTATGTCATTTGCAAATATCTTCTCCCATTCCATAGGTTGTCTTTTTGTTTTGTTGATTGTTTCCTTTGCTGTGCAGAACCTTTTTATTTTGATGTAGTGCCTGTAGTTTATTTTTGTTTTTGTTTCCTTTGCCTTAGAAGACATATCTAGAAAAATATTGCTACTGTCAATGTCAGAGAAATTACTGCCTGTGCTCTCTTCTTGGATTTTTATGGCTATTTTGATCTTTTTGTTGTTGTTGTTAATCTGGTGTAATCAACTTTATAACATTTTCAAATTTTAGTTTTATAGTATTTACTGAACAAATTACTGGTACTGTATTGATGTGAATTGTAGCAAATTATTAAACAAATCAAGTGAACAGTCTTATTAAGTAATTTTAAAATATTTGAAAGAATCATCATTTATTACACTAAATCATTTTGAGTTCAGGGATGGTAGATGTTAAAATATGCATTATGTACAGCTATTTGCTTCTGCTTTAAAAAACTTAGTGTATAACATGTAATTATGCTTCAGCATCTAGTTTTATTTTTAACTATTTAGTAAGCAAATATTTATTTTCTATCAACTAGGGACAGACAGAAAGATGAATAAGACAGGTAACTTCCTCCTTGATGGAGCTTACATTTTGGAGGTAAATAAAAAGCAAACAATAAATGATGTAATTTCAGGTATTGGTAAGTGCTGTTAAAAAATTAGTGAGGTGGGAGAGAGTGCGTGGATGGAGAAGCCCATTTTATATTTTAGGTAGGCTCGAGTAGGTCTCTTTAGGGAAGTGCCATTTGCACAGAGACTTGAATGATGAGAAGGCACAAGCCAGGCCAGGATGTGAGGCAGGAGTGAATTGAGCATGTTCATGACGCTGCAAGAAGCCATGTCTGGGACTTAGAGAACTAAGGGAGGGAGAGACAAGAATAAATCAGAGGCAGGGTTTTATAGACATTTTAAAAAAGCATAATGGGAATCCTTTGGAATATTAAAATAGGGAGTGATCTGATCTGTTATCTATTGATATCTGTTTAAAAGATAATTTTGAGCTGTGTAGGGAGAATGGATTGTAGATGTAAATATCAGGCTATTGGAACAATTCATGTGAGGGGTGATGGTAGCCTGGACTAGGGTGGTAGAGGTGGAGGTGGTAAGGAGTGACTGAATTTGGGATATATTTTAATTTGTTTAGATTAAATTTGAGGAGTGAGAGGAATGCTGATTCCTAGGCTTTTGGCATGCACAACCAGATAGGGCCATTAATCGTTGGAAGAGGAACAGGTTTGGGCAAGAAAGTCAAGAGTTTGGTTTAAACAAATTAAGATGACTATCAGGCAATCAAGTGAGATGCCGAATAGCTCTTTGGATACTAGTCTGGAGCTCAGGTGAGAAGTCCAGGTTGGAGGTGAAATGTGTGAGTCATCAGTACACAAATGGCCATGGTAACATGGTACTAGATAAAATTTCATGGGAAGTAGGTGTAAGGGGAACAGGAAATCCGAAAGCTGCCTCCTGGGAAAGGAGCAGCAACCCAGCAAAGGAGACCAAGGTGTAATGGCACCAAAGTCAGGGAAAAGTCAGTTGAGAGAGTTTCAAGGAGAGAGTGGCAGCTATGTCAAATGTTGCTGTGTGTATTTTACTGAATACTACTTCACATAGTTAGGTATTCAAGAATTTATTCCTGTTTAAACCTTTAAATGGATTAATGTAGTTTAGGACTTTGTATACTGTCATGCCTTCAAATACCAGGAACTCTGTGAAATCTATACATATACTTATTTTGTATCGTAAATCAGTGTCTCTCTTTTTCATGTAGGGGATCTCACTAAACAGCTTCCGATCATGGTGGTGGGGGAGCACAAGGACAAAGTGATTCAGTGCAGGTGGCACACCCAGGATCTTTCCTTCCTGTCGTCTTCTGCAGACAGAACTGTAACCCTCTGGACTTACAATGGATAGAGTACGCCCCGTGTCAGTCTATGCAGTGAAAGCACAGAGACTTCAGACTACTGACTTGTGAAAATGATAAATTTGAAGAACGTAGACTGATCAGAAAAGTGGCTTAGCACGAGGAGACCCCTTATTACCATGTATCCCTTTGATAGGAACCATTGGGTGGTGTTATTCTGCAGTGCTTTCAGTCTTCCATGTGAGCTCGTGCTGCTGTGACCTGCTATATGTAGTCTTGTTGCCAAAGTCTGCGGAAGAGCTCTTATGTTGTCAGTGTGCACTCCAAGTCAAGGTGGACGATGTGTTTACGGTTTAGTATTAAATGCATTCCTTGGTCTTTGCCTAAATAACAGTTTTATATACACATTGAAATTGAACTATACTTTAAGCATATTATTACATATAATGCAACCAGGTTCTACACAGATTAGACATAGGTGTTCAGAAATTACTTTTCTCACACTCCCATGATATTATATCACTTGTCAGTTAGAGGTCAGAATTTTATATGTCTCTCAAAAGTTACATGGTTATTTTCACTAAGGATCATTGTGGAGTTTAAAGATGGATGGAAAACTGCTTCTTAGTTCATGATGTGGTAATGGCCTTTTCTTTTTTCTTAAACCCAGGGATATAATTACTATTTTGTCACATTATTTTGTTTCAGGCTTAAAAGGTAAATATGTTTGCTTCAGAAACTTGTTAATTTCAATTTTTTGAATGCAACAAGATACCTCCCTCCTCAACTGTACTGCAAGAGCAGAGCAGCAGCGCTATGTGACGCAGCACTTGAAGGTACAGTAGATTTACTGGCTAGCGTTTTTCCTCTTAAAATTTACAAACTTTGCCATAGACTATAGCATGGTTTGAAATGCTATGTCTGCATGATAATTTAAAATGGAAAAATTTAAACTTTGCACTCCGAAAGCTTATTTGGATTTGTTTCTTGCACTGTTTTGTGTAATGCAGAATAATGATTTTATTCCTATGGCATTGTAGATCCTAACATTTATGTATCTTTATTTTCATATTGTACAGTAATTTTACTTTAAATTATTAAATAGGCTATTTTATTTATTTCAAATGCAGTTGAGTTGGTTTTAATTATTGAACTGTCTGTGCACTGTATGTAGCAAGCATTTTTAATCTATTGTATACAAGTGGAAAGGATATTAGAAGTGTATCTGTGCTGTTATTTCAATAAAGACCTCTTGACACCTAAAAATATTCCTGTTCCTCACTATCTGTGACTTTCAATTTAGAGTGTTATTTTTTCCAGTTTACTTGGAGATGGTGTGGTCCAGTGGGTCAACCCCACAATCAGTTTCTTTTTTTTTTTTTAAGATTTTATTTGTCAGAGAGAGAGAGCATGCACAAGTAGGGGAAGCGGCAGGCAGAGGGAGAAGCAGGCTTCCTGCTGAGTAAGGAGCCCAATATGGGACATGATCCTAGGACCCTGGGATCACGACCCGAGCCGAAGGCAGATGCTTAACTGACTGAGCCACCCAGGAGTCCCCCCACAATCAATTTCTTAAATTTCTTTCTAAAGATCTTCTACTGGGGTGCCTGGCTGGCTCAATTGGTGGAGTGTGTGACTCTTGATCTTGGGGTTGTGAGTTCGAACCCCACATAGGCTGTAGAGGTTACTTAAATAAATAGATAGATAGGTAAATAAATAAATAAATAAAATTCCTCTACTAACTTACTTTGCAACCCTTGAGCAACTGCCTAAATTTATGTGTCTGTCTCTTTTATTGAAGATCTAGGGAACTTTCCATCCTGGATATATTGTGAAAGTTGATTAATAAAAGCCCAGAAAAATATATAAATTGTAAATTAGACAACAAATAGGTTGAACTGAGTGCTTTAGAAAGAAATGAAATCTTGTCACTTGTAGCTGTGTATATTCAGTAGATACACAGTTTTCCTACCTTTGCAGAGGGGAATTCTGCTAAAAGTAAGCCACAATCTCCTCTTCAGTTTTCATGCTTCATTTCATACATTCTAGATATTTCAGCAGGTCTATTCGTGTTCAGTTTAAAACGAGGAAAAAAATCATTTCTTGATATAGACCAGCTCAACTTCATAGTAAAAAAAAAAAAAGATTCATAAAATTATTCCACCTTCAAGGAGAGAACTTTAAGATGCTCCTATATATGAGTATAGAATTCTTTCTGCAGTGCATTAGATAATAACTAGAAATTATATGACTTATAATAAATATCCGGTCACATATGTCCTTTTTCCCATGCCTCCACATGGTCTTCTTCATGGAGGTGAATAGATTCTTGGAGGTTCATGTGAAAGAGAAGGAGAGAACTGAAGTATCTACATTCTCTGAACCCTTCTCAGTGGGAGTATGGAGAAGGAGAGTAGGGATGAGGGGGTGCAGAAATTCTTAGCTCCTCCGTACAGAAGTGTCAGAGGTCTGACTTAAATTTTATTTAAAAATTTTTTTAATAAGCCAAATGACATAACCAACTGAGAAAATGCAGCCCATGAAATGGTAGAAAATATTTGCAAATCATATGTCTGATAAAGGATTAATATCCAGAATCTATAAGAACTACAGCACAAAAACAACCAAAAAATCAACCAGATTAAAAAATGGGCAAAGTATTTGCATAGACATTTCTCCAAAGAAGAGAGACAAATGACCAATAAGCACATGAAAAGATGCTTAACACTACTAATCATTAGGGAAATGAAAATGAAAACCGCAATGAAATATCACCTCACACCCGTTAGGGTGGCCATTATCAGAGATTTTTTTTTTTTTTTAACAGAGGCAGCCAGCCAGCGAGGGAACACAAGCAGGGGGAGTGGGAGAGGAAGAAGCAGGCTCCCAGTGGAAGAGCCTGACGTGGGGCTCTGACGTGGGGCTCGATCCCAGAATGCCGGGATCACGCCCTGAGCCGAAGGCAGACGCTTAAAGACTGCGCCACCCAGGCGCCCCAGGGTGGCCATTATCAAAAACATAATATGTAGTGGCAAGGATGTGGAGACGTTGAAACTCTTGTGTATTATTGGTGGCAATATAAGATGGTGTAGCCACGATGGCAAGGGAGACGCCACCATAACTCCATCTGATCCCCAGGCTCTTAGACTTAAATAATGCCCAAGTTCAAACAATGATGAAAAAAGCTAAAAGCCAAAGTGAAAAGATTATTCAAAAAAAGAGAAGCCTCCCACTTCCCTTCAAGCTAATTACACCTCCCCCTCCGCCACTGTCACCAGGAAGAGTGGTGATTCCTTCCACAGTTAACACCCCTTAGCAGAAGCTGGCCAGGATCAAACTGGAATTTCTAATTTCCCAATATCAAAGATACAGTAAAACTTAGGACACATAGGGCGCGGCCTATATACAACTGGTGCCAGAATGGCCCAGAGTTAAGTCTTGAAAGACATCATCTCTCCATCCCATTACCACCACCAAGAACTTCACAATCTAAAAGAACAGCTGTGCATTTTGGGAAGTGAATTCCGCAGACTCCAGGAGGCACTGAAGACCATCTTGGAAAACTTGTCCTTGTCCAAATTGTGGTCAAATGTGTCACATAAGTGGTAAATTTACAAATGTGCCTGCCTGTGTTCTAACCATCTCTGGAGAATCCCAAGCTGCGCTTCCTCCCATACTGACTGCCACAGCCAGCCAACCATCTTCCTCCTCATCCAGCTCTGCCTCCACTCCCTCCACCTCCTCTCTGCCTGTACCTCCATCACCCACGGCACCTGGGCTGCTCAAAAATTCTGATTGTACCAAAGCACTTCAGGCTGGACCATTAAAAAAAGATGGACCCATGCAGACAACAGTTAAAGATCTGACTGAAAGAACACACGGTTTTGATGAAGAAATTTGTTCCATCACCAGAGGCATAGTGTCCACTAGTTACTGTCTCTGACCTGCAGTGTGTTATCCTGAAACCCAACTCCGAAGGGTTACCAACTCGACTTACGCATGTCTTAATTACTCCTGGTAAAAGCCAGATAGACCTGCAGAAACTTAGAAAAGTCTATGTAGAGAGGAGCGCAGGTGGAACCCCATTTACCAATAAAGAAAATATGGAAACAAGAGCTAGGCTGACTCCAGTAATGACCTGGGCCTTGAGGGGAAGTTTCAGCATGGTCAGCCTAGAAGTCTAACCCATACTCTGTCACTTTCTACAAGCAGCTTTGTTGAACAAAACGGATGCCAACCCTGCCTGACTGCATGTGATGGCTCATAAAATACTCCGATAAATCACCCCAATCTTTTTTTTAATGTAGTAGGGTCTGTATAATTATACTCATATATAATTCCATTTGAAGAATTAAAGTATGTTTGGAGCCCATTCATACTGTGGTATTACGTGGCATTTGGACATTTTTTAGTTTGTATGATCAGTAAGAGAACAGATGAGAAAATGCAATCCCTAAAGTGATGTTTATCCTGGAATTACCCAATTTAGTTCGGAGAGGTTGTTCAAATTTAACTACATAGCTAATTTTTACTCAACAGGTACAGTTATGACATTAAGAAAATAACCTGGTGGGGCGCCTGGGTGGCTCTGTTGGTTAAGTGTCTAACTCTTGGTTTTGGCTCAGGTCATGATCTCATGGGTTGTGGGATCGAGCACCAGTTCAGACCCCTTGCTCAGCGGAGAGTCTGCTTGAAAAATTCTTTCCCTCTGCTCCTCCCCATGCTCTCTTCCTCTCTCTAAAAATAAATAAATAAATCTTAAAAAAAAAAAAAAGAAAAGAAAAACTGGTGCCCATTCATCTTGAATATTCTTGGGTAAGAATAAAAGTATTTCGGCACGCCTGGATGGCTCAGTTGATTAAGCGTCTGCCTTTGGCTCAGGTCACGATCCTCGGACCCTGGGGTTGAGCCCAGCATCAGGCTCCATGCTCAACGGGGGAGCCCGCTTCTCCCTCTCGCTCTGCCTGCCGCTCCCCCTGCTTCTGTGCTCTCTCT
>NW_024423564.1:14563786-14830671 GCF_017311325.1 Ursus maritimus
TAAATAAATAAATAAATAAATAAATAAATAAATAAATAAATAAAATCTTTTTTAAAAAAGTATTTCATCCTGTAAAGCTAATGCATTAACTGCTACAAACTTGAACGGTAAAAAAGACCCTCCAGATTTGATTTCTGTTCACTATAAACACTTAAGAGGTAAGACCATCCCCCATCCAAACCCAATTATTTTCCAAAAGGATTTGAAGGAAATGTCCAATGTAACCTTAAAAATTAGAATGTATCGTTTCTAGCATCTTACGTAGGTGATTATATCTGGCTCACTGAAGTCTGAGATATTCCTTACTTTGATATCTACTATGATATCCACATTCATGCAGCTAAATATAAGTTTCACGAGGACCTCAACATGAACCTTGTATTCTCCACAATGCCCTGAAGGATTCTATGAAGTCCATAGCAGATTCACTGTGAGACCTAATTCCCTGTCCTCAACAGCCTGTCGATTCAACAACAGTAATAAAGCATACCTGCGTGCAAAAACACAGGTTCTTCCCTGCTGGTCCAGGGTTGCCAGATTTAGCAATTATAAATACATGACACTCAATCAAATTTGTATTTCAGGTAAACCACACAAATAACTTTTAAGTATAAGTGTGTCCCATTAAACAATGAATGGTTTCTTTTAGTATAATTATGTCCCAAATATTGCGTGGGACATAGTTGTACTAAAAAAAATATTCAGCGTTTATCTGAAATTCAAATTTAACTGGGCATTTTGTGTTTTATTTGGCAACCCTATATAAGTCAGACCCTTACAAAACTGCCAAGTATTTCTGGGAGCCCCCAGTTTGTCAGATATATGTACTTAGCAGTGGACACTACTGTAACTTCAGCCAGGATCGCCATCACTAATGTGTTAAGTATCATGGACGAAGGGGTACTGTCATTAGGGTGAATGTTACTGAGGTGCAGGATTAGCTTTGAAGCTGACAACGTCCACTGCACTTCCAAGAATAAGGATGGCAGAGCCTCACGGATAGGAAACAAGGGGTTTTGATCTTCACTGAACCGTCCAGCCTGACAGGAAGCAGCTACATAGATGATATCTTTGAAATATCCCTTGGTTAGCTTAGGCTAAAAAAGATATTTTAGTGACTTTTCAGAAATACCTATTTTTCCAAAAATAAATATTGCTTTGAGATGCCAAATAGAGTGTCATGGAAAGTCACCAGACCGGAAAACAGACCTGGGGATGATGTTTTGTTCATATGAGACCCACATTTATGTTTACAACACATTTATGAATGAAAATTAAACAGATAATGAAGTTAAGAAACATACCTGATTCTAGGTTGTTGTTTTTTAAAACCGCTAGCTATATTCATATTATGTAAGAATAAAGGGAATGGTCACTGAGAATAAAACATTTGAGTATATTTAACAATATTTTATGGGACACTTATAAGGTTTGTAATATTAATAAACCACCTTGTACTGTCTCAATTTAAATGATGTGATTATGTGATCATTCTTGTGGAATAATGGTTCATAAAAAATGCTATAGAAAAAAAATGCTATAGAAATTCTATAAATACTTGTAAAGCTGCTATTGCCATTGTACCAGTATTAAAACGTGTTCTACCTTGCATCTTTTACTAATTTTTATAACAGGTTTTATACTGTTTCCATTTGAGAATCCTGTAAATGCTATGGCTTCATTAAACTGTTGCTAATCATATAAAAAATGGTACAGCCACTGTAGAAAACAGTATGGTGGTTTTTAAATTTAAAAATAGAAGTACCATATGACCCAGCAATCCCACTTCTGGCTATATATCCCAAAAAACCAAAAGCAGGGTTGGAAGAGATATTTGCACACTCACGTTCATAGCAACATTACTCACAATAGCCAAAAGGTGCAAGCAACCAAGAATTCCATCAACAGATCAATGGATGAACAAACTGTGGCACACGACACAATGAAATATTATTCAGCCTTTAAAAAGGAAATTTTGACAAGTTACAACAGGGATTAGCCTTGAGAACATTACACTAAGTGAAATAAGCCAGCCACAAAAAGACACATACTTAAGTACCTAGTGTGGTCAAATTCATAGAGATACAAAATAGAATGGTGGTTGCTGCGGAAAGGGTGAGGTGGGGCGGGAGTGATGAATTATTGTTTAAATGGGTAGTTTCAGTTTTGCAGAATGAAAAAGTTCTGGAAATGGATGGTGGTCATGGTTGCACAATATGCTGTGATGACCCTGAACTGCATACTTAAAAATGGTTAAGGTGGTACACTTTGTCAGGTGTATTTTAATTTTAAAAAATTGTAAAAAGCAACATGCACGCCACGTGTACACTATACGCCAAATTTTAACACATTTTTATATTTGTTGCCAAGGACTCTTGTGTACACATCTCATTTCCTCCTAGTGTGTAAAACTCATCCTTTCCTCTTTGGAGAGTTTCCTGAAGTTGCAAGGCCAGCAGTTAAAGACAAAAACAGAACGAAATTTATTATTTCCAAAAAACCAGAGTGCAGCTCCTCCAACCCCCCCCAAAATACGACTGCCGTTGTCGTTCATTATACCCTCCTTAAATAATTATTGCAAAGGTTACACATTAGGACTTACAAAATAAATCAATACTAAGAAAACAAGTTTTGTATTCGTATATATTTGGCTCCCATGTAAGATTTCATTCGCAGACCGTTCAACTGATCAAAGTAAAGGAGACAGGGCCTGAAGTAAGCCAACGGAGCCTGGCCCCGCCCCCTCGGCGGGCCAATCAGTCGCGCTCCCGGGCAGGACGCACAGCTGCTAGCCGAGTGAGTCGATAAGGACGCGCCAGACGCCCCGCGCCTGCTGAAGCGCTCGACAGCCCCGCAGGCGGCTCGCCATCTTTCCCAGCCGGCCGGGTAGGTGTCTTTCTTACCGAGACGCAAGCGGGCGACCGGGCCGTGAGTCGGCGCGGTCTGTGTCTGCGGTGGGCGGGTTGCGGGTGCGGCCCCAGCGGGTTGGGCGGGCGGCGGCGTGGGCGCCGGGGAGGCCCCGGGGCGGGGGCCGCGCTCTCCCGGACTACGGTGGACTTGGCGGCGCTACGGGTGCCAAGATGAGCGGGCGACTGGCCGCCTTATCTTCTGGTGCAGCGCGGCTGCTGTCGCGTTACACGGTTCAAAGAGCGGCCTAGGGAGGGCGACAAGCAAGTGCCAAGCCAGACCCGAACGAACGCAGAATTTTGTGGGCTTTAGTTATCTCGGAAAACTTTACGCAGGATTTGAGCAAAAAGCGTCAGTGGAGCAGCTCGGATTTGGTTGGAGTGAATTTTTTTAAAACTCCAAATCTGATTTGAATGTAAAAAGAGATTCAGGTTTATGAGTGGGTGGTGAAAAACAACTCATATTTTGTCCGTGGCAGTGGTTATGAAAGTGTGGTCCCCAGATTAGCGTCATCATCCTCATCTGGGGAGTTGTTAGAGGTGCACATTCTCAAGTTTAAGAGCCCCCGCTCCAGCAAACTACGCATAGGGGAACGGGCTAAATTGCAAACTCCTGCCTTTTGTGCCGTGCATCTCCTGGGTTAATAAAGAATTTGACTCGTTAGTCTTGTCTTTCTCATACAGGTGTAATTCATCGAAACCATACTTTTTTTCTGTTTTGACTTGTCTTTCTCATACAGATGTAATTCATCGAAATCAGATACTTTTTTCTGTTTTGATTTCCACTCAGCTGGGACTTTCCTTGGAGATCTCAGTCTCTCTTGGTAGCTCTCCACTCAGTTTGTTTTCCTAATCTGTAAAATGAGGATAACCCGTACTACTTCCAAGAGTTTTTTGGAGAATTAAATGAATGAATGTATGTAACAGTGTTTGGCACATAGAAATCAAACACTATTTTATATATATATACACACATACATACACACAGAAATCAAACACTATTATATATACACACACGTATACACACACACAGAAGTCAAACACTGCTTTATATATATACATACACACACATATACATACATACACACACTATAATTTTGATATTAGTGTCAAAGCCTGAAGCAGATGAGAAAGGTGATGAAAAAGTAAGAACTAGAGGAGAGATCTTATTAGTAACTGCCAAGTAGTAGAATCACGGGTGCCCCTGTTAAACTAAACCCACACAGGATGGTTACTTTTCCTAAAAACTTTGCTGCTCTGAGTGTGTGGTCTGTGGGCCAACATCTCTGCCATCATCAGGACCTGTTGGAAATGCAGAATCTCAGGCCCGCAGCGGACTTAGAAGCTGTTTTTAACAAGATCCCCAGCAGGTTTAGATGCAGTTTTGTTTGGAGAAAGTGTGAGATCAGCTGTAAGATTTCTCAACGAGTTCCAGCATTTAGTCAGTGATCAAGGGGATTTGGCAGGAGGACTTGAATTTGAAGCTGGTTCCACTTCTGCCTCACCTCCTGGTCGTCTGTCATTTCTTCAGTTCCTAGTTCTGGATAAGTTCTGCATCTGCTGATCATTATTGGAGATAGTAGCATAGCCTAATAACATGACTTTGTGGGAGTATTGTTAAAACAGCTGCTTGGAAAGTTTTTGGTTCATTTCCCTTTGTAGAATGCTCCCTATATTGCATCCCAACTTCCTGACACACAGTGACACTCCTGGCTTTCCAGTGGACCCTTTCACTGTCTTCTTGATACTGTGTAGTAAGGTGAACTCTGTCAGCTTCTCTTCTTTTTGCTTTAGGACCTTTCTTTCCATCCCTTCTTATTTCTGTTCTGAAGGAGTGTAAAATTTGTTGCCTCTGAAAAGCCTTTTCTATAGCCTTGATTTCATACGCTGCCGTCTTCTCGGAGCCTCTGCTCAGTTCAGAGACTCCCTTTATCACCTTAGTTCTTCCCTGCTTAGAATTAGGCTTCTCCCTGTCAATGGACTAAGCAATCCAATGGTTTTGTTTTGTTTTTTTTCCCCCATACTTAATTTTTTTCAGCTTCTCTGAAGTATTTTATATAGTTGACTAATGCCTCTTTCAAATTAAGCATCTCTTGGTTTCTACAAAGCTTGGATTCTGCTGTCATTTGTCTTTTTTTTTTTAAAGATTTTATTTATTTATTTGACAGAGAGAGAGAGACAGCCAGTGAGAGAGGGAACACAAGCAGGGGGAGCGGGAGAGGAAGAAGCAGGCTCATAGCGGAGGAGCCTGATGTGGGGCTCGATCCCATAACGCCAGGATCACGCCCTGAGCTGAAGGCAGACGCTTAACGACTGCGCCACCCAGACGCCCCTGCTGTCATTTGTCTTAACTGCCTTCTCTTGTGTTTGGGTCTTCTCAAGGTTTTATTCCTTAGATGACCCACTATTCAGTCATTCAGTATTTCTGTCTCTAGAGCACAGACAGGGATCCTAGGATACATTTCCCACCGTTATTGTTACTTAGTTTTTTGGTTTTACATTTTTTAAACATAAAAGTGGGGATTTTGGGTTTTTTTTTTTTTTTAGTATCAGTAGTTGACTTCATTTGTCAAGATATTTGACCAGTTCCTTTGCTCATCATTGTTTGTTTTATTCACGCCTTTTCTTATTGAGGTTAAACTTCTTTAATATGTCAAGAGTCTATGGGTTGGAGACTTTCTTATTTCTTACTCTTTTTATGTCTGAAGAAATCTGTATTAGTTTGCTATGGCTGCCATAAAGAAATACCACAGACTGATGTCTTAAATAACAGAAATTTATTTTTTCTGGAGGGAAAAGATTCTGGAGGCTGGAAATCCAAGATCAAGGTGTCAGCAGGGTTGGTTTATTCTGAGGCCTCTCTCAGCTTGTGGGTGGCCGCCTTCTCCCTGTGTCTTCACATCATCTTTCCTCTGACCTGTGTCCAAATTTCTTCTTATAAGGACAGCAGTCGTATTGGATTAGGGCCCATGCTAATGACCTCATTATAACTTAATTACCTCTTTAGAGACACTTTCTCCAAATAGTCCTATTCTGGGGAACTGGGGTTTAGGACTTCAACACATGAATTTTAGAGGAGTACAGTTCAGACCATAATAGTATCTCAATTAGTCTTTCCCATTTAAAAAAAAAACCTTTTGTAAAATGTGAAATATATATACAGAAAAGTGTGTAAAATATAAATGTTCATCTTAGCAAATTATTAAAAAGCATACACCTATGTGACTACTTTCTAGATTAAGAAATAGAACACTGTCAATATCCCAGAAATCTTCCAGAGTTTTTCCCTCCTCTCATTCTTGATCTCAGAAGGAAAGATTTCAAGTATCATGTTTGCCTGTAGTACTCTATCTGGCAAAGTTTTCTTTTACTCCTGGTTTGCTAAGTGTTTTAGTCATGAATAATTTATCCTGTTTCATTCTTAATTTGGGGGGCCTTCTCTTTTTCTTCTTAATTTTACTATGTGTTTATCAATTTTTTTTAGTCATTTCAAAGAATTAGCTTTTGGTTTTATTTTTTCTGTTACAAGTTTGTGTCCTAATTTATTATTTTTTTTACTCCTGTTTATTTTTGTATTGAATCCCTTCAGTGGTTCCTTTTCAGGCCTGAGGTAGTTCCTGCTATGTGCGTACTGATCCGCGCCTTGCTGAAGACTCAAGGGGGACTGTTCTCGGACCGGTTCTCTGATGCAGACTGGATGTCCTGCACTTCAGTTCTGACACTGTGTGCCCAAGCTAGTACACACCCTCACAAGTTAAGGGCACAGTCCTATACAAGACAGCCTCCATGACAGGCACGCATCTTGGGGGCCACCTGCACTTGTGACCGACTGGCTATAGATTAGGGGGATCCCACAACCCTGTCAGGTTGGATAATTCACTAGAACGACTTACTGAAAGAACTCCCTGAAAGCACTGTACTCACAGTTTTATTAGAAAGGATATAGATTGGGATCAACCAAATGAAGAGACACACAGGGTAAAGTCTGTGGGGGAAGAAGCAGAGTTTCTGTGTCCTCTCTTCATGGAATCCAGGGATGTCACTTTCCTGGAACATCCATGTGTCACCAACCAGCTACTCTGAGCCTCAATGTCCAGAGTTTTTACTGGGGTTTCAGTATGTGGGCATGTGCCGAGATCGACAGCCTGTGTGCCAGCGGGACAGCCTGACCAATACTGACTGATACGTGGCTCATTTCACGGTGTGTTGTGCCATTAGAATAAACAGAGCCTGCTGGGAGCACAGAGGAGGAGTGTGTGATAAGCCTGGGGTTACTTTCACTTTTACAGCTAGACTCTAAACCCAGGGCTTTCTCACTTGGAAATTCCCTCACCGGATTTTCATTCATATGAAGTATAAGACAGGCTGTCCAAAAGAACTTCTGCGATGATGGAAATATTCTGTATCTGCCCTGTCTGCTGTGGCAGCCACTAGCCCCCCGTGGGTGTTGAGCACTTGAAATGCAGTTAGTGTGAATGAGGAACTGAACTTTTAATTTTATTTAATTTTAATTAGTTTAAAAAGCCACATATGCTTAGTGGCTACTGTATTGGACAGTGTCGAATAGAGGCGGTATTAAGGTTTGAAATGATTTGACAATGTTTCTGCAGAGGCTTAGATGAAGCAAGTTATTTTCTCTGAATGTTTTGGGAGGTCAGTCACCTTGTTTAAATGTTAATTTTATACATTTCTAATTTTCCACGTGTTAAAAAAAATTTGGGGGGAGAGGGTTTGGTTAAATACCTCTTTTTTAAAGCAGTTTTACTGAGCAATGATTCACATACTATACTATTCACTCATTTAAAGAGCACAGTTCATGGGGCGCCTGGGTGGCACAGCGGTTAAGCGTCTGCCTTCGGCTCAGGGCGTGATCCCGGCGTTATGGGATCGAGCCCCACGTCAGGCTCTTCCGCTATGAGCCTGCTTCTTCCTCTCCCACTCCCCCTGCTTGTGTTCCCTCTCTCGCTGGCTGTCTCTCTCTCTGTCGAATAAATAAATAAAATCTTTAAAAAAAATAAAAATAAAGAGCACAGTTCAGTGGTTTTTAGTATATTCACGGGTACATGCAACCATCACCAGAGTTTTAGATCATTTTTCATCACCTCAAAAAGAAACCCTGTACCATTTAACTACCGACCGTCTGTCCTGTTCGCAGCCCTGAGCACCTACTAATTTACCGTCTGTCTCTGTAGATTCGCCTGTACTGGACATTTCATATAAGTGGGATCCTCTGCTCTGTGGTCTTTGCTGCCTGGCTGCTTTCCCACAGCACAGTGCCCTCACGGTTCACCCGAGCTGTAGCGCGCGTCAGTACTCCATCCCTTTTTATGCCTGGTCATCTCCCATTGTATGGACATGGCACATTTTAGTTACCCGTCAGTTGATAGACATTTGAATTGTTCCTCCTTTTTGGCTGTTGTGAATAATGTGGCCATAAACATTTGTGTACTAGTTTTTGTGTGGGTATGTGTTTTCATTCCTTGGGTATAAACCTCGGAATGGAATTCTGAATCCTATGAAAAGGTCCTGTTTTCTTTTTGTCTCAGCATGAATACATGTGTATGTGTTTAAATGTGAATACCGTTTTACTGGGTATTTTTATTTCAGTTATTCAGAAAGAAAACATTATCTTAGCACTAGAAGGAAGTAGATAGTTTTTGTTACAAAACCATTTCTTCTAAAAATAATTATATTTCATTATGTCTATTAAAATTTTCTTTAGCCTTCATGCAGGATGCTGTATTCTCTGCTCCTTTGTGAATGTCTGTGGCTGATAACCGGTTATGCTCATGATGATGACTGGATTGACCCCACAGACATGCTTAACTATGATGCTGCTTCAGGAACAATGAGAAAATCTCAGGTATTAAAAAAAAAATGCATGTGGGTGTGCTTAAGACATTATTGGTTCTGTAACGGAAATAGTCTGCTTCTGTTACTGTTTCTCACAGAGCTTCCAGAGTCAAGAGTCATGTACCAACGACTAGTAGGCATGTAGAATATCCCCCAGACCCCACCTGCTTATTTCTATGTTGAATATGAATGTCAAGTCCGTTGAGCTGCCAACTAACTTGATTTTAGTTCTTAGCTAGAATATAAATTTGAGACTCTTTTTTGGTTGTTCAACACAGGTGAAGAATATGACAAAGTCATAAAATGATGAAGTCAAATCTTAGTCTTCATTAACTTTAGGTTATTTTCACAACTGAACAATAAAGAAATAACATCTCTATTTTGCTTTAGGTAAAATATGGTGTATCAGAGAAAAAAGAAGTCAGTCCTGACTTGTCACATGCAGATGAATTGTCGGAATGTTATAGCAAACTTGATTCTTTAACTCATAAGGTTTGAATTTTTTTTAATTAATGAATTTTATATTCATAGTATGTTGCTCTGTTTCCTGTCTTTGCCAACATTCTATGTGTTTCTATGTATGTACTGTACAATTTATATATACTTTTTAGTTACTCTAGCCTTGTCTTCTCTTTCATTACTCTGGCCTTGCTTTTTTTTTTTTTTAATATAGTACTTTTATTTTCCTCTAATAACATTTAGCTCACCATGTTGTAATTATTTCTTTATCAGACTGAACATTTCTTGGGACAAGGAATATATATATATTTTTTAAGATTTTGTTAATAGAGATAGCGAGAAGAGAGCATAAGCGGGGAGGAGAGGGAGAAGTAGGCTCCCCGCTGAGCAGGGAGCCCGACATGGGGTTCGATCCCAAAACCCTGGATCGTGACCTGAGCCAAAGGCAGACACCTAACTGACTGAGCCACTCAGACGCCCCAGGGACAAGGAATATACTTTTTTCAATTTTGATTCTCTATCACCTTTCATAGTGCTGGTCATAATAGACTCATGACAAAGGCAGCCCGTGAAGAAATGGGCCTGTGACCACCTGATGAACATAAGAATTACTCTTGCAAATATAAGGGGTTATTATAAGTTAGTGTGTGTACGGTAGCTATTCCTTCATTTATCGAGTCCTTTTATTTGTGTGGCTGAAGTGGAGTTTATGAGAAAGGAAATAAGTCAAGATTGTTAAGGGGTTTGAATGCATATTGTGGGGTGAGAACCAGCCTCTTGGCTGGGGAGGCTGTCAGCTGGTGGCCCAATGTGGGGGGCCCCGGAAGGAGAGGGGCGGCAGAGATCCAGCAATGCCGACTGCTCCAACGAGGCGGTGACAGGTGCTGAAGAAGAAAGTGTTGGATTTCTCCAAGGTGGAATAGGCAAATTTGGGTAGCTGAGGGAGGAGGGAAAAGGGATAGAGTGAAGGAGGGAGGTTTCCAGCTTGAGAGACTGGGAGAGCTTGTGAATGGAGATACGGAGATCTCAATTCCAGACACCGCTGTGGTTCTTAAGGGTGTGAATGCTGTCTCACTCACCTAGCAAAGAAATCCTTGGATAAAACTTGCCTCAGTTTAACTCTGTTTTGTAGTATCGTGAGCTTGTTTGGCTGCACGCTAGGAAATACAGAAATTTTTCATTCCATTCTTTGCACCTTGGGCTCAGCACTGTAAAAGTATGATTGATAAAATGGAGTCTTGAGTCCTCGTTTTACAAAACAGACTCAGCGCGCCTGGGTGATGTAGTCGGTTGATTTCCACTCAGGTTGTGATCTCAGGGTTGTGTGATCGAGCCTTATGTCAGGCTCCATGCTCAGTATGGAGTCTGCTTGGGATCTGTCTCCCTCTGTCCACCCCCAAAATAAATAAATCTTAAAAAAAACCCCAAAAAACCCAACCCCCCCCTCCCCCAAACCCACCACACACAACATTCTCTTACAGGGGCGCCTGGGTGGCTCAGTTGGTGAAGCATCTGACTCTTGATTCCGGCTCAGGTCATGATCTCAGGGTGGTGAGATCAAGCCCCATGTAGGGCTCCATGGTGAGTGTGGAGCCTGCTTAAGATGTTCCTTCTCCCTCTGCCCCCCACCACCCCCTGCTCATGCTTGCTCTCTCTCAAAAATTCTTTTAAAGAGAAATTTAAAAACATTTGTAAACCTTGCCTACAAGTGGAGGAAACTGCCTTGTGACTTTTCAGGGGTCCTTCTCTCCTAAGTCTGTGTGTGACAGTCGTCATGTTTATCATCTGAAGCCCATTTCAAATGCTAACTCATGGTTCATACTCATTTAGAAAATAAAAGTTGGTTATCACAGGTGCTAATGTTGTAAGATACGCACTACGCTCACTCAGCAACTTGACCACCGTGGTGTTTGTAGAGCTCAGTTCAGAAGAAGTCTGTTTGGGGGTGCCTGGCTGGCACAGCGGTTAAGCGTCTGCCTTCGGCTCAGGGCGTGATCCCGGCGTTCTGGGATCGAGCCCCACATCAGGCTCCTCTGCTATGAGCCTGCTTCTTCCTCTCCCACTCCCCCTGCTTGTGTTCCCTCTCTCGCTGGCTGTCTCTATCTTTGTCAAATAAATAAATAAAATCTTTAAAAATAATAATAATAAAAAAAAGAAGTCTGTTTGAATGATGAATTCCGTGCTGAGGGGTTGCCACGTTCAGACAGTGTGGAGAAGCAGTGTTCCTGCTCTCCGGACGTAGCCTGCAGAGTGGGGGTGATCCATCATTGGCAGGAAAAAGTAGTAAAAGACTGAAAGTAATATGCACATTCAAGAAACTCCTTGCTGTGCTCTTCATCTTCTGGCTTCATCTTTTATGTTTCTCTATCTCTGGTTTTTCTTTCTTCCTTTCTTCCTTTTGTTCCTTTGTTCATTGAATCATTGCTTTGGGATTGGGGAGAGGCAGGTTGTCCCAGATGATCTCCTCTTCCACATCTCTGCCTCCTTGCTTCACGATCTTCAGCTTTAAAATTGCTAGAAGTCAGGGGCTCCTGGGTGGCTCAGTCGGTTAAGGCTCTGACTCTTCATTTCGGCTCAGATCATGATCTCCGAGTCGGGAGATCCAGCCCCACCTCTGGCTCTGCTCTCAGAGTGGAGTGTGCCTGAGATTCTCTCTCTCACTCCCTTTGCCCCTCCTGCTTGTGCGTACGTGCCGTGCGCTCTGTCTCCCTTTCTCAAATAAAGAAAGAAATCTTTAAAAAAAAAATTGCTGAAAGTCAGCAGAAAAACTGCCAGTCAGGGCTCAGTGCTAGATCCATGCTCGTCCTTTGTTGCCTACGTGCCCTTTGCAAAGAGAACCCGCAGAAGGTAGGAAGTCCTACATTTTCTTTTTTCTTTCTTTTTTTTTTTTTTAAAGATTTTATTTATTTATTTGACAGAGATAGAGACAGCCAGCGAGAGAGGGAACACAAGCAGGGGGAGTGGGAGAGGAAGAAGCAGGCTCCCAGCGGAGGAGCCTGATGTGGGGCTTGATCCCAGAACGCTGGGATCATGCCCTGAGCCGAAGGCAGATGCTTAACCGCTGTGCCACCCAGGCGCCCCTACATTTGCATATAGTTGATAATTGCAAGCTCCTTACCTTGATCTTGATGGGGCCACTAGGCTAGAAACTTGACCCTTATGTGAAACTTTGATGCTACCTAATGTTGAATTTATTCTGTGATTACAGATCGATGAGTGTGAAAAGAAGAAGAAGGAAGACTATGAAAGTCAAAGCAATCCTGTTTTTAGGAGATACTTACATAAGATTTTGATTGAAGCCAGAAAGCTCGGACTCGTGAGTGTTGGTGTGATACTAATCAGTGTGGTGGATGTTTTCATTATTTATTAATTTCACATGGGGGGAGGTGCCTTAAATTTGCTGTTTGAACTTCACTAAACAGTTGGAAATTTAATACATTCATGACTTGGCAGGGGAATTCTATGCTGGCCCTTGTTTTCTGCCGCTTGCACACTTTCGTATTCATATGATGTAAGAGCATTCTGTGCTGAGAAAAAGAACAGTGTGCTTTAAGTAGTTCCTTCCCCCACCTGGAAGCTTTGTACTGTGGCGAGGGCTGCTTCGGAGATTTGCATATCCTGTGCATATTGTTCATAATTAATGTTGCGATTCCATTTCTTAGAGTCCTTGTTTTCACTCCGAGGAGTCAAACCGTCAAGAAAACTTAAGGGGAAGGAGTGTTAGATGAATATTTAATAATCCCATCTTATTTTGGAAGTGAAAAAGCAGATGTCCTCATACGTGCACCCTTTAATTCAAGTCTTACAAGTATGTGTGGGATGAGGACCCAGAGCCAAAAAATTCCTATGACGGAGATAATTAGCAATATTTAGTTCAAGTTTTTTTTGTTTTGCTTTTTTTAGTTCAAGCTTTTTTAAAAATAGTAATTGATGACTGCTTTTTTACGTTAGTGATGACTTGTGATGTTACGTGACACTTTTTTTTCTGATTTTATATTTGCTTTTATACAAGTATATTTACTCTTAGAGAAACATTTTTCTGTTTGTGTTAACTGGTTAATGAACGTAAAATGTTTATAGTGATTTTGTTAACCTGAACTCACGCTAATAAAGATAGTTATAAATATCATGTTTGTTCATGGAAGCTCCAATTTGACTGCTTTTTGAGATTTTTTTTTTTTAATTTGTATTACTGTGTGTTTTAGGCTAGTTGAAAATAAAGTCAGCAAATGGAAAGTCGTAAATGAATCAAAATAAGCAATTGATGCTCACTATTTGTGGATTCCATATTTGCGAATTCGTGTACTCACTAACCTTTTTTTGTAACCTCAGAGTCACTGCTTGCGGAGTTTTGCGCCACTCTCGGACACGCACAGAGCAGCAAAGCATTTGCGTTGCCTGGTGTGTCCGTTCCCAGCTGAGGCTGAGCAAGGCCGTGTCCTGCCGTCTTGTTTCAGCTCTCAGACTATAAACAAGTACTTTATCATGGTTTATTTAGTGCCATGTATTTCACACTTCCGTCGATGTTGTTTGGCTCCCAAGAGGAGTGCTGTCTAGTGCCTCTGAGCCACAAGAAGGCTAGGATGTGCCTTCCGGGGAAAATAGCCGTGTTAGATAAGCTTTGTTCGGGCAGGAGTTACGGTGCTGTTGGCTGTGAGTTCAGTGTTAATCAAAAATATTAAATAAGGTATCTTTAAATAGAAACACATAAACGGGTTATGTATTGACTGGCTGATGAAAATGTCTTGGTAGGAACGCAACCCCCTATTTCCTGTAGGAGCCGTCGTTCAGGTATTTGTTAACTAGTGTCTGAGGTGACGTCATAGAACAAACTCTTGCCAACAGTAAGAATCAACTGTATTTTAGTAAAATGCACAGTATCTTATTTGCATAGAGTTCTATAATGTTTGAAATGTTTTTCACATGCATGATCTCCGGTTTTTGTGCGAGACAAATAGGTGGATAGTGTTACTCTTATTTTATACGTGTGAAATAGGAACCGCATATATATTTAGTTCCAAATCGGCTTTTGTCTTGAAGTGTTTTCTTTTCTGTTTTGTTTTCTGGGCAAATTTAACTCAGCCTGAAGAGAACAAAGATGATATGCATTACGATGCTGAGATTATCCTAAAAAGACAAACCTTGTTAGAAATACAGAAGTTTCTCAGTGGAGAGGATTGGAAACCAGGAGCCCTGGATGATGCACTGAGTGATATTTTAATTAATTTTAAGTTTCATGATTTTGAAACCTGGAAGTGGCGATTTGAAGACTTCTTTGGAGTGGATCCATATAATGTGTTGATGGTAAGATGGGACAAGGGGATATAAGTAACAGCTCATTTTTAAAAATGCTTTAAAAACTCCACCATAGAGCGCTCTCACACTGTGGGTGGGCACGCAAGCTGGCGCAGCCACTCTGGAAAACAGTACGGAGGGTCCTCAAAAGGTTGAAAATAGAGCTACCCTGCGACCCAGCAATTGCACTACTGGGTATTTACCCCAAAGATACAGACATAGGGATCAAGGGTCACCTGCCCCCAATGTTTATAGCAGCAATGTACACAATAGCCAAACTGTGGGAAGAGCCCAGATGTCCATGGACAGATGAATGGATACAGAAGGTGTGGTTCATATACAACGGAATACTCTCAGCCGTCAAAGAAATGAAGTCGTGCCATTTTAACAACGTGGCTGGAACTAGAGGGTGTTATGTTAAGCGAAATAATAAGGCAGTCAGACAAGTATATCACTGATGTGTGGAATTTAAGAAATAAAACAGAGGATCATAAGGGAAGAGAGGAAAAAAAAAAAAGATGAAACCAGAGAGGGAGACCATAAGAGACTCTTAATCACAGGAGACAGACTGAGGGTTGCTGGAGGGGAGGGGGGAAGGGGGATGGGGTAACTGGGTGATGGACAGTGGGGATGTGGGGACAGTGGGGCCTGTGATGTAATGAGCACTGGGTGTTACATAAGACTGATGAATCACTGACCTCTGCCTCTGAAACCAATAATACATTATATGTTAATTGAATTTAAATAAAAATAAAAAACCCTCTACCGTAATTATGTTAAGAACCTGTGTGAAGACACTTCTGTATCGATGACCATACGGCAGAGTGGCACAGATGCTGTTGCATATTTGAGGCCAGTTTGTTTGTTTTTGCTGACGATTATCATTTTTCGGTGGGGAGGATGGCTTGGCAGTAACCCTGCTCTCCGCTTCTTCCTGTTTTCGAGGTGCTTCTGTGTCTGCTCTGTATCGTGGTATTAGTAGCTACCGAGCTGTGGACGTATGTGCATTGGTACACCCAGTTGAGACGTGTTTTATTCATCAGTTTCCTCGTCAGTTTGGGATGGAATTGGATGTATTTATATAAGGTATTAAATAGGTGGAAGGTTTTCATATTTTTCAGTGTTACTTCATAGTAACAAGACCACAGTGCATTCGGAGTAGTGTCTAACCTTGCCTCTGCTGAGGGGTGGAGGCAGTGATCAGAGATGCTGGGGGGCAGGGGGAGACACTGGCAGCCGCTCACCTGCCCCTGGTGTTTTGGGTCCCTAACCGGTTTGGTGCAGGCCGAATTTTCATAACCCAGTGGTGGCATCTGGGGGGCTAAATCTAGGTGGATGCATTTTTAAAAATTTTATGTAGGTAGTTTAGGGTATGTCCTTTTATTCTTTGCCAGAAAGGATATCAAAATGTTATTTTTTAAAAGTTAGGTTATTTTCTGACTATGAAAGTGGTATATTGATGGTAGACGATTTAGAAAAGATAGTTATACAGAGAAATCTGATTTTTTAAAAAAGATTTTGAGAGAGAGTGAGCGAGTGTGAGCAGGGGGAGGGGTGGAGGGAGAGAGAATCCTCCAGCAGACTCCCCACTGAGCCAGGAGCCCCACGGCGGGCTCGATCCCAGGGCTCCAGGATCATGACCTAAGCCACCCAGGTGTCCCAGAAATTTGATTTTTTAAATTACCTATAATTTTGTCACCTAAAGGTAATTGCTGTCAGTATTTTGAGGTACTTCTTTCTGGTCTTTTTTAATACATTTTAATTCTTTCACAATTGGGATCATGCTGAATATAGAAAGTCAAATGAAGCACTACTGTTCCTGTCGAAATAGCATGAAGGACAGTGTTAGATCTTTGTAGCAGGGTGAGTCAAGTAGCAAAATATTTTTGATGAATTTGGTTAAAGCATTGTGATACATCCTTAACCTTTTGCTCTAAGTTCTAAGCTTCTAGAACTAATTATTTGCAAATTAAAGGCAAAAATTTTGGTTGAATATTGTTATCTTGGCGATTTCCCTCAGGGCTTGGGTATATAAAAAATGTTATCTTTATATAGGCCACTTGTACTGAAAACCATCCAGAACAAAACACCATTTTATCGTGAATCGTGAAGGAAAATGAGAAGTAGTCATTTAATATATATATTTTTGGGTGTGGTATGAATTAGATTTGAACTAATTTTTTAAAATAATCTTTTTTAGTACAAAGATTTGCCTTTCTCATCAAAATTACAAAGAAGGCAGCTGTATTTCCTTACCCTCACTCGTTGCATGAAGACTGTGCTTTGCCACGAGTGGAGAAGAGCTGCTATTTAAAACTGTTTTTTCTTTTAAAAAACTGACCAGTCTGGTGTCTGGTGAAGACACGTTTTGAAGTCGGGTTTGGCTGTGTAGACATAATCTTCGTGTTCGCAGCCACTCACGGCTCGCTTTTGGTGTTGGTCAGCTCGCGTTCGCACAGCATCAGGCCGAGGTTGCCAAGATGGAGCCGTTAACCAACGTGTGTGCTGAGAAGATGGACTGGCTCGGAAGCCTCTGGGGTAAGGTGTTGCTGCGCTGGGCCTCATTCTGAATAGAATTCCCGGGAAGGAGAGAACATATTAGTAATTACGGAGAAATGATAACATGCTGGAAGGAGGCCTTCCGTGACTGAGTGTTCAGTGTCAGAAGAACATGCGAGAAGAGTCCGGCTCAGACCGTGACTCCTGTGCTCGTGAAGCCTCGCGGGCAGGGAGCGGGAAGTGCGTCGTGGCCGGCTCCCGGCTGCCGTGTTGCTGCTGTCTCCGCCGCTGGCCTGCGATGGGGACGGTGCTCACCCTCTGTCAAGTCCTCAGGGAGAGTGCCTAGCGTTCCAGAAGTGAATCAGTGTTTATATGAATTAATATCCATCTTAGACTTACTCTCCTTATACTGACTTATGAAGTCTTATGTTGTAGCTTTATTATACATTTTTTTTCCTAAGAGGAAAGTTCTTTAACTTTTTCCCCCTCCCAGACTGTATACACACTCTCACTCCTGTTGACCGCCTTTAGTTCTGCATATCTAGCAATACGAATGGTTTAGTGTCCGACGGCGCTGTATAAACGCGAGTCCGTAAGAACTGACCCAGAATAGAATCTCTACAGATTGTACAAAACAGGGTGTCCAAATTCATGCGTCTCGGCCTCGCCTCCTGTCTACAGGGCACAACCGAATGCCTCCACTAGCTCAGGCTGGTCGGTAATGTACAGAAACCTGATTTAGGAATATTGGGAGAATTAATGTCCTTTTTTTGGGTAAAATAACGGATTTTTTCAACCGAAATTTTCCTGAGATAATTCTAGATGCACAGGTGGTTGTAGGAAAGAAAACAGATCAGTATAAAGTCTTACACAACTATACCAGTGCGCTATCCCAGCCAGGATATCAACTTGCAGAGAATTCAGCGATCTCAGATTTCCACGGTTTTACTTGGATTCATTTGTGTGTGTAAAGAACAGTTTTTAATACTTAACGTTTTAGAAATTTTTATAATATATAATGTTTTATCTACATAGACGTGTCTACTTTGAAGAGATTTTTAAGACAAACATTTTGGACATGAGATGAAAAAATTTTAAATACATGTTACAGGGAGTCTGTACAGCATTTAAAATTGGTTGGTGGTGGGGATAGGGACAAAACCAAAATGTCTTATTTGGAAATGAAATGGGACTTTTTTTTTTTTTTTTTAATGACTCCGTGTTTGTCTGTTTCTCTAAATAGAATTGTTAAGAAGTTCATGGACCTATAAGGATGACCCATGCCAAAAATACTATGAGCTCTTATTAGTCAACCCTATTTGGTTGGTCCCACCAACAAAGGTATACATATAGAATACATTTGTAAAAATTATTTTTACAAAGTCAGTCGAAAATCTCTTGTATTTATGAAAAGTTGTTAGTGTTTTTTACATTCGTTTTGCTGATGATAAACCCTTGTTCTAGAAAAAATACTTTCATTACACAATGATTTTCACATTAAAAGCATTTTAATTTATGAACATAATTTTGGCCCCAGTGCACAGTGAATTTTGGCTCATTCTGTGTGCTCAGTCCTTTGAGGGGAAAACTGAGTTGCTGTTATCTTTTGTTTTAGGCACTGGCGGTTACATTCACCAACTTTGTCACGGAGCCATTGAAACACATTGGGAAAGGAGCTGGTGAATTTATTAAAGAGTTCATGAAGGAGATTCCCATATTACTTCACATTCCAATGCTGATCATTATGGCGTTAGCTGTCCTGGTTAGTATACAGCACGGTTGACTGTTAACAGCACTTGTAGAAAAAGGCAATTCTAAAACTGAGACTTTTTGCTGTTTTAAATCAGGCTAAATTTATGCTTAACGGTATGAAAAGATGATTTTTAAGTGATACAGATGTATTTATACTTACATGTATATTCCTTTAAGCAAGGAAATATTCTCAAGTTTGATTGTAGATGTCATGGCAGTGACTTAGAATAATATTTTTCTGAATTCGTTCCTCAACTTGGTGAATTAACATACATGAAATCAATTGTTCTTGTCCTCTTTGAGAAGGGGGGCCTTCTTCTTTCAGTCTGAGTTTTTGCAGCACTGAGAAGGGAAGAGCATTGGCTTTTCCACAGAACCAAATCGAGATGTGGAAGAAGGTGAGTTACTGAGAAACAGTTGGGGGATCCAGGAACAGACATTTATTAAGACGAAACATTATTCATTCTTCATCCGTGGTCTCTTCAGCTTTTTTATTGTTGATTTTCGGCCCTTTCCTTAATAAAGCAGTTGTCACATAAAATGTAAAGAACCCAGATGTGCCGTGGGAAAAACCAGGTTTGCATTTGTAAAGAAATTAACCTATTTAGTTTATGACTTTAAATATTTTCAGCATTTACTTTCTTTGATGGGTGTGAATATATACAACATAGGAGCAATTATCAGACAATTAGTACCTTGCAATTTAAATTATTAAAAAAGATTGTCTTGCCTAAAGATACAGAATTTACTACACTTTATTCACTTTGAAATTGTTCCTGTTTTGGTTTTGTTTTTTGGCTTGTGATTATAGGAGTCAGGTTTAGGGGTATGGTTTTGTGGGAGACGTTACTTGTGTAGTAGTGCAGATTTTCCTTGATTTATGATGGGATTATGTCCTGATAAACCCATTGTAAGTTGAAAATATCATAAGACGAAAATGAATTTACTACACCTGGCTTACAGGACATCGCAGCTTAGCCTAGCCCACCTTAAACATGCCCAGAGTGCTTGTGTTAGCCTGCAGTTGGGCAAAATCATCTAACACAAGCCCATTTTATAACAAAGTCTCAAACATCTCACATAGTTCATTGACTGTTATACTGAAAGTGAGAAACAGAGTGGCTGTGTGGGTACGGAGTGGTTCTGAGGGTAGGGTTCACCCTCGAGACCCCGTGGCTGACTGGGACTACCCTGCCCAATATCACCAGAGGATTGGACCCCAAATCATCAGTCCAGGAAAAGATCCAAATTCTGAATTTGAAGTACAGTTTCTAGCGAATGCACTGTCACTTTCTCAGCATCGCGAAGTCTAACACTCGTAAGTTGAACCGTCATAAGTGGGGGACTGTTTGTATTTAGTCTTTGAAACTGAAATTATAAGCAAAAACCCATCATCTCCTGCTTCCTCTGCCTAAGGAAAGGACTTTTACTGTTTCTGTCTTTAAATAGTTTCTCTAGCACAGCAATTTTTGAAACTTTGTTTTTTAGGACCCTTTTGCCCTCTTAACTGCAGACCCTAAAAACAAGAACCCCCCGCCCAAAAAACAAAGAAAACTGAAGATCACAAAGAGCTCTTGTTTATAGGGGTTTTATTTATTGATATTTACCATATTAGGAATTAAAATTAAGAAAAATTTCAAATGCAAGTCTACACAGTGCACGAGCCATCAGAGTGAGGAAGTCATTCCAGCCCCTGATGAGTCCACCGTACACTCAGGGGAAGAGTAAAAAAAGACTTAGGTCTTTGAAGTATGAAAAGGTTGACCTCACAGAGTCCCTGACCCCCCCCTTAGGGGTCCCCGGGCCACAGTTTGAGAATTGCTGCCTAATTTTTCTCATGAAATGGGACTCAAAGCCTGTTGAATTTTAGTTGTCACTAAAGCCAAGTTTGTATTTGTAAAAAAGTTACTCTACATGAGAATGTTTGTGTAATGATGTAACTCTAATTTTTAGCATTTACCTTATATGGTGAGTGAAAATCGACAGCTGATGAGCAGTTATCAATTAGTACCTTCCAATTTAAGTTTTTAGGTTTTAGCCAAACTGCCCTTGTTACAATTCAGTCAAAATGTGTTCAGCTGATTGAAATGTCTGCTTAACACTTAGTGATTTCTCACATTTTATTGGCTACTCTGGCCTAGTACTAATCAAAACAAGAGATCGCAAATGAAACAGCCGTGAAATAAACATGTTTATGTCTCCAAACAGCCATTAAGTCACGCTAGGTAATTTTGTTAGCACCCTGAATAATTTCGTTGTAAGTCAGCCATTAAATACTCTGAATCTCTTTTCCTTCTAGAGTTTCTGCTATGGTGCTGGAAGATCAGTTAATATGCTGAGACATTTAGGTGGTCCTGAGAGAGAGCCGCCCCGGGCGCTGGAGCCGGGTGATAGAGGACGGCTGCAGGAAGTTGATAATAGACCCCATGGTGGAGCAGGTGATGCACGTTTCCCCTATAGAGGCCACATCAGCCCCTTTGAGCAAGGCCCTTATGACAGAACGTATGAGGGTAGAAGAGATGGTATGAGAGAGAGAGCTGTTGACTTGATACCTAGGACTGGCAGCAAGAGCCCCGAAGTGCTCCGGCCGTGTGATGTACCGCAGGCAGAGGCGAGCGCGCGGCCCGAGGTGGTGCCCTGTGTAAGTCAGCCATTGTTTGTTTCGCCGTCCCTTCGTGCTGGGCCTGAGAGCTTCTGGGTAGGCGTTTCTTCTCTGGTACCTTCCACGGTTAATTATATCATTATTGATATAATTGTTTACTCTCTCTTCTCCGGTCAAAAGTTTGGCTTTCTCAGAACTAAAACGAGATTTTTTATGTTAAGTGCTATTTAACAGTAGTGAGAACAGGTGGTAATTCGTATGAAATTTCATAGGAAACCAAGTAATCGTGACTGAAATTTCTACCTTTGAAGAGCTCAAAGTCCTCACTGAAGGCCCAGAGCCTGGGGGAACCTGCAGGAAACCCCTAAAAGCTCAGCTGGGTGCAAGAGTGGGTGGGGAGAGGTCACACACCCCGCTTTCCCAAACCTTTGGTATCACTGGCTAGACTCTCTGCTTTCTACCTGCAGAATGCTGAGGGGCTTTTTCTACCTTATTGGCCATTTAAAGGGACATTTCCATTTCTGTTTGAGAGAGGAATTGACATTGTCATTTGCAAAGTTTAAGTTGTAACTCTAAACCTTTGAGAAACAGTTGTGAGCACAGTAGAATCTAGAAAATTAGAATTCCTTCCCATGGAGTTTCTTATAAGAATAAACGTACCTGCATACATCTAAAAAATTTTCAGATGTTCCTTTCAGCTTTAATAGTTAATGGTAACGCACCACTCCTCCCACATCCTCCAGGGTCTCCTCTCCCGGAAAGGGAAAGCTAGTTATCTCGGTGGCCCAGGGCTTCCTTGATCTGCCCACAGCCCCCTTCTGTTAGTACAGGGATTTCTTCTCCTCCTGCGCTTACTCTCCTTCAGCCACAAGGGCCTCCTCTCTAGTCCATGAATTAGAACATTTTTACTTGCTGTTCCCTGTCTAGAATGCTGAAATGTGGTTCATTTCTTTAAGCCTTGACTCCTGTATCACCTTTCAGACTACCCTCATTTAAATAGCAGTCTGACCCCAGCTTGGTACTTTGTTAATTCGTTGCTTGATTTCTCCCCGAGCTAAATGGAAGGGTTTTTGTTGGTTTTGTTCCTGCTGTATCCCCAGTACCTGGAACTGAACACAGGCTCAATAAATATTTGTCGAATGAATTATTCTCACCAGGCAAGAGGAGTTGGCAGTACTGGTCACCAGCCCTCTTGCCCTCCCCTAAAGCTGGGTCACTAGACCACCTGGCATATCCTAAGCGCCCCCACTCCGTGCACGGTTCGGTTGTGTGAGGCTTACTAACGTTTACATAATTACAGCCCAGCACTGGAGCTGGGACTTGAAAGAGTTGAGAGTTTGATACTGATTTGCGTAGGAACTTGTTAAACGTGTTTGATGACTGAATCTTCACAGTACGTTAAACAATTAAAATGTCATTCTCTACAGCATAAATTACCTGTTCTGGATACAAAGCCCAAAGAGTTTGGTGGAATCCAGGGGGAAAGCACACCGCCAGAAAGCAGTCCTGAAAGCAGCCTGTCTACTAGGCCTGTCTCGGGCCCAGACACCTCAGAGAAGATGGAGGGTTCACCTGCAGAGGAAAAGGCCCAGCTCAGGACTGACGTCAGAGGCAGCCCAGAGGAAGGCAGCGCGTCCAGCCCAGCCGGCTGTGGAAAGGATCCGGGTAGTGGCCCCCGGGGCTAGAGGAGCCCAGACTCGGAGCACGGCTCAGAGGTGGTCTTTGGGTGTTGTCAAGTACACTCTTCACAACCATTTGCTCTTCTCTACGAATACTCTGACATTTACTCTCCACAGGTGCCAGCGTAAACATTAGTATTTTAATTGACCATCAGAACTAACAAATACACATGTATTTCTGTTTAGTCTTATCTTTTGTGTGATCTCATCTTCGTATTGAAACCTCCTGGAGTTTGAGGTGTTAATTTGGGAACAGGATCTCACAGACGGACGTACGGCAAGCCTCACCGATTTCAAATAATTAAGGAGGCCAGTGTGAATCGGGGGACATGGAAAAATAAGTTTTAGGGTTCACACGCATATATAGGAACCAACTAGCCAACGTGCGTGTTGCCCAGTGGACGTCCTGTGATAGCTGCTTCAGTTAATTTGTTAGTTGTGCGCTGGGTTCGATATGTTTCCAAAAGTGGTGGGTACTCGGAAGCCATTTTCAGGGAAGTCCACTGTAGTCAGCGCTTCAGCGTCGTAATGCATCACGGAGCCTGCGTCCCCTTGTCTCTGCCGAGGCTGCCCAGCTCGTCGTGGCTTCGTCGCCGCGGATCCTGCCTCCGTCGCTCAACTCTTCGAGCGCTGACCGGGCCGCTTCCTTGCCACCCCGCTTTACCCTCAGCTAAGACGGAACCGAAGGCGGCCGGGAGCATTTAGTTACCACAACTCGTTAAGTCGGTGATCTTGGTTTTACGTAGTCGGTAGACGGAGAATAGCTTTCTCTTTCCCCACCAAATACAGACTTTACACATTGGTTGGGTACATTGTTTTTGCTAAACAGCATAATCTCTGTATGTCCCTGGTTAAGTATAAAAAAAATGCCATTGTCAATGAAGATTTTAAAAAATTACCTCAGCCAAGAGGAGGTAAAATTTATTATTATTTTCTAGTTTAATACTGCAAACATCTTTACTACTTCATCAGAAAGGTAGTTCTTTCCAGAAAAGGCAACAGGATTCTTTTCAGAAATTTGCAACACAGTAGGTATGGAACAAACGAACCAATGCAAGGATGCCTGCGGTTTGGGCAGATCTGTGAGCGTCGATGCGTGTGAAGTCTTCCCCGAGGCCAGACCTGTTCACGCTAATTGGTAACTATGCGCCCAGGGTGGTAGCTGTCCTCTGAGCTGTGACTGGATTCTGAAGAGCAGGGAAGGCCTCAGGTGACAGACTGTGACAGTGGAGTTAATGCTGTTCGAACTCCTGACTTTTTATCCATCCAAAAATGAATCTGTAAAAAGTGCAGAATGTCGTCTTTGTGTTCTTTCATTACAGATACCCGTGTGGGGACGCGGCCCGCGCTGACAGCTAGCGAGGCCACATTCCTAAAAGCCTGTTGCATGATGACAGCAGCTTAGGGAAGACGCTGAAGCAGACCGAACAGATCGAGGCCAGTTTATAACTTGGAGAAACAGACTTGTTTATTGTCCAGCCCATATTAGAATCCAGGATTTTAGCAACAGGCTTTTAGGAAAATCAGAATGGAGGTAGACAGCTTTTTAAAAGCTGTGTTTAAATGGAATAGATAATGTTGAATGTTTACAGGGTCTAAGAACTGTATACGCAAAATAAACACTTATTTTTACATTATTGTGACTTGGTATGCGGTCTTTGCTCATTGAATATGCTTGTAAGAAAAAAACCCTATGAAACTTGTGTGCAGTTTTTAAAAGGATGCTATCTAGGACGTGGTAGCCTGTAGGTAATACGCAAGACATAAGATGATCCAGGTGTTAACTGAGTGCTTTTGACAGAATTTGATCTTAGAACCAAGAATAATTTTTTTTCCTGAGCCTTTGATGTGATTCCATATTGAGTATCTATCTTTCTGTTTTATTTTTGTGAACATTGTCCATGTGGAGAAGTGGTTCTCACTGCCCACCACATCACCTGAAGAATTTTTAGGAAGAACAGAGCCCCAGATATCATCCCAGCTGTGCAGAATCAGAAGCAACCAGAGGTGAATGAGTTGCCAACTTGTTCTGGGTGTGGGCATTTGTGTTCTAGAATTCACCCTCAGACGAGGCTCTGTCCCATCCTTGCTGTCTTCTGCCGAGCTTACTTTATGTCCTGTCCTATTACGTACCCTTGTAAACTATCTTCAGTTTCTGGGAGGGAGGGGGAAGCCTTAGTGACCGCTGCCCACCAGATCAGGGCTTAACTTACATCTTTCATACTTAAATTTTGTGAGTTTTCATCTGTTTTCTATTTTCATGGCCTAGGTTCTTCACGTAAGTTTTGGGGTGTTTTGTTTTGACATTACGTCTTAAAAAGCTTTACAGTGGTGTTTTGTAACAAAGTATAATTTTAAGCCATACACACTTTAAAATTAAAGGACCCAAAACATGCTAAAAGTTTATTTAAGAGTTTTTATAATGGCTTTGAACTAATAACATTGAAAATGACTTTCTTAGCAGAAAAAAGATCTAGGTTTTTAATAAGATGAACTTTTTTACACATTGGTCAAGTATGTTATTTTTACTAAACAGCAAAATTTCTCACTACATCCATGGTTCAGTATAAAAAAATGCCACTGTCAGTTAAGAGTTTAAAAAATTATCTCAGCAAGAGGATTAAATTCTAGTTTAGATTCATTTATCTTCCTACTTTTCAAACTCTAGGTAAAGGAATCTTAATAAGTTGCCAAAGAACACAATCCCAAGCCTTAATCACAACAGTTGATGAAGCACCTTTTGTAAGACACCCCGCCCCCGAAACAAGTGCGTGTCCAGACGAATGTTAATTAACATTCTATTAAAGGTTAAATATTTACATCATTCTAGAACATTTTAAGCTGTATTACAGTGCTATCATTTCTCCTTTTAAGGAAAAAGTACTAGATTGAATTTCCCTGCAGTGTTCTGAAAGGAAATAAGGTCGTTTTTAAAAAATATATCCATAATAACTAGTGGTTTGCTTATTTTTTTCCTGTATTTTTAAATTCCAACAAAGCATTACTTTGCAAAAGGTCCTTCAGTTCAAATTCAGTGTCTTTGTTTTGATCTCTTTGCAAAAGAACTCTCTGTTCATCCATTCTTTTTGCCTGAGAACGTAAAATCAAGCTAAAAAAGTCCTCATCTGGTACTGTTGGTCCTTTTGTGGCGGCAGCTGGTGGAGCGCATCTTTGATCGTCTAATCTGGACCCCTGAAAATTGAGGAGAAAGAGATTAAAACACGAATACTGCATTAATGTTTGCTGTCACAAGAAAAACATTTTTGCCTCGTCTCAGAAATTCAGTCTTTAGACCTGAAGCCTAATAAAACCTTCGCCATGACTCACCTCATCAGAATCCAGCAAGTACTATGTGGGAGTATAACTTCATGGCTTTGGTAAGATTCATTAAGATACAAGGTCAAATCTTACAGAATAGGTACTGACAAACAACAAATCCTTAGAATGTCAGGTACAAAACCCTGCAGCACTACCTTCCAAATACCGTGTCAGGCCAAGGGTCAGCGAACCGGAACCCACTGCCTGCTTTTGTACACTTCCTTTTCATTTCCGCACAGTGCTGTTTGTGATGAACTGCGTGTGGCTGCCTGCCTGCGACAACGGCAGAGCTGAGCAGTTCTGACAGACCATGGGGCCCGAAAAACCCAAAATGTTTTCTGTCTAGCCCTGTCTTAAGCATTTAAATCTGTTAAATAGCCCAGATTTCTTCCCTGAAGTCGTAACTTACCGATTCTTATTTCAGAAGTACATTAGAAATGTTATTGATAACTAAAAAACACAAGCACTTAGAGGGGTACGTGGAGCGTCTGGTACTGTAGCTCGAGAGCGGGCATGTGCTCTCCGACCTCGGGGGGCCCGCTCGTGCTGCGCGCTGTGCACCGACGTGCCTAGCACTTCGCCCCACAGCCTGGGACCCTCACAGGCAGTTCGCTGGCCGCCTTGTGAGCAACCGCCCGCCGCCACACACACCCGGCTCACGTTCCATTTCTCCTGTCTTCAAGCTGAGCTGATTTCATTGTCCCCCAACTTCTCCGGCACCTGGGTCCCTAGACCTCTTCTCTTCTGGCCTTCCTTCTTTACCTCGGCCTCATCCGTTCGCTCCCATGGTCATAGGCCAGACTTGGTCACTCTCAGTAATTGCGCTGTCTTTACAATCATGATTTCAGACATCCCATGTTGACTGCTACCTCCAATTCCAGATCAGGCTAGAGCGTAATCCCCCAGGAATTTTTTTTTTAATTGTAAAAGTAAGTTTACCACTTTAACTATTTTTCAGTGTAAGTTTAGTATTGAGCACATTCATCCTGCTGTGTGGTCATCACCATCCATATCCGTCTTGTAAAACCCAAACTCTAACCCTATCAAACAGGAGCTCCCATTCTCCCCTCTGCAGCCCCTGGCAGCCACCATTCTGCTTTGTCTCTATGAATCTGACTGCCTCATACGAGTGCAACTGCCTGTTTTTTAGCATAACGCCTTCAGGGTTCCCCCATGTTGCGGCTTGGCAGAATTTTCCTCATTTTTAAGGCTGAAAATTATTCCGTTGTGTAGTATACCACATTTTCTCCATCTGCCAGTGGGCAGTTGGTTGCCTCTACCTTTCGGCTGTTGTGAATCATGCTGCTTGAACATGGGTGTACAAATGCCTGTTCATATCTGGGATCTCAGTTGCTTGGGTATATATATCCAGAAATGAGACTGTTGGATCATATGGTAATTTTAAGTTTTTGAGGAACCACCATACTGTTTTTTTTTTTTTTTTTAACATTTAAGCTGAATTTTAATTCTGAGAATTTCTTGAAGGCAGTCTTGGTTTCCATTGTCTCATTCAGGTTTTCATCAGGCTTGCTGACAAGCCTGTTAAGCTTATTTTTTTCTTTTATATTCAGTTAATTAACATATAGTGTATTGCTAGTTTCATAGGTAGAACTCAGTGATTCATCAGTTGTCTATAACACCAGTGCTCATTACATCACATGCCCTCCTTAATGCCCATCACCAGTTAACCCCATCCCTCCACCCTCTTCCCCTCCAGCAGCCCTCAGTTTGTTTCCTATACTTAAGAGTCCCTTATGGTTGTCTGATTTTGTCTGTTTTATTTCTCCCTCCCTTCCCCTATGATCCTGTTTTGTTTCTTAAATTCCACATATGAGTGAGATCATATGATAATTGTCTTTCCTGACTGACTTATTTCACTTAGCATAACACCCTCTAGTTCAGGCCATGTCACTGTAAATGGCAAGATGTCATTTTTTTTTTTTTTTTGATGGCTGAGAGTATTCCATTGTATATATACATCTTCTGTATCCATATTCATCTTTTGATGGACATCTGGGCTCTTTCCATAGTTGTAGACATCGCTGCTGTAAGCACTGGGGTGCAGGTGCCCCTTCAGATCACTACATTTGTATCTTTGGGGTAAACACCCAGTAGTGCAATTGCTGGGTCATAGGGTAGTTCTATTTTTAACTTTCTGAGGAACCTCCATACTGTTTTCCAGAGTGGCTGCACCAGCTTGCGTGCCCACCAACAGTGCAAGAGGGTTCCCCTTTCTCTGCATACTCGCCAACAGGGCCGCTTCCTTGCCACCCCGCTTTACCCTCAGCTAAGACGGAACCGAAGGCGGCCGGGAGCATTTAGTTACCACAACTCGTTAAGTCGGTGATCTTGGTTTTACGTAGTCGGTAGACGGAGAATAGCTTTCTCTTTCCCCACCAAATACAGACTTTACACATTGGTTGGGTACATTGTTTTTGCTAAACAGCATAATCTCTGTATGTCCCTGGTTAAGTATAAAAAAAATGCCATTGTCAATGAAGATTTTAAAAAATTACCTCAGCCAAGAGGAGGTAAAATTTATTATTATTTTCTAGTTTAATACTGCAAACATCTTTACTACTTCATCAGAAAGGTAGTTCTTTCCAGAAAAGGCAACAGGATTCTTTTCAGAAATTTGCAACACAGTAGGTATGGAACAAACGAACCAATGCAAGGATGCCTGCGGTTTGGGCAGATCTGTGAGCGTCGATGCGTGTGAAGTCTTCCCCGAGGCCAGACCTGTTCACGCTAATTGGTAACTATGCGCCCAGGGTGGTAGCTGTCCTCTGAGCTGTGACTGGATTCTGAAGAGCAGGGAAGGCCTCAGGTGACAGACTGTGACAGTGGAGTTAATGCTGTTCGAACTCCTGACTTTTTATCCATCCAAAAATGAATCTGTAAAAAGTGCAGAATGTCGTCTTTGTGTTCTTTCATTACAGATACCCGTGTGGGGACGCGGCCCGCGCTGACAGCTAGCGAGGCCACATTCCTAAAAGCCTGTTGCATGATGACAGCAGCTTAGGGAAGACGCTGAAGCAGACCGAACAGATCGAGGCCAGTTTATAACTTGGAGAAACAGACTTGTTTATTGTCCAGCCCATATTAGAATCCAGGATTTTAGCAACAGGCTTTTAGGAAAATCAGAATGGAGGTAGACAGCTTTTTAAAAGCTGTGTTTAAATGGAATAGATAATGTTGAATGTTTACAGGGTCTAAGAACTGTATACGCAAAATAAACACTTATTTTTACATTATTGTGACTTGGTATGCGGTCTTTGCTCATTGAATATGCTTGTAAGAAAAAAACCCTATGAAACTTGTGTGCAGTTTTTAAAAGGATGCTATCTAGGACGTGGTAGCCTGTAGGTAATACGCAAGACATAAGATGATCCAGGTGTTAACTGAGTGCTTTTGACAGAATTTGATCTTAGAACCAAGAATAATTTTTTTTCCTGAGCCTTTGATGTGATTCCATATTGAGTATCTATCTTTCTGTTTTATTTTTGTGAACATTGTCCATGTGGAGAAGTGGTTCTCACTGCCCACCACATCACCTGAAGAATTTTTAGGAAGAACAGAGCCCCAGATATCATCCCAGCTGTGCAGAATCAGAAGCAACCAGAGGTGAATGAGTTGCCAACTTGTTCTGGGTGTGGGCATTTGTGTTCTAGAATTCACCCTCAGACGAGGCTCTGTCCCATCCTTGCTGTCTTCTGCCGAGCTTACTTTATGTCCTGTCCTATTACGTACCCTTGTAAACTATCTTCAGTTTCTGGGAGGGAGGGGGAAGCCTTAGTGACCGCTGCCCACCAGATCAGGGCTTAACTTACATCTTTCATACTTAAATTTTGTGAGTTTTCATCTGTTTTCTATTTTCATGGCCTAGGTTCTTCACGTAAGTTTTGGGGTGTTTTGTTTTGACATTACGTCTTAAAAAGCTTTACAGTGGTGTTTTGTAACAAAGTATAATTTTAAGCCATACACACTTTAAAATTAAAGGACCCAAAACATGCTAAAAGTTTATTTAAGAGTTTTTATAATGGCTTTGAACTAATAACATTGAAAATGACTTTCTTAGCAGAAAAAAGATCTAGGTTTTTAATAAGATGAACTTTTTTACACATTGGTCAAGTATGTTATTTTTACTAAACAGCAAAATTTCTCACTACATCCATGGTTCAGTATAAAAAAATGCCACTGTCAGTTAAGAGTTTAAAAAATTATCTCAGCAAGAGGATTAAATTCTAGTTTAGATTCATTTATCTTCCTACTTTTCAAACTCTAGGTAAAGGAATCTTAATAAGTTGCCAAAGAACACAATCCCAAGCCTTAATCACAACAGTTGATGAAGCACCTTTTGTAAGACACCCCGCCCCCGAAACAAGTGCGTGTCCAGACGAATGTTAATTAACATTCTATTAAAGGTTAAATATTTACATCATTCTAGAACATTTTAAGCTGTATTACAGTGCTATCATTTCTCCTTTTAAGGAAAAAGTACTAGATTGAATTTCCCTGCAGTGTTCTGAAAGGAAATAAGGTCGTTTTTAAAAAATATATCCATAATAACTAGTGGTTTGCTTATTTTTTTCCTGTATTTTTAAATTCCAACAAAGCATTACTTTGCAAAAGGTCCTTCAGTTCAAATTCAGTGTCTTTGTTTTGATCTCTTTGCAAAAGAACTCTCTGTTCATCCATTCTTTTTGCCTGAGAACGTAAAATCAAGCTAAAAAAGTCCTCATCTGGTACTGTTGGTCCTTTTGTGGCGGCAGCTGGTGGAGCGCATCTTTGATCGTCTAATCTGGACCCCTGAAAATTGAGGAGAAAGAGATTAAAACACGAATACTGCATTAATGTTTGCTGTCACAAGAAAAACATTTTTGCCTCGTCTCAGAAATTCAGTCTTTAGACCTGAAGCCTAATAAAACCTTCGCCATGACTCACCTCATCAGAATCCAGCAAGTACTATGTGGGAGTATAACTTCATGGCTTTGGTAAGATTCATTAAGATACAAGGTCAAATCTTACAGAATAGGTACTGACAAACAACAAATCCTTAGAATGTCAGGTACAAAACCCTGCAGCACTACCTTCCAAATACCGTGTCAGGCCAAGGGTCAGCGAACCGGAACCCACTGCCTGCTTTTGTACACTTCCTTTTCATTTCCGCACAGTGCTGTTTGTGATGAACTGCGTGTGGCTGCCTGCCTGCGACAACGGCAGAGCTGAGCAGTTCTGACAGACCATGGGGCCCGAAAAACCCAAAATGTTTTCTGTCTAGCCCTGTCTTAAGCATTTAAATCTGTTAAATAGCCCAGATTTCTTCCCTGAAGTCGTAACTTACCGATTCTTATTTCAGAAGTACATTAGAAATGTTATTGATAACTAAAAAACACAAGCACTTAGAGGGGTACGTGGAGCGTCTGGTACTGTAGCTCGAGAGCGGGCATGTGCTCTCCGACCTCGGGGGGCCCGCTCGTGCTGCGCGCTGTGCACCGACGTGCCTAGCACTTCGCCCCACAGCCTGGGACCCTCACAGGCAGTTCGCTGGCCGCCTTGTGAGCAACCGCCCGCCGCCACACACACCCGGCTCACGTTCCATTTCTCCTGTCTTCAAGCTGAGCTGATTTCATTGTCCCCCAACTTCTCCGGCACCTGGGTCCCTAGACCTCTTCTCTTCTGGCCTTCCTTCTTTACCTCGGCCTCATCCGTTCGCTCCCATGGTCATAGGCCAGACTTGGTCACTCTCAGTAATTGCGCTGTCTTTACAATCATGATTTCAGACATCCCATGTTGACTGCTACCTCCAATTCCAGATCAGGCTAGAGCGTAATCCCCCAGGAATTTTTTTTTTAATTGTAAAAGTAAGTTTACCACTTTAACTATTTTTCAGTGTAAGTTTAGTATTGAGCACATTCATCCTGCTGTGTGGTCATCACCATCCATATCCGTCTTGTAAAACCCAAACTCTAACCCTATCAAACAGGAGCTCCCATTCTCCCCTCTGCAGCCCCTGGCAGCCACCATTCTGCTTTGTCTCTATGAATCTGACTGCCTCATACGAGTGCAACTGCCTGTTTTTTAGCATAACGCCTTCAGGGTTCCCCCATGTTGCGGCTTGGCAGAATTTTCCTCATTTTTAAGGCTGAAAATTATTCCGTTGTGTAGTATACCACATTTTCTCCATCTGCCAGTGGGCAGTTGGTTGCCTCTACCTTTCGGCTGTTGTGAATCATGCTGCTTGAACATGGGTGTACAAATGCCTGTTCATATCTGGGATCTCAGTTGCTTGGGTATATATATCCAGAAATGAGACTGTTGGATCATATGGTAATTTTAAGTTTTTGAGGAACCACCATACTTTTTTTTTTTTTTTTTAACATTTAAGCTGAATTTTAATTCTGAGAATTTCTTGAAGGCAGTCTTGGTTTCCATTGTCTCATTCAGGTTTTCATCAGGCTTGCTGACAAGCCTGTTAAGCTTATTTTTTTCTTTTATATTCAGTTAATTAACATATAGTGTATTGCTAGTTTCATAGGTAGAACTCAGTGATTCATCAGTTGTCTATAACACCAGTGCTCATTACATCACATGCCCTCCTTAATGCCCATCACCAGTTAACCCCATCCCTCCACCCTCTTCCCCTCCAGCAGCCCTCAGTTTGTTTCCTATACTTAAGAGTCCCTTATGGTTGTCTGATTTTGTCTGTTTTATTTCTCCCTCCCTTCCCCTATGATCCTGTTTTGTTTCTTAAATTCCACATATGAGTGAGATCATATGATAATTGTCTTTCCTGACTGACTTATTTCACTTAGCATAACACCCTCTAGTTCAGGCCATGTCACTGTAAATGGCAAGATGTCATTTTTTTTTTTTTTTATGGCTGAGAGTATTCCATTGTATATATACATCTTCTGTATCCATATTCATCTTTTGATGGACATCTGGGCTCTTTCCATAGTTGTAGACATCGCTGCTGTAAGCACTGGGGTGCAGGTGCCCCTTCAGATCACTACATTTGTATCTTTGGGGTAAACACCCAGTAGTGCAATTGCTGGGTCATAGGGTAGTTCTATTTTTAACTTTCTGAGGAACCTCCATACTGTTTTCCAGAGTGGCTGCACCAGCTTGCGTGCCCACCAACAGTGCAAGAGGGTTCCCCTTTCTCTGCATACTCGCCAACATCTGTCATTTCCTGACTTGTTAATTTTAGCCAGTCTGACTGGTGTGAGGTGGTATCTCCTTGTGGTTTTTATTTGTATTTTCCTGATACTGAGCATTTTTTCATGTGTCTGTTGGCCATTTGTATGTCTTCTTTGGCGAAATGGCTGTTCATGCCTTCTGCTCGTTTCTTTTTCTTTTTTAAAGATTTTATTTGAGAGGGCGAGCGAGCGCACGCATAAGCAGGGGAGCTGCAGGGGGAGAGGGAGAAGCAGGTTCCCCGCTGAGCAGGGAGCCTGGCAGGGGGCTCGATTCCAGGACGCTGAGATCATGACCAGAGCTGAAGGCAGACGCTTAACCAACTGAGTCACCCAGGCGCCCCTCTTCTGTCCATTTCTTGATTGGATTATGTGTTCTTCGGGTGTTGAGTTTGATAGGTTCTTTATAGATTTTGGATACTAGCCCTTTATCTGATGTCTTTTGCAAGTATCTTCTCCCATTCTGTTGGTTGTCTTTTGGTTTTGTTGACTGTTTCCTTTGCTGTGCAGAGGCTTTTTATCTTGGTAAGTCCCAAGAGTTCATTTTTGCCTTTGTTTCCCTTGCCTTTGGAGACGTGTCTAGCAAGAAGTTGCAGGCAGGATCACAGAGCTTTTGATGGTTTCCTTGTCTCACATTTAGGTCTTTCATCCATTTGAGTCTATTTTTATGTATGGTGTAAAAAAAATGTTCCAGTTTCATTCTTCTGCATGTGGCTATCCAACTTTCCCAACACCATTGGTTGGAGAGACTGGTTTTTTTCCATTGGATATTCTTTCCTGCTTTGGCGAAGATTAATTGGCCATAGAGTTGAGGGTCCATTTCTGGGTTCTCTCTTCTGTTCCACTGATCTATGTGTGTTTTCGTGCCAGTACCATACTGTCTTGATGATTACAGCTTTCTAATAGAGCTTGAAGTCCAGAACTGTGATGCCACCAGCTTTGGTTTTCAACATTCCTTTGGATATTCGGGGTCTTTTCTGGTTCCATACAAATTTTAGAATTATTTGTTCCAGCTCTGTGAAAAAACTTGATAGTATTTTGATAGGGATTATATTGAATGTATAGATTGCCCTAGGTAGCATAGGCGTTTTAACAATATTTGTTGTTCCAACCCATGAGCATGAGACATTTTTTCCATTTCTTTAGGTCTTCCTCAGTTTCCTTCGTGAGTGTTCTATAATTTTCTGAGTACAGATCCTTTGCCTCTTTGGCTAGGTTTATTCCCAGGTATCTTATGGTTTTGGGATCAATTGTAAATGGGATCAACTCCTTAATTTCTCTTCCTTCTTAGTATATAGAAACGCAACAGATTCTGTGCATTGATTTTGCATTCTGCCACGTTGCTGAATTCCTGTATGAGTTCTAGCAATTTTGGGGTGGAGTCTTTTGGGTTTTCCACATAGAGTATCATGTCATCTGCCAAGAGTTAGAGTTTGACTTCTTTGCTGATTCGGATGCCTTTTATTTCTTTTTGTTGTCTGATTGCTGAGGCTAGGACTTCTAGTACTATGTTGAACAGTGCTAAGAGTGGACATCCCTGTTGTGTTTCTGACCTTAGGGGAAAAGCTCTCAGTTTTTCCCCACTGAGAATGATACTCACTGTGGGCTTTTCATATATGGCTTTTATGATATTCTCTATCCCTACACTACAAAGAGTTTTAATCATGAAAGGATGCTGTACTTTGTCAAATGCTTTTTCTGTATCCACTGAGAGGATCATATGGTTCTTTTCTTTTACTAAAGTGATGTATCAGTCTGATTTGCGGCTGCTGAGCCACCCTTGTGGCCCAGGAATAAATCCCACTTGGTCTTGGTGAATAATCCTTTTAATGTACTGTTGGATCCTATTGGGTAGTATCTTGGTAAGAATTTTTGCATCCATGTTTATCAGGGATATTGGTCTGTAATTCTTTTTAGTGGGGTCTTTGGTTTTGGAATCAAGGTAATGGCTAGCCTCACAAAATGAGTTTGGAAGTTTATCTTCCATTTCTATTTTCTGAAACAGCTTTAGAAGAACAGGTGTTAATTCTTCTTTAAATGTTTGGTAGAATTCCCCTGGGAAGCCATCCAGCCCTGGACTCTTGTTTGTTGGGAGATTATTGATTACTGCTTCAATTTCCTTGCTGGTTATGGGTCTGTTCAGGTTTTCTATTTCTTCCTGGTTCAGTTTTGGTTTTTTATACATCTCTAGGAACATATCCATTTCTTCCAAATTGCCTAAATTGTTGGCATATAGTTGCTCACCATGTGATCTTGTAATTGTTTCTATTTCCTTGGTGTTGGTCGTGATCTCTTCTCTTTCATTCATGATTTTATTAATTTGGGTCCTTTTTCTTTTCTTTTTGATAAGTCTGGTTAGGGGTTTATTGATCTTACTAATTCTTTCAAAGAACCAGCTCCTAGTTTTGTTGATCTGTTCTGCTGTTCTTTGGGTTTCTAGTTCATTGATTTCTGCTCTCATCTTTATTATTTTCTCTTCTCCTCCTGGGTTTAGGCTTTATTTGCTATTCTTTCTTCAGCTCCTTCAAGTGTAAGGTTAGGTTCTATATTTGAGACCTTTCTTATTTCTTGAGAAAGGCTTGTATTGCTATATACTTCCCTCTTAAGACCGCCTTTACTGCATCCCAAAGGTTTTGAACCATTGTTTTCATTTTCATTTGTTTCCATGAATTTTTTAAATTCTTCTTTAATTTCATGGTTGATCGTTTCATTCTTTAGTAGGATGCTCTTTACCCTCCATGTATTTGAGTTCTTTCCAACTTTCCTCTTGTGATTTAGTTTGAGTTTCAAAGCATTGTGGTCCAAAAATATGCAGGGAATGATCCCAGTCTTTTGGTACCAGTTGAAACCTGATTTGTGACCCAGTATATGATCTATTCTGGAGAATGTTCCATGTGGACTTGAGAAGAATGTGTATTCTGTGCAACTGGGTGGCTCAGTTGGTTAAGCCTTCGGTTCAGGTCGTGATCCCAGGGTCCTGGAATTGGGTCCTGCATCTGGCTCCTTACTCAGCAAGGAGCCTGTTTCTCCCTCTCCCTCTGCTTCCTGCTCTTCCTGCTTGTGCTGTCAAATAAAATCTAAAAAAAAGTGTATTCTGCTGCTTTAGGATGGAGTGCTCTGAATATATCTGTGAAATCCATCTAGTCCAGTGTATCATTCAAAGCCCTTTTTTCTTTGTTGAACTTCTGCTTAGATGATCTGTCCACTGTGGTGAGTGAGGTGTTAAAGTCCCCTACTATTGGGGCGCCTGGGTGGCTCAGTCAGTTAAGTGTCTGCCTTCAGCTCAGGTCATAGATCTCGGGGTCTTGGGATTGAGCCCCTGAGTTGGGCTCCCTGCTCAGTGGGGAGTCTGCTTCTCCCTCTCCCCCTTCCTACCTCTTGTGTGCTCTCTCTCTAAATAAATCTTTAAAAAATTTAATTTTGTTATTAATTGGTTTATACAATTGCTGGTCCCATGTTAGGGGCATAAATATTTAAAATTGTTAGATCTTGTTGGATAGACCCTTTAATTATGATATAGTGTCCTTCCTCATCTCTTATTACAGTCTTTGGTTTAAAATTTCATTTGTTTGATGTAAGGATTGCCACCCCAGCTTTCTTTTGATGTCCATTAGCATGATAAATGGTTTTCCACCCCCTCACTTTCAATCTGGAGGTGTCTTTGGGTCTAAAGTGAGTCTCTTGCAGACAGCACATCATTGGTCTTTCTTTTTTATCCCGTCTCATACCCTGTGTCTTTTGATTGGGGCATTTAGTGCATTTACCTTCAGAGTAACTATTGAAAGATATGAATTTAGTGCCATTGAATTACCTGTAAAGTCACTGTTTCTGTATATTGTCCCTGTTCCTTTCTGGTCTATGTTACTTTTGGGCTCTCTCTTCATTTAAAACATCTCCCTTAATATTTCTTGCAGGGCTGGTTTAGTGATCACAAATTAAACAGTCTTTTAGTTTTAGTTTCTTCTGGAAGCTTTATTATCTTTCTTATTTTGAATAACTTCCTAGCTGGATAAAGTATTCTTGGCTACATATTTCTCATTAGCACCCTGAATATATCATGCCAATCCTTTCTGGCCTGCTGGGTCTCTGTGGATAGGTCTTCTGCCAGTCTAATGTTTCTACCCTTCTAGGTTATAGACCTCTCGTCCTGAGCTGCTTTCAGGATTTTCTCTTGGTCTCTGAGATCTGCAGGCTTCACTATTTTTACTGATCTTGAGGAGGGGTTTTCTGTGCCTCCCAGACTTGAATGCTTGTTTCCTTCGGACCCAGATTAGGAAAGTTCTCAGCTATAATTTGCTCCAGTATAACTTATGTACCCCCCCTTTCTTCTTCTGGGATCCCAGGTATTATATTGTTTCACTTTATGGTATCACTTCTCTCTCGAATTCTTCCCTCGTGATCCAGTAGTTATCTCTGTTTTTCTCAGCTTCTTCATTCTCCATCATTTTGTCCTCTGTATTACTAATTCTCTCTTCTGCCTCATTTACCCTAGCAGTTAGAGCCTCCATTTTTTACTGCATCTCACTGATAGCCTTTTTGATTTCAATATAATTAGATTTTAGTTCTTTTATTTCTCCAGAAAGGGATTCTCTAGTATCTTCCATGCTTTTTTCAAGCCCAGCTAGTATCGTTATAATTGTTATGAATTGTTCTAGTTCCAACGTTTTACTTATATCCATACTGATTATGTCCCTGGTGAGTCAGTACTGCCTCTTGGTCTCTTTTGAGGTGAGTTTTTTCCATCTTGTCATTCTTGCAGAAAGTGGTTGTCTTTCTATATGTAGAATTGCAGCAATTCTTTTTCTTAGATCTCTGGTTGAGTTCACAGGTGTTCAGAATGATTTGATGGCTATGTAGCTGAATTCCTGGGACCAGACAAAACTGAGTTTACTCCTTTGCCATCTTGGAAAGACCCACTGTACTGTTTTTCATAGCAGCTCCACCATTTTCTATTTACTCCTGCAGGGCACTGACAGTTCCAGTTTCTCCACATCCTCACCAATGCTCATTGTTTTCTGGTGGGTTTTTTTGTTTTTTAATGGTAGCTTCCTAATGGGTGTGAGATGGTATTGCGTTGTGGTTTTGATTTGCATTTCTCTAATGATTTGTTATGCTGAGCATCTCTTCCTGTGATTATTCGCCATTCGTGTATTTTCTTTGGAGAAATATCTGTTTGTATTCTTTGGGCGGGGTGGGGGAGAGGCAGAGAGAATATTAAGCAGGCTCCACACCTAGTGCAGAGCCCACCACGGGGCTCAATATCATGACCCTGAGATCATGACCTGAGCTGAGATCAAGAGTTGGTTACTTAACTGACTGAGCCACCCAGGCCCCCCTGCCTGTTTTTGAAATAGGTTTTTTTGTAGTTAAGGTTTAGAGTTCTCTGTATTCTGAATTAATCCTTTATCGGTTACATGATGTGCAGATATTTTCTGTGAGTTGCCTTTTTACTTTTGTAAAAGTGTTTGATGTGCAAAAGTTTTAAATTGTCATGACGTCCAGTTTGTCTATTTCTTCTTTTGTTGCCTGTGCCTTTGGTGTCATAACTAAGAAATCACTGCCAAATCCAAAATCTTGAAGCTTTCTCCTTATGTTTTCTACAAATTTTATAGTCTTAGCTCTTACATTTAGGTCTTTGATCCATTCTGAATCAGTTTTTATATCTGGCGTTAGGTAAGGGTGCAGCTTCATTCTTTGCATGTGGATGGTTTTCCCAGAATCATTTGCTGATGAGTTGATTTTCCCATTTAATAGTCGTGGCATACTTGCTGAAAATCATTCGACCACATATTCAAGGATTTATTTCTGGGCTCTCTTTTCTGTTGGTGTATATGTCTGTCATTATGCCAGTACCATAACTGTTTGATTACTGTAGCTTTGTAGTAAAATTTGAAATCGGGAAATGTGAGGCCTCCAACTTTGTTCTGCTTGCTCAAGATTGTTTCAGTTATTTGGGTTGCTGTGGAAATCTCAGGATGGAATTTTCTGTTTCTGTAAAATACCTTATTTACATTTTGATAAGGAATGCACTGAAACTGTGGATTCACCTGGGTGGTACTGGCATTTTAACAATATTAAGTCTTCTAATCCATGAACATGAGATTTTTTTCCATTTTATCTGAGGTTTTCATGTCTTTCAGAAATATAGTTTTCATTGTTCAAGTCTCTAACCTCCCTGGTTAAGTTCATTCTTGGGTATCTTATTCTTTTTGATGCTATTTTAAGAAGAACCGTTAATTTCCTTTTTAGTGTGTTCATCATTGTTAGCATATGGAAACACAACTGATATTTGGATATTAATTTTGTATCTTATTTTGCTGAATTTCTTAGGGTTTTTTATGGGTTTTGGTGAAATCTTTAGGGCTTTCTATATCTAAGACTGTCGTTTCTGAACAGAGAATTTTTTCTCCTTTCCAATCTGGATTTTTTTTTCCCTTGCCTAATTCCTCTGCTAGAAGTTCCAGTATTATGTTGAATAGAGGTGGTGAAAGTGGGCTCCTTGTCTTGATCTTAGAGAATAACTTTTGTCTTTTACTGTTGAGTATAATGGTAGCTGTGGATATTTCATAAATGACTTTTTTTTTTGTATTCTCAATTTGAGTGCACATGTGCATGCACACAGGGTGAAGGACAAGGACACTCTACGCCAAGCCCCACACGGGCCTCGATCCCACAATCCCGAGACCTGATCTGAAATCAGGAGTCAGGTATGCAACCAATTCAGTCACCCAGGCACCCGTCATAAATGACTTTTATTATGTTTCTTACTATTCCTAGTTTGTACTTACTATGTTTATTATGTACTTATTATGTTTCTTACTATTCCTAGTTTGTAGAGTGTTTTTAACATGAAAATGTTGAATTTTGTCAAATACTTTTCCTACATCCATTTAGATCGAGTTTTTTTTTTTTCCCCGCTTTCATTTTATTAATGTGATGTATGTATTGCACTGATTGATGCCCCTATGTTGAACCATCCCTGCATTCCAGGAATAAATTCCTCCTGGGCATGGTGTATAATCTGCTATGTTGAACCATCCCTGCATTCCAGGAATAAATTCCTCCTGGGCATGGTGTATAATCTGGTTACTGGATTCTGTTAGCTAGTATTTTATTGATGATCTTTACATCTATATTAAAAATGGATATTGGCCTCATAAGTTTTTTGTAGTGTTTTGTCTGGCTTTGGTATCAGGACAATATTGGCCTCATAGAATGACTTAGGAATAGGAAGTAGTCCCTTCTCTTCAGTTTTTTGGAAGAGTATGAGGACTGGTCTTAGTTCTTTAAATGTTTGGTAGAATTCACCAGTGAAGCCCATCAGGTCCAGGGCTTTTCTTTGTCAGGAGGTTTTGATTACTGATATAATCTCCTTATGGATTATGGGTCTATTTTCTATTCATGATTCAGTGTTGGATGATTTTGTGTTTCTAGTTATTTATCCATTTCATATAGGTTATCCAACTTGTTGGCATATAATCACTCACAGTATTCTCCTAAAATTATTTTTATTTCTGTAGAATATGAGTAATGTCCCCATTTTTGTTTCTATTTTAGTAATTTGAGGCTTCTCTTTTCCTTACTCTAGTTAAATGTTTACCAGTTGTATTAAATGTTTATCAGTTCTGTTAAACTTTTCAAATAACCAGCTTTAAGACTTGATTTTTTTTTCTACTTTTCCTGTTCTCCATCTCCTTCCTTCTGCTAGTTTTAGGTTTAGTTCTTTTTGTAGCCCCTTAAGCTGTGAAATTAGGTTGTTAATTTGAGATCTTCCTTCTTAGAGCTATAAAATGAGTACTGCTTTCACTGCATCCCAAAATTTTAGAATATTGTGTTTTCATTTTCATCAGTCTCTAGGTATTTTCTAATTTCCCTTGTAATTTCCTCTTTACCTACTGGTTAATGTCCACAAATTTGTGAATTCTCCTTCTGTTATTGCTTCTAACTTCATCCTGTTGTGGTCAGGGTATCTTCTCATACAGAATATCTTCTGTGTGTGATATCTGTCTTTAAACATTAAGACTTATTTTGTGGCCTAACCGATGGTCTATCCTAGAGAATATCCCATGTGCACTTGAGAAGAATGTATGTTCTGTGAGAACTATTGGCCTATTGTGTTGTTCAAGTTTATCATCTGCCTGATTGTCCTACCTATTACTGGGGGGGGGGGTTTGAAACCTTCAACTATTTTTGTAGAAATGTTCATTTCTCCCTTCAGTTCTTTCAATTTTTGCTTCATATATGTTGATGGTCTGTTATTAGGGACGTGTCTTCAGTATTTCTTAAAGCCACTGGGATCACTGTTACTTTTCACTTCCCTACCTTTCATTTCCTTACTTCCCTTCTTAGATGCAGCCTAGATTCCAAAGTCCCTTATTAAAATAATTCCCTAGTATGTGCGTCTCTCCCCCTCTATCCTTTCTGTCAAAATACTGACCTTGATTAAATCTCTGTATCCTTAAGTAGCTGGTTATGCTTTGAGAAAATACACCACTGTACTGACCTGTCTTATTTCAAATAAGTCCTCAGGGTAGTTCAATATGCTTTCAGTTTCTCAAAGGAACTATGTTCCACAATCTCCACTAATGGCCCTCCTTCTTATTTTGCTAAGAAAAGCCGCTCGAGAGAATTCCTACCTATACCTCCCTCCCAATCTGCAGACGTACACTCTGCCTCCCTTCTCACCTGCACGAAAACTTCGGTTACCCCATACTGTGCTGCATCACTGCTTCCTCCCTCTACTGGATCATTTCTGACAGCATACATGCAGTATTAACTCCCCAAATAAGAAAAAAACCCCACTTCTATCTCCCCTTTTACACTTTCCATTTTCTCAACCCCCTCAATCCTTTGTCCCCATCATGTCACTAAAACAGTATCTTTCAAAATGACTAATAATCTCCATGTTGCCAAATCTAGAAGATCAACCATCATCTTACTTGGCTGCTTAGCAGTGTTCTGAAAATGCTTTCTTCAATTTGCTTCCACCACTCTCTGGGCTGACTGCTGCTTTTCTAGCTTTTTGTCCTCTATTCAGTTAGATTTTGGAATGCCCAGGGCTTAGTCTTCCTGTTTTCTTCAGATACTATCTTCCCAAGGCTTTAATACCCAGCTGTATGCTGCTGATGACTCCCAAAATCTTTTTTCTCTGGGGCTCCAGATTTTTATATCCAGTTGCCTATTCAACATCTCCAATGGAGTATCTACTTACATAACTCAAATTTATGTACCTAAAGTAGAACTGCTTTTTCTTCCCAAACCCATTTCTCCTCTTGACTTCTCCGTTTCAGTAAACTGTACCATTCACTTAGTGCAAAGCCAAAAAGATAGGAGCCTTCCTTGATTCTTTCTTATACCCTCCATCTAATTTATTTACAGGTCTTTCTAGTCAACCATAACTTCAAATTATATCCTTAGTCCGACTGCCTGTCATCACTACCATCCACCACTACGCTAGTCAAAGTCACCAATTATCTTTTGCCTGAATTATCCGTATTGGTTTTTCTACTAACACCCTTTGCCATTCCACATGCTTTCAGCAGTAGCCAGGATGATCTTTCAGACTGTCCAATGTCTTCTATTGCATTTGGAATACAAGACCTCATTATGGCCTGTAACATGTAGGCTGGTTATTTCTCCATCCGCATCTCCTACCATTCTCCCTTTATTCACTCCATGCCAGTCATACTGGCCACCTTGCCATTCCCTGAACCTGCTAAGCTTTTATATCCAAGAAGAGACTTGTTGTCTCTGCATGGAACGCCTTCACTAAATATTCACATGGCTATTTCACCTCACTCAGATCCCTGTTCATATGCCAATCCTGAAACATCTTTCCTAACCACCATCAGCCCTACATACCCCACTCTCGTTATCTTGCTTTAATTTTCTTTATAGCATGTTATCAGTACCTGACATATAATATCTATATACATGTACAGACTTACTGTCTCTCACACTAAAATGTAGGATCCTTTAGAAGCCAAGTATGTCTCAAATGTCTAAAATAATGCAGAGAACATAATAGGTGCCCAATAATTTTGTGGAATGAGAGGTAGGTAGTATATGTGTCATCTCATCTTTTCATGAATGAGAAAACAGAATTAGGGTCGAGCAGAGGAAATGTCTCTTTAGTAAAAATTTTTCTTGTGGTCCTGTTCAAGCCATTTGAGACACTCCTTAACCATTTTGGCAAATAATTATTAAAATAACTAAAAAATGAAAGCTATCTCAATATGTGCATTCCTAGCGAGGGCCCCAGCTAGACTCTCCCCCTATTAATCACTGACTGCTCCCAATGCTTTCTCCTGACATTTAGAAAAGAGAGCCTTTTTTTTTTTTTTTTTTAAGAGGGGCTCTTTTCTAGGTCTCCTTTTACACCCTTCACAGTCTCCTCTGCACCACAGCTCAGAGAGTCATCAGGAACATCTCACCTCACCTCACCACCCAAAATAATACAAAGTAAAAAGCCATCACAGGGATCTATAGTGTCTGATGGACCCCTGAATAATAAGTGTGTCCCTAATACAAAATGAGCCCTTCCCAAATTAGAACTATAATACTGATAAAGCTCTACACAGCATCTGAGCCACACACTGACACAAATATGCACACATACCTGACATTTTACAAGGATGTCAAAGAAGTCTTCATCAGGCTCTTTGTTGTCATTAGTCATCAGGTGGCCAAGTACAGACTTATTGTTGTTTTGTGTCAGACGAAGCCCTGGCAAATTACTGAAACTGGCCCTTTGGTCATCGAGACGGCGGCTCTGTGAGCTGGCAAGAAGGTCTAAAAACTCATCCGTGTTGGGGGATACCATGGAAACAGATGGTGCTATGAATAGGAAAAAAAATCCATAACATTACAAAAATAAGCATATTTTTAATATACATATAGCTCCTTTCTGCCTTGTTCAGTCCCAACATCCACTCTGTCCCCCTGCTTTAGCTCTGTCAGAGTCACTGATAGGCTGGGGCCTGACAAGATGGACAAGGAGGGAAGAATAAATCCCAGAGTACTTCAGATGATCCAGGTTGATGTTATTCAGATTTGACTGTATTTCCTTTTATCTAACGCCCACTCAAAATGCAACTTTACAAGGGGTGCTGGCTCAGCTGGTTAACTGTCTGGGTCTTGATCTCACGGTCATGAGTCTGAGTCCTGTGTTGGGCTCCATGCTGGATGTGGAGCCTACATTATTTTAATTTTTTAAAGATTTTTTTTTTTAAAAGATTTTATTTATGTGACAGCCAGCGAGAGAGGGAACACAGCAGGGGAGTGGAAGAGGAAGAAGCAGGCTTCCCACTGAGCAGGGAGCCCGACGCAGAACTCGATCCCAGAACCCTGGGATCATTACCTGAGCAGAAGGTAGACGCTTAACAACTGAGCCACCTGGGCATTCCTGGAGCCTACTTAAAAAAAAAAAAAATGTGGGGCGCCTGGGTGACTCAGTAGTTAAGCGTCTGCCTCCGGCTCAGGGCGTGATCCTGGCGTTCTGGGATCGAGCCCCCCGTCAGTCTCCTCCGCTATGAGCCTGCTTCTTCCTCTCCCACTCCCCCTGCTTGTGTTCCCTCTCTCACTGGCTGTCTCTCTCTCTGTCAAATAAATAAATAAAATCTTTAAAAAAAAATGTACAAGATTTGGGGCTAGATTTCGGAAGGTAATAAATTGTCTTTCTTAGATAATTTCTCACGTGAGATGAATGAGACAGTGTTTTTATTCTATGCCCTGGATAGGAACCATTTAGCTAACTAAGAGTTAAGTGTTGCTGGTAAGTCCTAGTCTATGGCCGAGGAAGTCTTTTGGTAGCCAAAGTAGAGAATTTTAAGTAACCCATTTTAGACCTTTCCAAGGCTCAGGCAGACCTTAGCTTCAGCCTTAGTTGTAGGTTCCTGTTCCTCGGCTTTTTAAATCCAGATAGGAAGAATTTGTGCTTTACATAGAATTATAAGGTACGTATAACTGAAATTTTTTCCCCTCACTATTTTTACTTTCAGATTTTTTTCCCAGTCCCAAAGAATCTAGGGAGATTGTATGCTATAGTTAGTAGAAAGTGCAGTGGACTAAAATACAGATAAACCTAGGGGAATTGAAACAAAACTTTGTTTTGAACTGAAGAAATACCAGCATTTCCAATATACCTGGGTTCAGGCTCATTTACTGTACTTGCTCTGATGAGAACTAAACTCTCAGAAAGAAATCACAAGAATATCATAGGGAACTATTAAAATTGGGGGAGAAGCACAGATAACTCACTTTTTAGCATCACTCTAGGGGGAGTGGAAGAAGCTGCTGTTGAAGCTGGCCCACAGCTCTGTTCTTGTAAGCAGCACCTCTGATCATCCATCCGATTGCTCTGAAATCGGCTTACCAGGTCAAAGAACCCTTCATCTCCAATAGTACCTGTACTGACTTTCTGAAATATTGAGGGAAAATCTAAATATTCCAGCATTATTGTCAGATCAGCAGTGGAACAATATCACGATACATATGCAAAAGGTAAAGGATGAAGATTAAAAATAAAAATTGACATTTTCATTATAAAGAATTCAAGATCACAACCTTGGTAATAAAGTTATTTCAATCCAACTAACAGAAAGCATTTCTAATGTGTTTATTCTAGTATGTATTTTAGTTTTTAATCCTTGTATTTCCAAGGCTAAAGAAATGTACCTCAGGGCACAGTCTAAGCGTCTGCCTTTGGCTGAGGTCATGATCCCAGGGTCCTGGGATTGCGTCCCTCATCGGGCTTCCTGCTCAGCGAGGAGTCTGCTTCTCCCTCTGTTCCTCCGCCCTGCTCATGCTCGCTCTCTCTCAAATAAAAAAAAAACTTAAAAATGTACCTCAGACTCTGGGGAACTGCTTTAGATACTGAATGAATTATGTAAATACTCGTGATCCCAGGCTCAAAGTTCAGTTCTAAGATTCTACAAGAGAATTTAAAATTAAACTAAGAACTGAAAACTAAGTGTAGTGATTTCCAAGGTCCTTTATTAAAGATTTGGAAATCTTGAAAAAAATATATAAACTTCAACTAAATGAATATTTGAGGCAGAGGGGAACTAGTCATACTTTACTTGGAAGGCTTCAAAGCTTAAAATGACACCTGCACTATTTAATAAAAAGTATATTGTTTTTCATAATGATGTAAATATTATAGTAGAGGTACATTTATATGAAGTGTTATAGGCCTCAGGAGAAGGGCAGAACTAATTCTTAAGGGACATGGGAAACTGTGATATTTGAGTTGGCTCCTGAAGAATGAATTAGCATTTGCAGGGTAGCTATGTTTCATACTGATTAATATGCAATTCCAAAGGTCTGTAGTAATCAGGGAATAATGAACTATAGGGAGTAGGGGAGGTGAAGAGGTAGGAAGAAGCCACCGAAACAAGGGCCTCTGTATGACATACTAACAAGTTATCCTACGTGAAATAAGAGGAGCACTGGTAGTAATTTTAAGCAGTTTTGTACAGAAACAGAACTGGCCCCTCTGAATGGTCGCCGAGGTTAATGCAGGGAAAGCGATCAGGTGCCTATTCCAGACATCTGGGTGAGAGATGCGGTAGGTGCACTGAGAACGAAGACATAGTAGCAGAGGTTTATTTTCAGAAGGAGGGGCTGGGGCAGAGCTGAGGGATGTGGTTAGTGAAGGAGAGGGAGTCCAGAATGACACCTGGGTTCCCAACTTGGGGGACGGAGAACACGGCATACGTAAGGAAAACAGGAGGGTTGAGAGAGTACAGTTTCGGTTTGAGGACTGGGATTAAGTATGTACATAAACTGTAGGCAGATGCACTAATCATTCACAAGGCTCCTAGGGGCAAAAAAAAATCAAAATTCTGAACATGGGAGGCTCCAAAAGTATGGACATTCTCAGTTGGGCTAAGTGGGCTTAGTTAAGACCTCAAACCTTGAACAAAGGTATGCCTTTGAGATCTGCTCTAGATCTATAAAAATATTCCTGAGCCATTTTTTATATACCCCTTTCATTAGGGGTATATACATAGATAAAAATCTATTGATAAAAGACAAAGGACGCTACCAGGGTACAGTCATAGATGGAACACTGATAAGAGAACCAAAAGAGAATTCCATCAAAAAAAATAAAGACTAACACAATTTTTCCAAAAGCTCTCATTGAAAAATGGACTTGATAATTTCAAGAATCATCTTTGTAATTTATTTTGATTCTTTTAACAGAATCTACTTTGGCTACCAAAAGACTTCCTCTGCCATAGACTAGGACTTACCAGCTTAGCTACATTAGAGATACTCCTGATATTTTATTTCTAAATATTTTAAGTTATATTTAATAACCTGATTCCTGTGGTCATTTTTCATGAAAATAGTTTTTAACTCTATTATAATTTCAGTATAAACAAACAGAAGTTCATGCTAGCAGATACTATTTTAAATTAGTATTTTAAAATCTTTGAACATCTAAATTTAATTTGTTCTAACTTCTAAGATGAAAGAAGGACAGTTTTACTGGGAGACACTGCGTAAAATAAAAGGTAGTAAATGGGGGGGGGGGAGGTAGTAAATAGGGACAATTACTGTCCAAACCAGTGAAGCAACATATCCATGGATGGAGAAATTACAGTTTCTAAAAGCTTTGAAGAAGACAGAAAAGATAGGGAAATATGGAAGACTTCTTTGAATAAAAACTGCATTTTGTATTAAATGTCTAACATAAATTTCCAAATATTCAGTTTCAATACAAGAATACTAAAATGTAGATACTCATAGTATAGCACTCAAAATCTTATTTTATACGTACTCTCTGAGAATTTGGAATTCGGTGATCAATGGAATTACTGGCATCTTGGAGAACTTTAGTGGAGGAATTAGTTTTGCATTTTTTCCCCTTCCATCTGTTGACAAAGAGCAGCTTTGCAGAAGGTTTGGCAATAAGAGGCTTTTGTTTAGCAAGAATTTCACTGTTCCAGTTCTGCACCTGCAAAATTATAAACAAATGGAAAGCAGGACATGAAGAAAAGCTGTCTCTGGTTTTCTATAATATTAACCTGCCATCACCACTCATTTAGTGTGGGGGGGCAGCTAGATCTCTTAATAAATTCCTTTTTGCCAGTGTATCTCACTATTTCCAACAGCTTGTACCAAATGTATACTGTGGACTTCTCATTACCAAAACATTAAAATGGTGGCTTTTAAGAACTTAAGAGTAAGAAAACAGAGTTTGCCAAAATCCCACAAAAATAAAATTCGAATGGTCAGGGAAAGAGCAAGTTTTATTCTGGATGTGAGTTAATTAATCTGTTACAATTGGAAATTTTGGACATATGTAGAATTTTTAACTGTAGAAATTAACATCTAAAATTTATATAGCAGTAATTTTTGGTGATATTTTTTGTTTTCACTAACTACTGAATTCTCAATAGGCAAAACATCTAATCAGCAATTTATATAGGCCTAGACCTGGTTTAAATATCCTTAACCTCTAAATAACAGACTCCATATAACAAATGTTGACTGAGTAGAAAGGAAAACCTACAGTATGTACAGTAGCTATGTGACATTTGTAGCTTTAACATTTCAGTCTTAAGTGTTTGCAAGTCCAAAGATCTATGTTATGTAATAACTGATAATTTGATAAAACACATTTTTTCACAGTTACATCACGAGGCACAAATTAGAGCAAGTCCTGCCCTGAGGCTACCATACCTGAGTGAGACAGGCAGCTAGCGAGTGAACCAAGCCAGCTATCTGCATCAAATGAAGCACCCCCCCTTGCTTTTCTTACACAGATAAGAGGAAACTATTGCTAGAGTGGACTTCAGGGTCTACTGAATTGAGAAAAAGTAAATGGCCCCACATGTTAGAACATAAAACCCACCTAAATCCCAAGTATTTTGAAATGTGAAAAATGTTTAATGTTTCCTGTATACTTGGACTTCCCAACAACACTGAAGAATACAGACTGAAACAATGTCCTCAAAATTATGAAGAAAAGTTATTTCCAACCAATAATTCCATAGTAAGCAGAACTACCAATCAAATGTGAGAGTAGCAAAAAGGCATTTTTCGACATCCAGGGCCTCAAGAGCTCCCTGCAATCTCACTCTTTCCGGAGAAGCATCTCTAACACAGACGTCTTTTTTCTTTATATACGCTTCTTTACTTCGTGGAGAGTAATGAAATAATGAACTCCATGTGACTTTATGATGAGGAAGAGAAAACTGAACTAATTCCAAACATATTTCAAAGATAAAACTTGTCATTATTTGGCTCTTGGAAAATTACAGGGTTGAATCTGGTTAGCTTCTTAATGGAATCTACGGTTAGTACCACTACAGAGCTAGGCATAAGATAGCAGATTAATTTTGCTACTTATTGGTACATTCCTATAAGAGTAAGAAAAAGAGACCTAAATTGACTTAAAAGTTTTTTTAAAAGAATAATTTGCAGATTGGACAGCTCTGAGAACTGAAGATAAGAGGTAGATTATTGGGGGAAATGATGAAGTCCTTCAGAGTTTTTGAACAACTCTTAACTGGAATAAAAAAAAATACTGGATATAAGTTCAAATCAATTAGATGTTAATCCTATGAAAACTATTCCCACAAAAAAATGTCAATTGACATGGAAATGATATATTAACTGTGCATTATAAAATATCTGTAAGTATGATACTAGTATTCATATGAAAATGCAAGATGAATAAATACCAAAATGTTAATAACTGTAGTTACCACTTGGAGGTGGGATTACTGGTAATTTTAATTTCCTTGTTAAAATTTTCTAAAGTTATAATGAACCTATTTTATAAAAAGCATTTTATAAAATATACCATAAAAAGAACAATAGCCTACTTTTACAATGTAAAATTAAGTTAAATGAAGGTGTAAGAAAGCAGCCTAGATTTTTTTCTTCAAAAACCTTTTTTCAGGGTGGGGGGGATGGATGAACTAGGTGATGGGGATTAAAGAGTACACTTAGCTTGATGAGCACTGAGTAATGTATGGAAGTACTGAATCACTATATTGTACACCTGAAACTCACAACACTGTATGTTAACTGTACTGGAATTAAAACAAACAATAAAAAATAATAAAGAAAAAAACGCTTTTTCTAATTATAAATTCCCTTCTCTGTTAAAAAAAAAAAAAAAAAAAAGCCCAGATAGGATCTTGCATAAAAAGTTACTTGTTAGTTAAGAAAATGCTTTTAAGAAATGTAGCCAGAAAAACGAGCTTGATCATCAGTATCATAACCTTGCCAATAATGTTGCCAGTACTTAGTTGGAAAAAAAAAACCCCAAAAAACTTCCTTTTTTAATTTTTCTGATCTTCTTTTAATTAAAAAAATATATATACATGTTAAAATATTCAAACAGTTCAAACTATATATAAAGTAAATATCTCTCCTAACCCAGACACCCAGTACTTTTCCCAGAAGCAATGGTCGTTAGCAAGTTTCTTACATATTCCTTCAGAAAGGTTTTATGCATTCACATAGGATATACCTGCATGATGCTTCTCTTAAACAGACGGCAACATACTATACACATTCTTATTGGACTGTACTTTTTTTCTGATTCTTTCTAAAGGAAAATTTTAAAGTGATACCTATACAAGACAAGGTTTATTTAAACTATTCATTTAAGTTAAAAGTTATTTAAATACTTGATTATAACAGTTCAAGAAATTTAAAACATAAAAGCTGCCAACCTTTTCTGGTGTTAACTTCATAAGTTCCATGTTTTCCATACTGTGTCGGCGTCCAAACTTGGGGCGTGCACCTTTGTAAAAAAGAATATTAATTCAAATAAACTGGGGAGCCCTTAAGATTACAAATTCAGCATCACTAGGTTATTCAATTTTAAAGTCTGTTACCCAAGCCCATATGGAAGGAGGAGACATGTACAAACATGTATTCTTTTAAGAATAATAATTTTCCATACCAACTACATAAAAATAGCATATCCACTCCCTCTAAAATGCTTTGATGTAAGGAAGTTACATTTTGGTTGGAAACTAACTTTGGTTACTAACATTATCCCTTAATTTAGAAAAGACGTTTTATAATAACTGGTTTTATACTATCCACATAGACTCTTAAAAAAAAAATGAGAAGGACAAACCCTGTATGATCTCACTTATAGTGGAATCTAAAAACAAAAAAAGAAAACCTGGACTAGGAAAAAGAGATCAAACTTGTGGTTTACCAGAAGCAGAGGGGATTAGGGAAGGGGAACGTGGTCAAAAGGTACAAACTTCTGGTTATAAGGTAAATCAGTACTAGGGATATAACGGACAACATGATGACTACAGTTAATATTGCTCTATGATACTTAAGAATGTTACTAAGAGGGTTTATCTTAAGAGTGTTCATCACAAGAAGAAATTTTTTCCTTTTTTCTTTCTTTTCTATCTATATGAGAAGATGGATGTTAGCTGTGATAATTTCACTATGTATGTAAATCATGCCATCATGCTTGTACACCTTAAACTTAGTCCTGTATATCAAGCATTTCTCAGTAAAATTGGGAAAAAGTACAAATTAAAAAAAACACTAAAGTGATTATAGAAGAAAAACAAACTGTAGGGCATTTTAAGTAAAAACCTAAAGAAAAGGTTTTAGGCCTTCAATTTTAAGAATCAAAATAACATCCTTCATACTATCCTGTTACTTTTTTTTTTTTTTAAAGTAGGCTCCATGCCCAACGTAGGGCTTGAACTCATGACCCTGAGATTGAGAGTCACATGCTCTACTGACCAAGCCAGGCAGGTGCCCCTGTTGTTACTCTTCTTTAAGTTATTCATTTCCATTTTAAGATCACATTAGATGATACAGTTAAATAAAAAGGTTCTCAAATTTCTTTTCAATATTCATTAAAATGGAGGATTTTCATATCCAATCAATCTTTTAAAGATTAAAAAATATTTTAAAGACATGAGTATATGATACCTGATACCCAGCTTAAGAAATAAACTCTTATCAACACATTAACTCCTCCTGTGACTCTCCCTATAACTTGCCTCCTCCTTATAATTTTTTATATTTTCATTACATATGAATAGATCCCTAAGCAATATAGCTTATGATATTATAAATAAATGCTCTCATACTATATCATCTCACTTGATTCCTTCGAGCAACTTTACGTTTGTGAGATGCAGCCAAGAATTTAGTTTAATTTTCATTGCCATTTTAGGACTAGGACATTCTTTATTTGTTCTACTGGGGACAGATTTATAGGTTGCTTCTGATTTTTTTTTTTTTATCATATAAGCAAGTACTACTACAGAAATTCTTGGAAATATAGCTTAGTGGCATGAGCAAGAGTTTCTTCCAGTTTGGGTATCAGCACCATGGAACTGCTGGTCGTATGCTTAGCACATCCTCAACTTTCCCAGATTGTTGCCAGATTGTTCTTGAGACTAGACATATTTCTATCACTGTCAACACTAAGAGTTTCCATTACCCACATTTCAATACTGATAGTCTCAGATCACCTAATAGGTTTCCGGTATTACCTCACTGTGGGTTTCCCTGATTAAATGAGTTAAATTTATCTTTTCATTTATTTATGGGCTATTTGTGTTTCTTCTGTTCATCATTTTGCCCACTGTTTATCTGGGTTATCTGTCTTATTTTTAATTTATAGGCATTCTTGTACACTGAGGATACGAATCCTTTTTTAATCATATGTGTGGCAATGTCCTCTCAGTTTGTGTTTTATCTCTTCATGATTTCTTTTAATGAAGTTTTTAATTTCCATGTCAAGCTTTTCCTTAATGATTTATTTCTGTCTTGAGAAGGCCTTCCTCTCTTTTTTTTTTAATTTTATTTATTTATTTGATAGAGACAGCCAGCGAGAGAGGGAACACAAGCAGGGGGAGTGGGAGAGGAAGAAGCAGGCTCCTAGCAGAGAAGCCTGATGTGGGGCTCGATCCCATAACGCCGGGATCACGCCCTGAGCCGAAGGCAGACGCTTAACGACTGTGCCACCCAGGCGCCCCTCCTCTCTCATATCATGAAGACACACTCCTTTATTTTCAGAGGCCTTATAGCATACTGACTGGGGATGCAGGACTCTAAAGCCGGACCAGGCACTCACTTGTGGTATGACCTTGGGCAATTACCACTCTGTGACTCAGTTTTCATCTGGAAAGAACAGTACCTACCTCATAGCACTGTGTGATGGTAACTGCATCATTACCTATAAAGGGGTCAGTACACTGCCTGGTAAATAGTAAGCATTCAGCAAGTGTTAGCCATCATAATTATTATTGCTTTAATCCATCTTTCTTTTTTAAATCTGTAGTCCGTCAAGATATTTATCTGAATATTAGTTCCCATATATGCAAGGAATAGAAGTATAGTCTCTATATTCCGTTCCACTGGTCTGTTTGTCTCTATGCCAATAGCACACTGTCATAATTACTGTCTGTAGAGAAAGCACTTATTTCTTGTTTTTCATCAGGAATGTTTTGGCTTTGACTTCTCAGACCATTTTTCTTTCATATACATTCATGAACAATCTCATCAAATTACATAAAAGAACTGTCATTATTTGCTTGGCAGTGCACTGAACGTGTATCAGCTTGAAGAAAACAGACATCCTCTACAATATTTAGTTTTCTGATGTGAGCAATTACTGAGAGACGTGTGCTAAAAAACTTCCCATTATGATTCCGGATTTTCCCATTTCTCCTTATAGCTTGGTCCGTCTGGCTTCATGTACGCACCGAAGCTTTGCTATTATTATTATGCTTACGAGGCAACACACAAATTTAAGGCTTTTATCTTCCAGGTGAACTGAATTGTTAACCACTGTAAAGTGACCTTCTTCATTTCTAACAAGATCTGTGCCTTAAAGTAGAAATATTAATATAGCTATACCAAATTTCTTTTGATTTGTTTTACCAGTGGTATATCTTTTTCTCTCCTTTTTACTTTCAGGCTTACATTTTACTTCTAGCCTTACATTTTAGATATTCCTCTTGCATTTAGTTGGATTTTATTCTTTTTCCAGTCTGATATTCCTGTCCTTTTAATGAAACATTTATATTTGATAGAGTTACTGATATATTTGGATATCTAGGCTATTTTCTCCTTTACTATGTTCATTGGTGAATTACACTAGTTGATTTTCTAATGTTCAATCCATTTGATTTCCTGTTTACTTAAATTCATTTGGTTTGCGAATATTTGGTTTAGAATTTCTGCATCTATATTTACGAGTAAAGACTGACTTGTAATTTATCTTTCTTATATTATTCTTGTCTAGTGTGGTTATCCAGATTACACTGTTCTCAGAAAGATAAAGTGTTCCTACTTTTCCAGTTATCTACAAAATTTTGTGGAAGGATGGAATCAATCTTCTTTTTTTTTTTTTTTTTAGGTTTTCTTTTTTTTTTTTTTTTTTAAAGATTTTTTAATTTATTTATTCGACAGAGATAGAGACAGCCAGCGAGAGAAGGAACACAAGTAGGGGGAGTGGGAGAGGAAGAAGCAGGCTCATAGCAGAGGAGCCCGATGTGGGGCTCGATCCCACAACGCCGGGATCACGCCCTGAGCCGAAGGCAGACGCTTAACCGCTGTGCCACCCAGGTGCCCCGGAATCAATCTTCTTGAATGTTTGGTGGGTCTCATTTGTAAAATCACCTCAGCTGAGTATTTTCACAGTGGGAAGATTTTATATTACTGATCAAATTTCTTAATTTTAAGCATTAGGGATGCCATTCACATTGCATCCTACCACTGGATTTTTTTTTCTAGATTCAATTTTAGTAATTTGTCTTTCTAGAAATTGTCCATCTCTCCTAGGTTTTCAAATATTTTGTCATTAATTATTCAGGATAATCTGTTAATCTTTTTATTCTCTACTGCACCTATATTACATCCCCTTCTTTCACTCAAAAAAAAAAAATCTTGCTGTAGTTTCGTTTATCTTTTTAAAGAACCAAATTTGTAGTTTTCAAGAGTCTCTCTATGGAATCTTTTTTTAATTTCATTAACTTCTGTTACTAATATTTGCCTTCTACTTTCTTTTGAGTTTTTTACTTTTTTAAAAGCTAGATGATTCAACTCACTTTTCAGCCTTTTTACTTCTTAATTATAATGTAAATTTTGTTCTAAGAACCGGTGTAAGTCCTATCCCACAACACGGAATTTAAGTCCTTGGCTATTTTCTACTTTTATTTACCATTTCTTCTCCAGCCCATAACTTAATTAGAAATGCGTGTGAAAGTTTTCAAATGAGTATGTTTTCTACATTATCTTCTTGTTAATTTCTAGTTTAATTGCATTATGTTCAGAGCATGAAATATTATGTGATACAGATTCTTTCAAGTTTGTTGAGATTTGCTTTATTGGCTTATAGCATGTGGTCAAATTTTCCCAAGTGTTTAATGAATGCTTTAAAAGAATTTGAATTGTTTAGTTGCTAGGTGCAATATTCTGTATGTCCATTAAATCAATGTTTTTCACTTAAAAAAAAGATTTTTATTTATTTACTTGACAGAGAGTGAGTGAGAGGACAAGCAGGGGGAGCAGCAGGCAGGGGGAGCAGCAGGCAGACGGAGAGGGAGAAGAAGGCTCCCCTCTGAGCAGGGAGCCTGATGCGATGTGGGGCTCAATCCCAGAACCCTGAGATCATAACCTGAGGCGAAGGCAGACACTTAACCAACTGAGCCACCCAGGTGCCCCAATGTTTTTCACTTTTTAATAGTGACACATATTAAGAAACATTTGCATTACAACCTGACTACACATACACAAATATATAACAAATCTTCACACAACAGTACTTGCTCTTATCATGATGATAACCCATTAGTGTGTGGGTGCGCCCGCAAGCGCGCATAATAATAGTTGCAACCTCTGAAACTGATTTTACAACTCATTAATAGGTCAAACACACAATGTAAAAGATGCTTCATTAGATCCAGCCCATTAATTGTGCTTGTCAAATCCTCTATTACTGATATCTGACTCCTGATTGAGATTTACCTATCGGTTATTGAGAGGTAAATGTTAAAATCACATTAAGACAAATCTCAGATAAGACATAGACTCTGAAGCCAGACTGACTAGGCTTAACTCCCATTTTTACTACCTACGTAGGTAACCCTTGGGAAATCTACTTAACCTCTCCTGCCTCCATGTCCCCATCTGTAAATTAGGGATAAAAGAAATTTACCTCCTAGAGATGTTAGGATTAAATGAGTTAAAACAGGAAAAGCATTTAAATCAGTCCCTGGCATATAGCAAGCACTAATAATATAAGCTATTATTTTCTTCAAATCTGCCTGATTGTTTTTGCTATTCCTTTGTTTCAATTTTGTTACTTCTATAAATTTTAACCATAGTTATTTTGTATTGTATCTGATAATTCCAACATCTGAAAAGATCTTGGTGATCTAATTTTGCTTTTTGTTTATTTTCTTACTCATGTTGGCTTGTTTCTTTATGTGTTTGGTAATTTTGTTGTCGTGAACCTTTATAGGCCTGGATTAAAGATGCTTTCCTCCAGAAAATATCTGGTCTTCTGCTAAGTCTCTAGGAGCATTTCTAACCCAAAAGCACTTCAGTGGATTGGGGTTTCTTACACTGTGCTGGCAGAATAAATCAAATTCCAAACCAGTATGATGGCAGGCTTATGAATTCAGATTCTTAAGGAACACTCCTTTTCTCTACCCTGAGCCACACCAGAAATAGATGTTTCCTTGCAGTTCCTTTAGCCAGCAGACTTTTCCTGGCACTGGAGATACAGCAATGAACAAAAGGAGCCAAAAAATACCTGTCTTCATGCAGCCACCATGAGCAAAGGGGGAGGGGTGGGAAGCGATGCTGAAGTAGGTCAAGATTACAGACGGCCTTTTAACCCCACTGACAACTGAGGAGTTGGTTCTGCGTGTGATGGGAGGTCACTGGAGGGTTTTGAAATGATGAATAACATGACATGGTTTACATTTTAAACGAGCACTCAGGCTGCTGTGTGAAAAAGTCAGTATGAGGGATCGAGAATGGAAGAGAAATAGTTGATAGGCTAGTACCCTACTGGGAAGTGTTGGTAGCTTGTACTAAGATTGTTGCAGTGTACATTGTAAGAGAGATCAGGTGTATATCTTGAAGGTAGGGTTTCTGATAGGTTGGATGTAGGAAGTGAGTGGAAGAAAGGGAACAAGGATGACCTATAGGTTTCTGGGCTGAACACTTAGATGAATGGTGGCAGATGGAGGGAGAACATGTGTGGGAAGAAAAAACAAGAGCTCTGTTCGGACATGTTAAGTTTAGATGCCAATTAGACATTCAAATGTTATATATGTGAATCTCAAACATAAGAGAAAAATTATGACTGAAAATATCAGTTTGAAAATCATCAGTATATAGAGGATATAAAAGCCAACCAACTGAATGAAATCATCTAGAGTTGTGCTGTTTGATATAGTAGCCACTAGTCAACATGTGGCTTTTAAATTTTTAATTAATGACAATTAATAATATTAAGAATTCATTTCCTCTTTTGTACTAGCCACACTGCAAGTGCTTAAGAGCCACATATAGCTAGAGGCTATTATACTAGACAGAATAGATATACAATATTTCCATCTTTGCAGAAAGTTCTATTAGAACCACTGATCTAGGGGGCACCTGGGTGGCTCAGTTAAATGTCTGCCTTTAGCTCAGGTCATGATCACAGGGTTCCTGGATCAGGCCCTGTGTCGGGCTCCCTGCTCAGCAAGGAGTCTGCTTCTCTGCCTCTTCCCCTGGCTCATGCTCGCTCCCTTTCTCTGTCAAATAAATAAATAAATAAATAAAATCTTGGGACGCCTGGGTGGTTCAGTCAGTTAGGTGTCCACCTTCAGCTCAAGTCATGATCCCAAAGTCTTGGGATCGAGTCCCACATTGGGCTCCTTGCTCAGCAGGGAGCCTGCTTCTCCCTCTGCCTGCCACTCCCCCTGCTTGTGGCTCTCTCTTCTGACAAATAAACAAAATCTTTAAAAAAAAATTTAAAAAACCCCAAAATCTTAAAAAAAAAGAAAAAGAAGCACTGATCTAGAGTATAGGATAAGATGAAAAAGTTAAAATCAGAAAGGAAGGAAGGATAGGATAGACAGAAAATAGGGAGGGAGAGAGGGGAGGAGGAAGGAAGAAGAGGTCCAAGAACTAATCTCTGGGCACTACAAATTTCAAGGATGGAAAGATGAGGAGGAGAGAATAAAGAAGACTGAGAGTGGCCAGTGAGGTGAGAGCAAATCAGAAAAGGAGGGTAATCCTGGAAGCTAAATGAGGAAAGTATTTTGAGAAGAGAATGATCAGCAGTAGGAAATATTGCTGAGAAATCAAGTAACCTGACATCTGAAAACTGATCAATGATTTGGTAAAATGGAGATCACTGGTAACCTTGAAAAGGTTTCAGTGTCATGATGGAGCCAAAGCCCGAGTAGAGTGAGTTGAGCAGAGAACGGAAGGTGAAGAAGTATAGAAATTAACATTAATACTATTTTCAAGTTTTGTTATAAGTGGGAACAAAAAAATGGGTCTACAGTTAGAGGGGCCCATGAGAACAAGTAATAGTTTGTTAAAATATGAGAACTATTACAACATACCCTACTTGAAAATTAAGCACAGAGAAACTTTTCAGCCCATTATTCAGTTGCAAAGCACACAGTCCCATACATAGCCCATACTTCAGAATCTTTCACTAAATGTTCTTTCAAAGTCTTAATCAGATGACTAGCCGCTAATTTCTCTTCCTTCTTCCTTTCCTTATATGGGTTTAGAGAAGGAAACGAGAGATGAAAGCTCGATTTTTCACTGACTTTCAAGTTCAAAACATTAATCTGTATTGGTAACTTTTATCAGACTGAGAATATTTAAAGCTTCGGCCAGATCTGTAAAATGGATCACACACAATCACGTCTAGAGTATTAAAAAATGTGATTCTAATACTGTCCCTTTTTATTTCTTTAATCAGAAGTAGAATTTTGGGGACACCTGGTTGGTTCAGTCAGTAGAGCATGAGACTCTTGATCTCAGGGTCATGAGTCCAAGTCTCACATGGGGCATAAGGCTTACTTAAAAAAAAAAAAGTACAACTTTCTTCATGTAGAAACAGAGACATTCAAGTATGTCTTTCCCTGTAGCAATGTCAAACCAAAGCTTTCTGTAGGTGCTGACCTGAAGAAAATTTCCCAGGTTTTCTGAATTTTAAAAATATAGTAATAATACTAAGAGATCACCTCAGAAATTAAATGGGAGGGGCGCCTGGGTGGGTCAGCCGGTTAAGTGTCTGAGTCTCAATTTCAGCTCAGGTCATCACCTCAAGGTCGTGAAATGGAGCCCTGCATCAGGCACCACATTCAGTGTAGTCTGCTTGTCTCTCTCCCTCCCTCTGCGTGCTATTACCCACTCTCTCTCTCAAATAAATAAATAATAAAATGCTTAAAAAAAAAAATGGGAGAGCTAAACAAAAATCAAATATGTAAAAACATTTGAATTAAAAATAACCAAACAATATGTTTTAATTTTGTCATCTTCATATTTTGAATTTTTGAGAGAGCCTAGAGGATTTAAATGCATTTTTACAAAAAAAATCATATCTTTACCATTCCCAAGTTCATGATAACAGCTAAAAATACTGTATTCTATATTGATAAATCAATAAGACTGCCATAAAGCAAAAAGGTATTATAAAAAGTTGAGCTTCCTATGTTACATATTCTCTCTGGATATATAAACATGTGATACGTAATATAAATGCCATTGAGGATAAAGAAATTGGGTTTGAAGACCTATTACTTACCATGCAAACTGTTATCAATTTCAATATTTTCAGACATTATTGAATTATTTGTGCTGTAGCTCAGACCAAGAACCATTTGAAGATCTGAGAGATTTAGTCGTGCCGTTAGTTCACCACTCCTATCCCCAACCTACAACCACAAGAATTTATATTTTAGAGTAGTATTTAAAGACAAAGAATGGTGAAGATTAGCTGAAAATGTTGTGAACTTAAAACTGGAAGGAAATATAGAGAAATGAAAATAGTTATATTAGAATTAAGAGACTGAATGAAATGGGTTTTTTCAATAATTGTTTTAAAGAAAAGGGAAATTTCTAAAATATGGCAATAGGAAAGCTAATTACATTGTATCAATTCATTCTCTAAATATTAGTTGCTTTTAATTTCTAAAATCATATTTAATAATAATGTATGTTATTCTGTGACACATTAACTTGGCATCACATGATTAAAATTTCCTTATTTTTTTTCCATTCCATAGTAATAGTTCCATTCCATAATAATAGTTAATGTACATTAAGCCAGCACTAGACATTACACTAGGTGCTTTTATATACACTATCTCTAATTCTTACAATGATTGGCAAGGTAGATATTATTCTTCCCATTTTAAATGAGAGAAATGAGGCTCAGAATTTTCCAAGCTCAAATAGCCAGAAAGTGGCAGAACTGTAACAGGAACCAATCCTTGATTATAAAAACCATGTTTACAAAACAAAATATGTTTTTCTTTCTATACCATGCTATTTTTCCATGTAGAGACTGAGGGCATATTTTAGTAATCCTTCCATTCCGCCATGAGTGGCCTTAATTTCCTGTCTTCCCACAGCTGGGCCAATGCAAACAGACCTCTGATCTGTATCTCAAAATGCTTTTTGCAGTTCTTATGCCAAGGGAATAACATAGTTAAATTTATTACCAGGTCATATAGGAGCAATCTAAAGAAATAATAGGGCTTCTCCACCCTGCCCTGCTAATTTGTGAATCATAAGAGCACAGATGGCAGTGTTTCAGTTTCGTACCTCTCTTGAAATTTCCAAGTGCTTTTCAGCAAAATGCATCGCTTGATCATGATTCCCTAGAGCAGTGTATGCATTTCCTAAGCTCCAACATGCTCTTCCTTCACCGATTCTACAAAACAGTTCAAAACTAACATGCAGTTATCTGAAAGAGAGCTGCGTGTGGAATAAAAGCTATCTAGCAGTAATTAAAGGTATAAATAATGCTTTGGGTTTATTTGGTCTTTCATATAAGGAACATTCTATCTTAACACTAGAGACTTATTAGAATGCCCTGATAATACTGAACTCAGAGTCAGGTATTAAAATGGGAAATATTCCTTTAAAACATACAATTTATTATGAAATAATAAAATCTCAGGGATAGGTCTTCTAGTTAAACGACTCCATTTTCTTTCCATGATAGCCCAGGTAATCATTCAGTCCATGTTTGAATTCCACTGGGGAGAGAGAACTTACTAGAAGTAGCATACTTCATTTTGAACAACTACAGAGACGTTCTTCTTCATACTGAAGTAAAAATCTGTCTTCCTAAAGCAAACATCATAGACTAAATGCCTGCACAGATACACTGCTTTTTCATAGTTTTTTTTTTTTTTTTTTTTTTTTTTTTTTTTTTTTTTTTTTTTTTTTTTTTTTTTTTTTTTTTTTTTTTTAGATTTTATTTATTTATTTGACAGAGATAGAGACAGCCAGCGAGAGAGGGAACACAAGCAGGGGGAGTGGGAGAGGAAGAAGCAGCCTCATAGTGGAAGAGCCTGATGTGGGGCTCGATCCCGGAACACCGGGATCACGCCCTGAGCTGAAGGCAGATGCTTAACCGCTGTGCCACCCAGGCGCCCCTCATACAGTTTTTTTTTTTTAAATAGCCATCAACATTGAAAAATCAGAAGATTTCATATAAAACTCAAGACTTCCAGCTTCTCTTTAAAAAAGAGGAGTATAAGGACATAACAGATCCTCGGTCCTGCCTAGAAACAATGAGCTGGAGCTGAGGAACAGCTGTGTCCTTTACACTGGGCCTTACCTGTAAGTTGACCACAATTCCCACACTGATCTTGTCAGGAGAACTTCTGTAGGCAATTGAGTTTGTGACCTATTTACTATCTTGGTTCAAGGCTATATGGACCAGTCTAACCTTCTAAGACATGCTAGCCCTTCAAACAATACAGAGAGGAGGTGACTAAAACAGAAGAAATTCCTTGAAAAAGAATTAAAAAAGAAAACAAAGGAAACAAAAACAAAGGAAAAACCCTAGGGATTCAATAATGCATCTATATTTTACTGTAATTATAGTAAAAAGGTGTATAACTTACCTATCGTTTAGCTCTTGAGCAATTGCTAAGTGCTTCAGATGATAATCAATGGCCTTTTCATAGTCCTGAAGCAAAGTATATGTGTTTCCAAGACTATAACAAGACTGGGCTTCGATGGCTCTGTCTTTAAGTTGTCGAGCCAACAGTAGTGTCTTCCTAAAAAAAGAAATGAATTCTTACACAATGATCATTTTTATTTTTGGCTATAATAATCATAAAATAAAGCTCTCATTTTTCCTCTTGCCTTTAAAGTAAATCTATTTTAGAGTTTAATATCCCATACTTTCTCCATTACTTTTAGACAAAATGAAAAGATGTCTTAGAAACAAAAAACCAAATCCAGACTTTAAGAATAAATTTGAGAGTCCTATTAATTCTTCAGAAAGGAGTATGGACATATGAGATCAACTACCTCTACAGATTATATAATATAGTATTTGTAACATTAAAAAAAAGACTGTCCCAGTTGTAGTAGCGATAACTTAGAAGAGAATTTTGTCCACATAACCTCTCTTTGCAATCATACTGTTGTCTTTGCATTTTGTCAAAACTTAAAATACTTAGTTAAAATTCTAATGTATAGATTATTAGTCACCGATTCATGAAAAATATTAAATACCATATTTAAACATTAACCAAATTCTACCTAATACTCACTGAATTGTCAATGAGAAGCTGGTGTAGCAGTTAAGAGTGTGGACCCTAGGTCCAAACTGGGTTCAAATCCCAACTTTGCCAATTAATAGCTCTGTAATGGGGCAAGTCACTCAACCTCTCTCTGTTTCTTCATATGTAAAGTACGGAAAACACCTCACAGGATTTTGTGAGGATTAAATGAATTAGTATGCATGAAGTGCTTAGAATAGCATCTTGTTCACAGTAGATGCTAATAAATGTTAATACTGTTCTGTTATTATTATCAGCGCTTAATCCTACAGATGTTGTAGATCCAATAACTTAAATGACTCCTATAATTTCTGCCAAATAATACAAATATTTCATATGATTTATAATTATATGAAAAAAAAATATAATAATATGATAACTTTAAGCAAAAAAACCTAAAATTACATATTTAATGATAATACCTTCAAAGCTGTCACCTTGGGAGACTATACATTTATTCTAACACTGCCTCCGCTCAAAAATTTTTGGAAGACTTTTGGATTTGCTTTCAGATCCTGGGGTATCTTTCTGGCACACCATTATTCTTTTGAGGGTACAGTTAATTTGTTAATGTTCAGAAGTCCTTCTGGAACCAAATTCAATTGCTAAAGTAGGTTTACCAAACTACTGCTTTCTATCCTGAAGGATATAGATTTAAAATGTTAAGACAGGGGCGCCTGTGTGGCTCAGTTAGTTAAGTGTCTGCCCTGAGCTTGGGTTGTGATCCTGGGGTCCTGGGATCGAGTCCTACATCGGGCTCCCTGCTCTGCGGGGAGTCTGCTTCTCCCTCTGCCTCTGTCTCTCATGAATAAATAAAATTTTTAAAAAAATCTTTAAAATGTTAAGACAGTCTTCTTGTGTGGTCCTGAAAACAATTCTAAAGGAGACTTTTCTCTGAGTTCTAGCCTACTTATGGAGTGGGCAGCGGGAGAAAGTTTCATTACTTTAGACTCATGCTTTTTAGTCAAATAGTCACCTCCACTTTATTACAGAACTTTTCAGTATTTTAATACAAGTAGATCATTTAAATTAAGACATTTCTATGTCTTTTGCTTTAAAATATAAGAAACTTTTCTATTTAAAATCAAAATACATACTCCTTATATAGTAATATATTTTATTTGAGAGGATATTTCATATTTAACTAACCGACCAACAAATATTAAGCATTGGTCAATGTTTAGAGCAAGATGGGATGACATTCTAGTTTTTTAGATGGACCTAAAGCAATCTTACCTCTGTTTTAGATGACAAACTATCCAAAACTCTCTCACATTGGATTCTTTAACAATAAAATACAAATCAATCACTGTATCTGTGGTTCAAACTGGCTTCTGCCTAAGGTTTGCATGGGCATTCAATCCCCAGTAATTAGAGAAAATTCCAAACTAGAAAGCATTGACTAGACAATCTCAAACAGTGTACACTTTGCTACTGCCCATGTTTCAAGTCTATTGATAGATCAGAAAGACGCTGCCCAGAAGAAGCTGGATTTGTCAACTCCTCAGGTAAGTGAATGGGGCCTCAGCTTAGAGTGAGGATCAAAGATGGGCAGAGGAGAGTGGGAGAACTGCTCAACAAGGGGGTGCGACAGTGAGGAAAAAAATTCAGTGATCACTGGTGAAAACTAGGCCATATTTTTGTTATCAGGCTTTCTTGTTGATTTTCATCACATAACTGGGTAAAAAACAAACAAATATACACACCACACATGCTAAACAGGTTTCAAAGATTTAAAAGTTTAGAATTTCACTTAAAAACAATTAGTTTTAAAGATAAAAATTAACAAAAATATTAAGGAGTCATACCACTGCCATTAAATCTAAAGTACAATATCAGGTCCTATGCAAAGTAAGTGTTGAATTTATTCAATCTTCACAACATTACCAAAAGCAAGGAATTGACATTACCCATTACAGATGAAGAAAGTGAGGCTTAGAAGCACAAGGTCCTGCTGCTAGTACATGCAAAAAGCAGGTTTTAAACCCAAAGCCTATCATTTAATAGGATTGCATAACTACTCATTTTACATTTATCTACAGAAATATTAGACTAACTTGTAGTATTCAGAGGCAGTTTCAAATTCACCAAGAAATATATATGCATTTCCAAGGTTGCTATATGCTCTTCTTTCAGCTGCTTTATCTCCAAATTCTTTTGCAATAAGGAGACGCTGAAACAGAAAATTCTAATTAGATATAGCTATAATAAAACTAAAGAATAATCTAATCACTGTTCAAAACACTGATGGAGAAAATGATCTGGCTCCAAAGCCTTGCACTATACCTGCTCATGAGCTATGACCGCATCCCTGAAGTTGCCAAGGAGGTAATGTGTGTTTCCAAGATTTCCAAAGGCACGTCCTTGGGCTGCTCGATCACCCAAAGCAGTCACTAGTGAAAGGTTTTCCCTAAACAATAACAAAAGTTGTGAAAAAATAAGTTTGAGAAAAAAATGTATTGATTTGATTTATAAATCAAATTCTTTTTATCAAAAAAATTTTAAATAAGCTTAGAGCCATAATAGGCCACATTTTAAAGCTGTATCTTTGAAAGGGGTGCCTGGGGGGCTCATTGGTTGAGTGTCCCACTCTTGATTTTGGCTCATGTCACGATCTCAGGGTCGTGAGATCAAGTCCCATGTCTGGTTCTGTGATCAGCAGGACGTCTGCTTGAGATTCTTTTTTCCTATCCCTCTGTCCCTCCCTTGAGCTCACGAGCACACACACTCTCTCTCTAAATAAATAAAATCTTAAAAAAATATATATCTATGATGGAGGGTGATTATAGTAAATAACCGGGAACACTTTACTGAATCATTCAGGCAGGTTTCTGTCCAAAGCCAAGAATGCAGTCAATCTTGGAACCCGTACAGCTAAAAAGTCCTATGAAATTCTAATAAGAGACTAAATTTACTTCATATAACTTAGGCTAATGATTGATATTTCTTGTTTTTGCCACTAAGTGGCACTGATTAACAGTTTAAAGGAAAGCTTGCCTGGGGAGGGGATTATTACTGAACTAACACTACAACAGTCAGCAGGACTTGCTAGTCCATAATTCTAAAACCTCTGCCAAACTTAAAAATGTATTACTGGATAAAGAATGTAGAGTAGATCCAAGGCTTAGGTGGGCCACAGGACTGCATTGGTGCTACTTACTCATAATAATCCACAGCTGCCTGCAGAGCATTTCTCACTTCTTCTGGAAATTCTCCTATGTCCTGAGGACCAGGGCAGCCAAAACTTTTCCCTTTGGCGTGATACACATTTCCAAGATTGTAAAGTGCTCTTGCTTCACCCACCTAGATGAAGATACCAGCAAAATTCACATTTTGGAATCAGAAGCTAGGTATTCTAATGCTGATCACATATTTATTTATAATATCCTTGATGGTCAAGAAAAAGAAATGTTTACATTGGCCATCCACAGAGAACCAAACAAATGATTACTTATGAAAGAAGAATGTGTTATTTTTCTCTATTTTAAATTTTTTATTTTTTCTATGGATTTTTTTTTGGGTATTAACTTTTAGTAAACCATAGAATAATTAAATGGGATTAAAACACAAAGCAATTTCAATGAAAACATTTGGCCTGCCATCTAACGTTCCTTATTACCTTGTCATTAAGCTCTCTAGAAATATCTAGATGTCGCTGACAACAAACTACAGCTTCATCAAAATTCCCAAGAACTTTTAAGGTGTTTCCCAGATTACCACTAGCTTTGGCTTCCCCCAGCTGGTCTCCAATAGTCCTGGAAGAAAAAAAAAGCGAAAAAAAAAAAAAAAAAAAAAAAAAAAAAAAAAAAAAAAAAAAAAAAAAGCAAGTGGTGTTAAAAATAAAGGAGCCAGAGTATAGTTTTTCCCAGAAGACAACTGACATGCTTTAGGTAAGAAGGACCTATTAGCCTCGAAACCCACTTTAAATAAAAATTTAAAACTGACATTTCTGTATTTAAATTTAATTAATTTTCATTCATTTAATTAAACTCTAGGGTCATTTCACTACTATTAATTCATTTAATTAAACTGTGATCAGCCTGAAGATTAGTTTTAAAATGCAACGCTACTGAATTAGAACTCACTAAAGTGTATTAAGTTCGTTTTTTTAATTGAATGAAAATATTTTTTTAAGGTACATTTAGGGAGAAAGAATATTAAAAAGCTTAAATTACCTTGCAAGAGTTAAATCATGATGATGATATTCTAATGCTTTGGCATAATCATGCAAATAGAAATAAGCATTGCCCAGCTGGCTGTATATAGCACTAAGTGTTTTCAGGTCTTCAGTTCCAACTTGAACTGCAGCTTCAAAGAATGACACACCAGCACGGCAGTCTCCTGATTTACACAGACGTTCCCCTTCCAAGGCCAGTTCCAGGCAAGAAGCTTCCATTCTATAAAATTATATAGGACAGACATTTACAACATAACTGCACCACGGTATTTTTAACTTCAGGTAATATAATTTTGATGTTGACTGTGGCTACTCTTGCTCAGAAAAGCTGCCTCTATAATTGAAGTAGATATACATTATTGATAAAACAGTAAACTGTTATTTATAGCATGAGCTAATTTGCCTAACTGAACATCTCTGAGCCTCAGAGGTCTTTTATTATAAAGGATAGCTAGATATCTCTATATGGAGCCCATTTCAATTGGCCCATCCAGAGCAACCCACTTTACCAATGACAGAAACTAGTGTTTCCTAAAGTATTCTGAGTTGTGGCAGTCTTACGGACTTCCTGAGAGTTTGGGGAGAAAACAGGTACCTGGGGAAGGTGAAGGCCTATAATTCATACCCTTCTCTATCCACATATCGACGTGATCTACTGACCTGTCCATCAACCCCTCCCACTACCATCTACACCTCTTTCTCTGTCTCATACACTCTACAGACACACACTCCTTCCTGTTCTCACATGATCATCTATACCTCAGGAAAAAAGAGCAGAATATTTTGAACTAGAAGGCACAGTTCTGTAAGAGAACTAAGTGTCAAGAAACTTTATCTTAGAAAGTAAAAACTTAAAGATTTGCAGAAATTCTAATTCTCAAAGTCTGTCACTGGAGTTTTAAAACCCAGAATTAAGTTACTATAAATCTATGTAGGAGAAAAAGCACTGACACTTCAGGTTCTAATCCTAGACTTTAGTAGGTGCCTTTCACCAAAGTTGCCACTGTGTTTCTTCAACATTTTTATGATCTCTGCCATGTCTGCGTATTACCTAAATATTCACTTAAATGTGGTTCTATAGTTTGGCAAATATCTTTGAAATTGGCACATATCCTTAAAAAAAAAAAAACCCAAAAACTCTAGCTTCATCCAAAGCAGTATCCACAGAACTGTGAGTTTGATGTGATCCTTATGTTTATTTTCTAATGCACATTAAGACAAATACGTAAGTAAAATAAAAAAGTAAAATTACCTTGTGTAATACGACTGGTACACATACCACCCTTTAGAAAACCCTGGTTGAGCTTATCATGCATTTTAATTTTGTGAACAACACGAACTTCCTCCTTACTAGAATTAGCCTTAAGCAACTCTAATGGAGCAGTAATCCTTAATCCTGGCTGCACAACAGCAGAGTTCCTGTGGAGTGTTTTTAAAACTCTCAATGTAGGGCACCTGGGTGGTGCAGCGGGGTTGTGCATCCAACTCTTGGTTTCGCCTCAGGTGATGATCTCAGTGTTGTGATCTCCGAGTCATGAGATCAAGCCCCGTGTCAGGCTCTACACTCAGTGTAGAGTCTGCTTAAGACTCTCTCCCCCTCTCCCTCTGCCCTTCCCACCCCCCACTCTCTATAATAAATATATCACAATCTAAATCAATCAATCAATCAATCAATCAATCAATCTCTCCGTGCTGGCTCTCTGGGAATGGGGTCTGGCTCTCAGTATTTTTTAAATAACCCCAGGTAATTCCAACATACAAGCCAGAGTTGAGAATCACTGCTTTAACAGGAAATGTGAATTAAACCACCACCCACCCTAAATTCATTCAAACACAATTATACTTTTGTATTTCTGGTAGCTAGTCAATTAACATGTTTCTTCAGATGCTGTCTTTTGGCCTATAAAATGTCAAGGTTCCTTAAAGCCATAAATTAAAACGGAATTGCCTAAGTAGAAAACAAATCTGATAAGCCTAAGAGGAAAGTCTGGTCTAAGATTAACAGAGCCAATTGCAAAGGTTCAAAGCAGACTTTAAGTTCAGGATAAATAGATTTATGTAGTCATCTCTGATATGTAATTTTCAAGTTTTACATGCAGGTATCTTTTTTGGCGAAAGGATACTGTCTATTCATAGACTAGTGATTTCACCATCACTTTATGGATTTAGGCAAAATAATGCAAGGAAACCTCTATTTAACATTTTGCTTCAACATTAGACCAAATCAATTAGATACAAAGATGGAAGATCTTAAGTACATAGAAAAATTAATCAGTTAAATCAGAAAATGTAAATTGCTATATTTATATTTCTTCATGTCATTTCAAATTAATAAAACCAATTTTTGTCCTTCACAAGTAAAAACTGCCCTTTAGAACTGTATTTCTGAAAAATCAGAGACTTCATAAAGAAAAAGATTATTTTTGGTTAAGGTTTTATAAGGTTACCCAACACCTCCATCTTTTGCTAGATGAGCTACTGAAACGAGGTGTCTATTTATCTGAATACCAAAACCACTGAACTTTCAAGAGTTACCATAGGAAAAAAATTAGAAAATGTATTTTTACATTAAAATGTATTACTTTTTCTAGTAATTTTTTTTTTTATCTTTTAGAAGATTTTATTTATTTGAGTGAGAGAGAGAGAGTGTGTGTGCATGAGCACAAGTGGAGGGAGGCAGAGGGAGAAGCAGATTCTCCACTGAGCAGGGAGCCCAATGTGGGACTCGATCCCAGAACCCTGGGATCATGACCTGAGCCGAAGGCAGACGCTCAACCAACTGAGCCACCCAAGTGCCCCTCTATTAAGAATTTTTAATTTAAGCATGATTCCAATTATGTAAATTATATATTGAGCAATTTCACTGCTAGGAATTGATATTAAAGCTATATTACACAAATTCAAAAAATATATGTGAAAGGATGTTCACAGCAGCAAAAAACCCCACGCAATTTAAATGTCCATCAATAGAATATTAGTTAAAAGAAAATTATATGCCACGGTACAATGGAATACTAATGATCGTATTCACTGAGGGAGAGGTAAAGAAATAGTTACACACAGCAGCACCATCTGTTCAGGATGGGTAGCTGGCTGGCCAGGAAATCAGAGATAAGGCAGAACTGGCTATTCAGATATAAAACATGTAAAAATTGGAAATTTGGAAATTTACATGTTTTCTATATCCATATAAACCAGAGAAATGTCTTCTTCAAATAAATACCTTCACCACAAATATTTGACTTTCTGGATTGAAGCTTACACAATATAATGGAACCATCAAACCAAATGATATTTGTATATAATATTAATTTAGCTATAGACTGGTGTCATAAGAGCTACAAAATTTTAATAAAGCATTTTATTTTATTATTTATTTATTTATTTGACACAGAGAGAGACAGAGAGCACACGCGCACCAGTAGGGGGAGCAGGAGAGGGAGAAGCAGACTCCTTGCTGAGCTGGGAGCCTGATGCAAGACTCCATTCCAGGACTCTGAGATCATGACCTGAGTGGAAGGCAGATGCCCAACCGACTGAGCCACCCAGGTGCCCCCTTAAAAAGGGATTTTATTTTATTTTATTTATTTTTTTAAAGATTTTATTTATTCATTCGACAGAGAGAGACAGCCAGCGAGAGAGGGAACACAAGCAGGGGGAGTGGGAGAGGAAGAAGCAGGCTCCCAGGGGAAGACCATGATGTGGGGCTCAATCCCAGAATGCGGGGATCACGCCCTGAGCCGAAGGCAGACGCTTAATGACTAAGCCACCCAGGCGCCCCTAAAAAGGCATTTTATGGCTAACAGACACATGAAAAAATGTTCTAAATCACTAGCCATCAGGGAAATTCAAATCAAAACCACACTAAGATACCACCTTACGCCAGTTAGAATGGCAAAAATTGACAAGGCAGGAAACAACAATTGCTGGAGAGGATGTGGAGAAAGGGCATCCCTCCTACATTGTTGGTGGGAATGCAGGTTGGTGCAGCCACTCTGGAAAACAGTGTGGAGGTCCCTTAAAAAGTTAAAAATTGAGCTACCCTATGACCCAGCCATTGCACTACTGGGTATTTACCCCAAAGATCCAGACGTAGTGAAGAGAAGGGCCATTTGCACCCCAATGTTCATAGCAGCATTGTCCACAATAGCCAAATCGTGGAAGGAACTGAGATGCCCTTCAACAGATGACTGGATTAAGAAGATGTGGTCCATTTATACAATGGAATATTACTCAGCCATCAGAAAGAACGATTACGCAACATTTGCTGCAACACGGACGGCACTGGAGGAGATAATGCTAAGTGAAATAAGTCAAGCAGAGAAAGACAATTATTATATGATTTCTCTCATCTGTGGAACATAAGAACTGGGAAGATCGGTAGGGGAAGAAAGGGATAAAGAAAGGGGGGGTGATCAGAAGGGGGAATGAAGCATGAGAGACTATGGACTATGAGAAACAAACTGGGGGCCTCAGAGGGGAGGGGGGCTGGCGGAATGGGATAGACTGGTGATGGGTGGTAAGGAGGGCACGTATTGCATGGTGCACTGGGTGTTATACGCAACTAATGAATCATCGAACTTTACATCGGAAACCGGGGATGTACTGTATGGTGACTAACATAATATAATAAAAAAACATAAAAAATAAAATAAAAAATAAAAAAATAAAAAGGCATTTTAGATAATTTTCATTAGACGGAGTGACAGCAAACCGGAACCCTGCTGGCTACTCAGCTGTCTCTGAAGTCCATGAAGTAAGAATGTCCTATGAGGGAAACTACCTTAGAAAAGTTATTTCAGGGGTGCCGGGTGGCTCAGTCGTTGGGCGTCTACCTTTGGCTCAGGGCATGATCCCAGAGTTCTGGGGTCGAGCCACACATCGGGCTCCCTGCTCCGCTGGGAGCCTGCTCCTTCCTCTCCCGCTCTCCCTGCTTGTGTTCCCTCTCTCGTTGGCTGTCCCTCTCTCTGTTGAATGAATGAACGAACGAACCAGCAAACGAACGAACAAATAAATAAATAAGAAAATTTATTTCAGTAATTAATTCCCAAAATAAAGTCCAAAACTCTCTAGTTTATGACTAATTCTAAGAAATATTGTGGCTCTGGTATAGTTTTATTAGAAAAGAAGTTAATATTCTGGCAAAATCTCCAACACCTCAATCTAAATATATCTAACTGCAAAGTAGTCAAGGCAGGTTGGTTTATAAATTTTTTAGAAGATCATTAAATAGTAAGAGAGAAAGTAATTTCATACCTCTTTGTCTCTATGAGAGAATAGAATTACTTCATTTGTTTACCAGCTGGGTTGGAAACAAAGAACATACCCAGAGTAGAAGACAAAACTGGGAAAATATACATCCCACATACGAAGTTTCTTTTTCTTCCCAATGGCCTATCTAGTTGTATAATCAAAGAAAGCACACTCCTAATAGCTATAAATAAACACAGTACTACTATCCTTAACTGAAATGTTTTTGTTTTTGCTAACAGGCCATTATAGCCACAATTCCTCATTTTTTGCACAAACTCATGTCATTTCAACTTGATTTTTATATTTCATTATTTACTTTCCTTCCACACTAGATTTTTTTCCCTTTACCTTAATTTTGGTTTCTTGTGTTCATAGTATACCCGTGAAAGCAAAAGAGGATTAAAACCTCAATGCTACATCATTCTAAAAGATTTAATACAGATTATGTTCAAATCGAATCCTCCCCTCAAAGGGTTTACATATGATTTAAGAATAAATGATGGGATTGAGGACTCAAGATTGAAAACAACAGTGCTCTGCATCTTCTCCACTGTGCTGTCTTCTGCGGCTGTCAAATCTCCTACAGACCTTAGCTCCCTCCACCTTCTACAGGTTCTAATTGAGCATGGATCTTTTCCATTATCAATCCTGCCCCCACAAACAATTTTCATCCATTCAATTTACCACATATATCTAGAGTTATTCTAGCTTACTTTGTGAAAGAGAAAAGTAGTGTAAATTTATCTTGATTTAGATTTGAATTTTGATTGGTAACTTAGTTTTAAAAGTGATTTTACTATATATTATATCAAATTTAACTCTCAAAATAACCCTCTTCAATAGGTATTCTTACAGAGGAGGAAAATGATGCTCCGACAGGTTGAACGACCTATTAATAAGATCATGGGACTGTAAAGCTGAGAAATGAAATCCTATCTTTGTCTCCAAACCCAACGCTATTTCCACCATTCCACAGTACCTCAAACTATTCTTGAGGAAAGAATATTAACCACATTTACCTAGCAAAATTGAAGAATTCAACACCAAAACTGTATTCCTTTACAACGTGTGTGCAATGGTCTAATTTTTACAATATGAAAGTACTGAAGTGTTTATTATTCATAGAAACAAGTATAAACAAAGCAATTTCTCAAAGAAATACAAAACTAGAGAACTAGTTTGATAATGAACCTGATATACCCATCTTTCAACGTCAACACTACCAATATAAAATATTGTCAGTATGTTTCACCTCTACTTCCATCCTCATTCTCCAACCTCAGATTCTTTTGAAGTACATTCCAGAAAGCATAAAATTTCTCTTGTAAATATTTTAGTATATATCTCTAAAAGAGAGTCATTTTCAAAAAAAATTAATACTATTATCATGCTTAAAAATTAATAATTACTTTGAAATCAATCATATAATGTTTTAAAGTTTAGAAACTAATTTCATTTTACTATCAGCCTCCATTTCTCTCTACCTTCACAAATAGGTCCCGAATGTTTCATAAAGCATTATGATATCTTTCAGGAGGTTCCTTAGTGTCTGAAGGATTATTCCATTTCAAAATTACAAACTCATTGTGGCACAGAAACTCCTCCAGGGATGGAGGAGGACACTTCCACAATGAAAGAACCATACGGATAACACATTACATGCTACCTGTTTACCAGAGTAGAATAGTAATTAATACTAGGCCACGACTCCTAACATAAAGGACACAAAGTATTCCCTGCAATGATACAACAATCCAGTCAATATACAGAATGCTGATCTTAGATCGAGTCCCACATCAGGCTCTTCTGCTGCTTCTTCCTCTCGCACTCCCCCTGCTTGTGTTCCCTCTCTTGCTGGCTGTCTCTCTCTCTGTCGAATGAATAAATAAAATCTTTAAAAAAAAAAAAAAAAAGGAATGCTGATCTTAGAGCACTGATGAAGCCAGAGCTTTGTTTGGCATATTCTTACTAAAAATAGTTACAGAGTTTAAAGTTTCTTTCGGTGAAGTCCTATACCAATATATAACCATGTTTGACCTATCGTGGAAAAAGGACAAATCTAAGACCTTCCTACAGGCAGAGGTATAATCCACTCCTCCCTACCTGCTGCTCTTACAGTATGAAGAAGTATACCACTCTGGGAAATGTTTAGTAAGACAGATAAAATCTTACTTACTAGATTCACCTGATAGTTATGTGCAATGGAATTCAATGGACATTCCATTAAAGGTGCACTATGAGTCAGACAACATGCTAGGCATCATGGCTGCCTTAAGGAAGTTAATGGTCAAAGAAGGGAGTGGTCAAGGAGGAGACAAACATATAAACAGATGCAATGAATTTTAATGTAGTTAATGCAAAGAAAGAAATATGGAAATGATGTTATGTGAGCACAGGGAGGGCACAATGGTTTCCAGGAGTAGATGATTCAAGTCATAGGGTGCAGCACGAGCAAAGGCACAGAGACATGGAACAGCAAGGCGTGTACAGGGAACAAGAACTCAAAGCGCAAGGTGAGGACTGGAGAAAGAAAGGACAAAGGAATACACAGAGGCTAGAAAATGGAAGATCTTATATACAATGTTAAGCTTGGCTCTGCCTCACAGGTGACTAGGAGCCACCACAGTGATAAAGCAGAATTTGCTCCGTTAGCTCTGTGTTTTTAGACTGAGCCCTCTAGCGGCAAATTTAAAAAGATGGATTCAAAGAGGTAAGAATGGAGAATAGAGAGAGTCTGGAGGGAAGATGATGGGGGCCTAAATTATTGCAGTAATAGGGAAGATCCAGATGGGTAGATCAATCTGGAACAACATTTAGGCGGTAAAACTGGCATGACTTCACACTGGATACAGAGAGTAAGAAGGGAAAAAGCATGTAAGATAACTCCCAGTTTTCTGAACTATGCCCAAAAGGGTAGAGTGAGGGCCTTTCATATATTAAAAGCTCATTTTAATTATGTTGAATGTCCTCCATTTCTTTTATTCAAAACTTCTTTTTTTAAAAAATAGAAATACCCTCATCTTACCTATATAAACTTCTGCGGCGGCACCTTGCCCTAACATGAATCATCTGCTCCAAAAGACAACAAATCTATTTCCTAAACATGTGTTAAGAATCTACGATTTGGTAACCACCAACTTCAACTTATTACAAATGCTGAATACTACCCATTGCTACAAGTTCTGATGTTTAATATTAACTTATAACAGTTTTGATAAAGAATCTGTAAGTATCCTAATCACCTACATGCTTTTCATTCCAATATTTATGTTTATGTTCATTTTATTGTTTAGTGCAATGACCAGAACTTCTAGAATAAATGTTAACGATGCAGATATCACTGCTTTGTTCCTAAAGGTATCCAAAAATGTCATTAATATTTTATCACTAAATATTAAACTGGCTATTAATTTATCATGTTTAGAAAGTACCCACCCATTTCAATGTTATCCACTTTTTATTTTTTTATTTATTTATTTTTAAAGATTTTATTTTTATTTATTCATTCGACAGGATAGAGACAGCCAGCGAGAGAGGGAACACAAGCAGGGGGAGTGGGAGAGGAAGAAGCAGGCTCATAGCGGAGGAGCCTGATGTGGGGCTCGATCCCATAACGCTGGGATCACGCCCTGAGCCGAAGGCAGACGCTTAACCGCTGTGCCACCCAGGCGCCCCTGTTATCCACTTTTTAAAAAGCTCATTTATATGAGAAAAAAAAAAAGCTCGTTTATAAAAGATCACCATTTAAAAACTGAAACACAAAAATTAGGTCATTCATCTGACCATATTACAAATCCATCTTTTACCCCAAACATTTAGAAATATATTTCATTTTTATATTTGCATTACAATAGTTAGAAAATAGAAAATAACTATTCATACATTAATAAACTATATAATTGGTCTTTATCACCATTTTCCTATAGAAACGATATAAAAACAACTACAACGAAAAGAAAATATCATTTATAGGAGATAACGAACTAAGGTTAGTATATTTTGAATATATTCAAATTGAAATTTGAAATGATCAGAGCTAAATACATGTTTAAATAAGGATTAAAAGCCACCAAGAAAGCAGTAGTCTTACCTGTAACGAATATGAAAAGAATGGTCTTCCCTCATGCTTATCAAATTTTCCTCCATCGAGTCATATTATAAGCTGAGTAAAATATGAAATTATTTTATTTTGTCCCAATTCAGTTCTTTACAATGTAGAATTGTTGCAGAACATTGTCCAGTTAGTATATTAATGAGTTGGTGTTAATACATCCTAAGCTCCTGCTTCTTCTTTATTAATAATGAAAGGAGGTCAATGTCAGACAGCTTAAAGGTTCAAAATGTGTCCCAAATCCTTGCATCTCTGGCCCTTTCAGCAGCACTTCCGCAACATTTCTGCAAAAGGAATACAAGATGCCTTGCTTGAAGTCCTATTTTCAAAGAATAACCTAAAGTAATTCCAATCTGTACATAATCACACAGCTAACTCTACAGACTGCTGTCATGTCAATCATGGGAGAAAAACAGCAGAGGGCTTAACTGTCGCCATAAAGCTGCTCAGTAAGGATGTGAATATATTACATTTATTTGGGATCTGTACCTTAATTTTTTAAATTGTTTTAAAATACAATAATTTATGTAATATTTTCTATTATAAATATAGGAGAATGTTAGAGTATCTAAAGAGAAAATTATGATACTTTAAGCTTTAAAAATTGCTATTATAAGAGGTAAAATGAGAATTCAGTAATTATTTGAACAAGCCAATTCCAAACTCTAAATTTATTCCTTCAAAAGATATTTGTGCTGATACTTAGCTTATACTTGTGTTCATTTGCTCTCAGAGTATATTCTATTTTTACTTTTTAAGGTCTTTTTTATTTTTTTTTTATTTTTATTTTTTTTACTTTTTAAGGTCTTTAAAATGTTTTTGTTAATACCGAGTAGGTACAAAAGAAATTTAGAAAATATGTGTATAGTAGAATGACACAGCAAACATTTATAAAACACCACCCAGTTAAAGATAAAGAACATTATTACTACCTTTGAAGTCTTCTGGGCGCCTCAACCTAACCAATCACACCTTCCTTTCCCCTCTATGGTGATCTCTAAACTGAATTTTGTTTATTATTCCCTTGCTTGTCTTTATAACCTTGGTACAATACCTGCATAGGCCTAAAAATTAAATCATTTAATTTTTTATGGTTTTGCTTAACATGTTTCCGAGATTCATCTCAACTTGTTGTTGCACATGGCTACAGTTTGCATATTTCCACTGCTGTGTCATATCCCATTGAATACCAAATATATTTTTTATTCTGCTGTTGATGGGCATTTGGATTATAGTTTTTTGTATTTTTTTGCTACTATTAAAAAAGTATTGCTATGAGCATTGGTATTAATAACTCAGTGTACTGGTTAAACAGCACAGCAAATAAGCTAAAGAGAGAATGAGTGAACTAGAATAATATTCTGATGAAATTATCCAGACATTCATAAAGAGACACAGAGATGAAAAATACAAAAGGGCAGTTCAGAGAAAAGGAAGACAAAATGAGAGGCTCTGACAGAGGTCTAATTACAGTACTAGAATGAAAAACAGAAAGAAAAGTAAAGGCAAAATCTTCAGTGATAAAGACAGATTTTTTTCAGAATTGAAGACAGACTTAAATTAGCAGATTGAAGAAGCACACACTAAATCCTAAATAAATGAAAATGAATCCCACACCCAGATATATTACAGAGAAACTACAGGCCATCAGATATAAACTATAACTTCTAAGATAGCAGTTGAGAGAAACAAATAAGGTAAGATATATGTATGTGTGTGTATAAGTAGATACAATTTATATACACACACACACAATTAGTAAATCCTGGAATCTCAGTGTTATAAACAATCCTATAGGTCAGTTAGTCTAACAGTTTACTACAGCATTCCCAGAAAGGTCTTGAGGCAGCTAATCCTAATTTTGAATAGTCCTTTTAGAAATCTGTTCCATACTTTTTTTTTTACCCATTTTTTCCTTTTGTTGCCATCCAATAAACCTAATTCCTTTGCCACATAACATCCTTTTAAATATCTCAACTATAACAAACTAGATTCTAAACCACACATACCCACTGCTTTGTTAATCAAGTTCAGTTAGAAAAGAGGTTAGTAGGGAACAGAGCAGAAACGGACCTGTGAGGTGGTAGAAGGTGGGAAGGACCAGCCTCGGGAATACTGAAAAGATTCCCAGAGGAAATGAGGTTTTCATATTAACAATCAGTTTGACATAAAAAAAAAATATATTATTCCTTTTATCCCTTCCCTGGCCAACAAAGGAAGCAGTGTCCTAAGAAAGGATGAAAAGAAAGGGTAGAAGCTATTAACCCAACAAACCTCTTTTTCTTTTGCTCAGAATTCCATTGTGACTCCTTAATAAACAAAACACTATAAAGGAATTAGCGTAGATATTAATAGCAATAGCTTCAAAGTACATCTAGATTACACAACAGCTAAAATGTCAACCCGAAGGTCTTCCCCTACCCACCCTGAGGTATAGGCTGTTATTTATAAAATGGGGCAGAAGGTGAAGTGTTAGAAAAAATTCAACTTTGAATTAAGTTACAATTGAAATATTTTTTCATCCAGATCATGAGATTCCAAATTTTACCAACCATTAAGAAATGTTAACTCCATACTTATTAAAATGTAAACACGGAGTCAAATTAACAAATGTATATAAATGGAATTGTGAAATAATTTACTTAAGACTGCACAGAGAAACATTTTAAAAATAATTAAAACAAGCAAGAAGACAGTAAGGACAGTTTATGATATGGTTTTACAAGTCTCAAAAGACGTGTATCCCAAACAAGTCACTCTTACATTACAATCTCCTTAACAATAAAGTAGCATTTCTTATCATTATTCCCTGAACTAAAAAGCAATTCTTGATTCAATGACTGATTTTGCGAGAACTCTCTAACCAATTTAGTAACAATGTGTTCATTCATGCTCCACATTACACAGAGTCAACAAACCCACTTCATATATAACACATAGTTTATAAATTACCAGCGTAACAGTAATAAAATCTGCAATAAATATTAAATTACGTTCATTAGGATAAGAAAATTTAATGACAGGACCAGGAAATAGAATGGAAATTACAGATTGTGAAAGAACGTTAAGAAGTCATCAAATTTAATCTCCAATCTCCATTAAGACTTATAACTAATAATTTACAAGGAAACATATGTCCTTCATAGCATCTCCCAGGTTTTAAAAAACAGTGCTCCCAAAACCTCACTGCTAACAAAAACTCTCAGAACATTTTGGTCTGACCGCAGAGAAATAAAAAGAAATATTTTTTTTCTATATGCTAGAAACTGACAAAAGCATACAGAAAGATAAAGTAGTATATAACTCTGATTGCCTCACATTTAATAACCTGATTAGGAAGTCAAAATAGGCAGACTCCCATTACACAGGTAGGTGGACTTCTAGGCACTGTCCAAGGTATGCAATCACAGCAAATAAATCCTAGCCTTTACTCCATTGGCAGTAAAATATTTGCGAACTAAGTGACGGCAAAACATAGGGGATAGACAGTTACATGTATATCTTTTGTCCTTTCAATTTATCCAAACCTTCCAACTTAAATGCCAATAACCTCTGGTCTGATTCTTTCTTTTAAGTATCTCTACAAACTGGTAACACCCATCAGACAATAAATATAACTTACTTTTCTTACCTCCAGATGAGATAATCTAAATTCTTTAAACTTTTCTTATCCTAATAATTCCCTCTAAGGTTCAATAGTCAAATTCTCCAAATCCCTCTCAGTTGCAATGTTTCAAGTCAGATACAGTAGTCCTTTATCAATCTGAGCAGGGATAAATATGGAAGAAGAATCAAGAAAATATTTTAAATGAAGTTCTTTTATATTAGACTTAAGGGTACAGGTTATAACAAACACACATTGTACTAATAATGGGGGTAATAAAGAAGAATGCCAAAACAAAGTCCAACAGAGAGAAAAGTTCACAGCCTGATTTTAGGGTGGCAGATGTTGAAGAGCCAACTAAATGCAAAAAAAAATTATTTTGATATCAGAATATACGACCGATGTGGGAAATTAGTGCTTAAAGCAAGGGAAGTCAGACCCAAGAATGGCTAGGTACTGGATTAAGTAATCTGGCTAGAAGTGCCTAAAGAAAAAGGAAAAACAATGCTCTCTGACTAGATGTGAGAGGCAAAGGTCAAGCAATAACAGAGAACTTAAAAGATTTCCAATTTTCAAGGTAGATGGAATAGTAGCAGTACACAGTGACTGATAAATTGGATTACGAGCAGGATATTTCCAAGAGGAGAAAATGCATTAGACTTTGAATTGGAAAAAGTAGAATACTTCTATTAAACTTGTACTTGGTAAAGTTCTATATTCACAAATAACAGCTGAAAAAAATAAAGATATCAAACGAGATAATTTGAAATCAGATAAAATTTGATAAATGGGAAGGAATCTGAGAAGTAAAAAAAAAAACTGACTGACATTTCTGAATTTTTGCACATCCTTAAATTATAATATTTTTAAAGTACCAATGAGATCTCAATGTTAATACTGCAGTGAGTCAGCAAAATTAAAGAGAAACTGCAATGAAAGAAAAAAAATTAAAGCAATGCATAATAGTTCTGATTCTTTTTCAACATACTCAATCTCTAAACCAATAATGTAAACAAATTTTTACATAATACTCTGAACTAAAGATAACTCAAGGTTCTGTATGTACATGTGTGTATATCCATATATATCTATGCATAGTGTTGAACATGGCGTTAGTACCCACTAATAACTGTCATACATAGCAAATGTAAATTACATAATCCCAAATTAATAAACAATCATACTGCTTAGTTAAGAAGATGCTTCTATTCTCTATCATTCTGGAGAAATGCAAATTTACCACAGATTATGCTATAAAAACTATATGAATAAAGTTTTCCTTAAGCAAATATATAATCCTAAAGTATGCACTTCAATTAATGTTAAGTCTTAATTTATTGCTAATCTTTATGTCTGCAACAATCAAAAGTTAGTCTGTGAGATGTTAACCCAAGTTAGTTTAGAAAACAAGCATAACTAACTGTGTAACTGCTACCTGAAGCACATTTTATTACAAAAACTTTCTAATAAGCTATTTCTGACAGCTAAATAAGTAGAATAAAATTCAAAGAATAGATTAATGGTTCTAGATTCCAAAAAAATCTATATCTTAAAGGTATACCACCAGTCAGAAGGGTGTCCAAGTGTATTTGAAATTAATTCTCAAAGGTCATTATGAAAAATATCAAATACAGGCAAACTAAGATAGTATTAATTTCAAACTCTCATTTTTATTCTTGGCAGATTTAAAAAAAAATTCAGATCCAGAGCCAAGGCCCTTCAAAACACAAATGCAACCACTTCAGAGTAGTATAATCCAAACAATTTTAGCAATATATAATAAGAATTCCTTTTCATGTTTTCAATGTTTATACCTAAAAGCTCACCACTCTAAACAACTAAACGACGCATAAACTTCCTTTTTTGATGAGAAACATTTATATTTAAGGACTCCAATGAATTGTGCTCCCTGGATAACCAAATATAAATAAACCATATATGAAATTTCAAATTAGATAAATACAAAAACAAAATGTAATCTAGAAGAAGAAAAAGATCTGAATATTTCAAGCCTTTGCTGTTGTTAAACAGTGAGAAAGGACCAAGTATGAGTCCACTTACATGAGAAATGCTGAAAGTCTGTAGGTCAATACCAGTTTCCAAGTCTCTACACAAAGCACTATGGATATAATAATTATTGCATGAGCAAACTCTTAGTGTCTTTGGTTTGGCAGCCCATGATAAATCAGGAAGAAGTTAAATACTGAAGATTTTTCTGGGGGGAGGGGTGATAAACTAGAGAGGGACTCTATTTTTAGATTATACATGGAGTCAATCTGAATTATGCCAGTGACTACGCTAATCACTAAAACTGCTGTTTTGTAATTATAACCCTCAGTGATTACAATAATTCAAGAGGATGAAGTAGTTGCTTCAAAATTTTAAGGAGAAAAGGGAGATTACTTTTATTCAACATCCCTTATCTTGGTTTCCTTTTTTCCTACAAAGCAGTTATTCAATCAAAAGTCCTGCTCCAAGAAGATTACTTATTTTTTTTTAAGTACGCTCCACACCCAACGTGGGACTCGAACTCACAAACCTGAGATCAAGAGTCACATGCTCCACCAACTGAGCCAGCCAGGCACCCCAAGATTACTTATTTATATTTATAAATATAGGGCTGCCTGGGTGGCTCAGTCAGTTAACCATCCGACTCTTGGTCTCAGCTCAGGTCTTGATCTCAGGGTTGTGAGTTCAAGTCCCGTGTTGGGCTCCACGCTGGGCATGGAGTGTGTGTGTGTGTGTGTGTGTGTGTACGTTCAACTAAAGGAATAAGTATGTTCATTAGAATAAAATTAGTACTTTCCTCCCTATTACTTAGTTTTATTTCTCATCAAACTGAAGCCCAGAGTTAACAAATAATGTTAATTTTCTCACCTATAAAATAATGTTAAATAGATATGGTTCTTTTAATCCATTAGTAAAATTAATAACCTTTTGAGAGTTTCAATTAAACACCTGCATAAGACAAAGGATTTCTAGTTAACTGTTCGAAACACATAAAATTGGGTATGTAGAAGTATTACAATACCAAAGTTATAAAAGACATAGTAATGAGACTCTTAAAAAAAAAAAAAGACATTCTAAATTTTCATCAATCCCAATTATATTTTCAGTGCTTTCCGAATGACTACTCAGGTTACAAAACCAGGAGATCACAAGAATATGTCTGCAATACAGAAACACTGATGATTCACACTAAGCCCAATTTCTACCCAAAAAACCCCTTGAATGTATATATATTAGTCCTTGCACTTTCTGATCTGTAATACTTTTATTAATAAATAAGTATAAGTTTGTTTTTCTTTTTAAGGAGAAATAAATCCCAAATGCAAGAGGGTTAAAAATGTCTAAGAAGGGTCCCTAGAGAGTTTTAATTCTTTATAGGAAAATATAACTTTGTCTTCTTCCAAAAGTTATCACTATCCTGTGGAAAAATGTTTTATTCAATTCAGTAATGTTATGAGATGATATGGGAAGAATGATTCTAAATAAAAAGGACCAGAGAAAGCTTTTTGGAAGCAAGGGTATCTGTACTGCACCTTGAAGGATGGGTAGACCTTATTAGGCAAGTGAAGGAAAGGCATTCCAGTCACAGGGAAATGGCTCAAGCAAAAGCAAGGAGGTAAGAATGCACAGAATGTATGCCCAGGACAAGCACACGGTTAGGAGTAGGAAAAGAGAAGTCTAAGAAGGTATTAAAGTGTTAGGGTCTGTGAATATGTATGTGGCCTTGTATTTCACCTTGCAATTTTTTCAACAAAGGAATAGCAAAGTCGGATCTGTGTTAGATAAACTGGCAGCAACAGATAGGGTAGAGGAAGGAGACAGAAGGAAGATAACTTCGAAAACTCCAGAAGCAACTACTGAATAGGAAGTTTTTTCTTGTCATCTCAAAACACCAAGCAAATTGCTTTGCACATAATTGATGCCCAAGAAACTTTTTAAAATTTCTTGCCTGGGAAGAAGATAAGAACTAGGAAGCAGCAAAGAATCCTATACTAGTGAGAAAACTGGGCTTTAATACATATCTCCTCTACAGTAAAGAGTATATTCATGTAAATAACTCAGGAAAGTCTTAATTTTTTTACTGTTTTTATAAAGATGATTACAGGATATTGAAAATGTTATATGATTTATAAGGTACTGAAAGGAAGACAGCAGTCCTAAAAGGAGGACTGAAATATTTCTGCATAGTTCCCAATAAAACACAACACCTACAGGCATCTTAAAAGTGGATTATATCCCTACAAATGGAATCCAGAGACCTGGAGAAGATTTAAACAGTCGCAGAGAAGCAATAGAGCATGTGCTCTGGGATCAGGCCACAGTTTGACTTATTTGTTATATGATCTTGAGCTAGTTAAACTCTCAGAGCTGGTTTGGGCATAACGACCCTTATCCAACATGTGCTATGATGATTCGAGATCCATTTTATAGAGTACCTAACCCAGTGCCTGGCTCTGGTACTTAAAAGTACTCAATAAAGTATAGTAGTAATAATGATAGTAGCTGTTACGCCTTTTTTGAATGCCTATTAGATTTAGAATAGTCTAAATCTACATCAGGTTTTTAATTTCAAATTCCAGAGAACTAATCACAAAATTTTACCGTTTAGGTAATTCTTAGACGTATTTTATGCTTAAGTACAAGGCCATTTAAAAAATTACTATAGCCTATCTTCGTTGTAATTAGCCTAGTACCAAGTCTGAGATTTATATTAAAATATAATATTTGCCACACTGCATCATGTCTGATTTAATAACATTAGAAACTACAACTAGACTGCTGATCTTAGCCAAAGCAGATTTTGGGGGAAACGCCTCTACAACAATACCATACAACTTTTTACTTTGTATCTGCTCCACTCCTTATATTATAAATAATAGCCTAAGAAGGAGCTTGCCAGAACGAATTCATGGTAAGGTGCAAAGCCCAGTTAAGTCTGAGACTGCCCTCACCGCCCCCCCTCCTCGCACACACCCAGGTCAATCAAAAGTGATCGTCCCTTTGTTTAGAAGTAAGCGTAAGCAACGTAAGAACCAACCAAAGTTGCTTCTCGAATAGGGACAACCCAAGCAAAAATGGTCTTTATCAGAGGTAATCACAGTGGTGGTTATCAGGCCGGATATCTTCAGGCACCCTTCTAAAGTGGCAGCTTGAAAATTCAGCTCGGTGGGTATGTTAACCCCACACACACCAAGAAAGACTCCAACTCAAGTCGACAGAAAGGAAAGCCAAGACACTACTCCGTTTAACTCTGCGGCAGGGTTAAATTATGCATTAAGGCAAATAAAATTTCCATCCTTACTCGTTTTCTTTAACGGAGTTCAAATGGTACTAGTTAAAATGATCTAATTGGTTACCACTAAAACGAAGAAATTATAGATTTTCCACCGTTTTTTCTTTTTTTACTCTTCGAAGATGTTCTATAGATTATATAGATTTTCGGATATACGGCTTTCTTAACATCCTCTGCTTACTAAAACTTTTTGCAGCAACTCCGAATATCTGCGGTAACCCGACAAGTCGGTGCCCCGAATTCATGAACTGAAACGCAAACGCAGGTGTCTGACAAACACTGCCGGCTTAAACAGCAAGCGCCTGCCTACAAGTGAAAGCTACCTGCCTCGGGTTAATTCCACGGCGATTCAGGTGTTTAATCCACTGTTACACTCAGAATACGTGAGGAGTCGCTGTGCCCTATCATACTTTTTATTTTTAAAAAGTTAGGGAACAAAGCTCTCAAACTTGACTCTCATTTAAAAATCTCGCAACAAGAAAGCAACTCGCACTTCAGCCAGCTGCTGCCCATCCCGCTTCGGGTTTCCTCACTCGGGTCCCCGCCGCCCACCCGAACAAAGCGGGCGGCCCCCACACCCGGGACACAGAAGCTCCCCACCCAGCGCCGCACCACACGCCCCTCCCCGTCAGCTCCCTCCGCGGGGCGCCCTCAGACGCCTCAGAACTCACCTCCCGCGGGCCGGCGAGTCCCGAGAGCGCGGCGGAAGGGACGCAGCTGCAGCAGCGGCCGCCTCAGGCGACGGACGGGTGGCCGCGGCCCCTCCCCTAGGCGGGTCCGCGCGCCGGGGGCTCCTCGCCAGGCAGAGGCACCGCGGGAGGCAGGCGTGCGCCCCCCGCCCCCGCTCGTCTCAGGTCACGTGGGCCAGAGCTCGCGCGGCCCTCCTCGCCACCCAGGGGTCCCTCAGAGCCGCCGGCCTCCACGGCTCCCCTCCTCTGCGCCTGCGCCCCAGCTCCAGGAGCTCCCATTCAAACCGACAACGCCCCGCGTCTTTCGGACCCGCCAATGGCCAGCGCGGGGGGCGGGGCGGTAGTCTGCGCCTCAGCCTCGGCGGTCCGGGGCGGGCGGGGCGCTGCGCGGCGGGTTGACGGGGACCCTGGGGGGCTTGGCCCCCTCTGTTCTGGGGTCTGTCCTCAACCAGCAAGTTGAAACTGCTTTCCTGCCCTCTGATTTCTTCTTCAGACACTGCAGGGTGGAGAGAGAAATATCGCCCAGGCAGTGTTCAGAGAGGGTCTGGCCGCAGACCCCTTTAAAAGATGGGCGCCCAGAACAAATGCGTCCTGCGCTTGGGGCTCGGGTCAGCCTAGAGAACGAGTTTCCCAAGTGTCATAGGCGGGATGTTTAAGAAAAAGGGCTCTGTGACAGGAACAGAGGGACCCGTGTCAAAGTCAGAACAAGGCAGCCTCAGTTCTTGCGGCCCTGTCACAATTCCGGCGTCTCCAGCTGTTAAGAAAGCAAACTTGTGCTGACTGCAGAGTTGCCAGTTCCCAGGAAAACTGGGTGGCACTTAGTTTCAGGCCGCTATATTCAGATACGCTGGGAAAAGTCAGTTTTATTGCCATGCACCTTGTCCACATCAGGTTTAAGCAAAACATAGGTCTCGGTTGTTCACAAAAATACCAAGACTACAGACTCTCTGGGCTAAAGAATCGGATGAATTAGATTATTTCTCAAATATTTCTCCACTGAAATGAAATTTAAATGTTTCTGCAGGCTTAAGGATGTGTTAGAGAAAACCCCACTTTGAGTATCTCTCTGAATGATGGCCATAACCAGTGATCCAAGCAGCATTTCTCTTCCTGGGACCGTGTTATGGCAAATTGGTTAAAATAACAGCTTTGGCATCAAACTTGACCTGGATTTGAGTTACATCTTTGCCACTTATAGGCTGATTGACCTTGAAGGAGTTACCTATCCTCTTTAGCCTTAGTTTCCTCAACTGTAAAACACAGGTAATAAAAGTCGTGGTTATGCTTCCGTGAGGTAAGTTTTGATAAGGGGTTAAAATAGTGCCTGACTGCTTGATAAATGATACCTATTATCATTATCAACAACTACCTTTAATATCAGGCACTTACAAACAACTGAATTAGATGGCTGTACCATTTCAGAGGTAGGTATTATAATTCCTTCTTACTCATAAATTTTTTGGGGATGTTGATAGGAAAACATCCTATCCCATTGTCCAAAATGAATCATTATATCCCACCTGCAAACCTTCTCTTAACGCAAGTGACTTTCTATCACTGGTATTAGTTATCTCCACCGTACTCAAGTTGAATTAGTTTTTAAATGATCTTTTAAAAGGCATAAATCAGATTATGTCACTCTATTTGAAAACCTTTAGTGATTTATCATTTGATTTAAAATAAAATCTAAATTCTCTACCACAGCCCACAAAGCCCTAAGTCATCTTGCCCTACCCTTCTCTCTACTCTCCTGTAGTTCCTTCTCCTCCTAGGTTACTTTGCTCCAAGTACACAGGACATTCCTCCATCCCTAGAATAGACCAAGCCTCAGGGTTCTCTCAGGGCCTTCTCCCCGGCAGTTGCCCCTGCCAAAATTGTTTTCCCTCAGGCCCTTTAAGTGGCTGGCTACTTGTCAGCCCTCAACTTTCAGCTTATTCATGACAGTATTTAGCAAGTATTTATTAAGTTTCTGCTATGTGTCAGGAACTGTTCTAGGTGCTGGGAATATAGTAATGAGCAAGAGGGGGCACAGCCCTTGCTTTCATGGAGTTCAATAAAAATAAATAATAAGAAAAATATCAGGTCGTGGCAGGTGCCATGCAGAGAATTCAAAGGGGGGTGATGTAAGAGTGAATGACCGAAAGACAACTTTACATTGAGGGTCAAGGTAAGAAAGTCCACTTTGAGAAGACAGTATTCAAACCAAGACTTTAATTATAAGGAGCCAACTTTTAAGCAAAGCTCAGGGAAGAGAACATTAGGCAAAGGGAACAGCTAATGCAAAGGCCTGTGAGGGCAAGCTTTGTGGGTTTGAGAAACTGGAAAAAGACCACGCTGGCTTAAGTGAGGCGAGGTAGAGAAGAACATACAGGGTGAAGTCACACAAGATCATGTAGACCTTTGTAAGCAAGGACAATGAGTTTGGGCTTTATTTTGTAAATGTTAGAGTAGCCAGAGGAAGATTTTAAACATGGGAGTAACTTCATTTGTTTATATTTTTAAAGGAACACTCTGAAACAAAACCAGAATTTCAGATATTCTATAAGATAATTAGCCCAGACTCTTCACAAACATCATTGTCATGAAAAACAAACCAACCAAAAAAGGTACATGAATCTTGTGGAGTCCTAAATCCGAGAGAGAGAGAGAATGAGAGAAAGACTGTAAAAGACATTTAAGAAACAACTGGGGAAATTTGAATATAGATAATATATTAGACAATATTATAGAATTACTGTTAATTTTCCTGGAGGTGACCTGGAATTATGGTTATATAGGGGAAATTTTTTTATTTTTAGGAGATGCAAGCTGAAGTACTTAAGAATAAAAAACATGACTTCTGCAACTTATATGCAAATCGTTCAGCAAAAGACAGAGAAAGGAGAGAAATGCAAACTAAATATTGACAATTAGACCTAGGTGAAGATATATCTCTTATTCTTGTACTATACTATTCATGTATTATTCTTTTACTTTTTCTAGAAATGTGGAATTTTTCAGAATAAAAAGTAGGGAAGAAAATCACTCTGTAGATTTCCATGTCTGAAAGTAATAACCCAGATACCCTGTTTGACTCTCACTGAAAACAACTTAAAATGTTTTCAAATATTTTTTAAAAAATAGAAAATTTATCGATGACCTAGCATTCAATTAAGGATTATTCAGAAGCTAGGAACTAGGGAAATAGATAAGCAGTTGAACTTGAGTTTTAGTTCTCACGGTCTCATGAGACATGGAAAAAAGAGACCAGGCCAGGTCCTACCAAGATGAGGACTCTTTTTAATAAGAGACTCCACACATAAGCCAGGATCTCCCAAAGTCCTTTTAACAGAAGACAAAAGAAAATTGCCTGTAATCATCCTTAGCATAGAATAGAGGAGGAAATATCTCCTGATATTTTGTGTGTGTATTTTGTTTTGTTTGTTTTTTCACGAAAGGCAATAATCTGCTCTACCTGGCTTGTCTGAAACTCAAGCACATAATTTACTTTAAAGTAGTTTCAGGTTGATGGTGCCCCTAGGCACCTGGCAAGGGTAAACCAAATCACCTCTAGAGACTGAATGTTTGTATTTCCCCAAAACTGATATGTTTAAACCTAATTCCCACTGTGACAGTATAGGGAGATAGGGCCTTTGATTAGGTCAAGAGGGTGGAGCACTCATGAATGAGATTAGTGCCCTTATAAAAAAGACCCAAAGAGCAGCCTCACACACAGGGATACAGCCCTCTAAGAACCAAGAAATGGGCCCTCACTAGACACAATCTGCTGGCACCTTGATTTTGGACTTCCCAGCTTCCAGACCTGTGAGGAATAAATGTTTTGTTTAACCAATCCAGTTTACGGTATTTTGTCAGCTCAAGTCGACTAAGACAAAAACTTGATCCAAACTCCCAAAATTTACACAGCAAAAGTTCCAAGAAATATGAACTCTCAAATTACAAATCATACAAAAAAAACAAAGCATCTTATACAAGAATTAGCAGGGGAAAAATGACAAAATCAAACTCATAAAAGATTTTGAAATTGGAATTACTAGTCATAGAGTATAAATATGTTTAATAGGTTTACAGCAATAAAATAAAAGATTGAAGATAGAAATAAAGAGCAAAGCTCTGCCAAAAGTGAACAGGCAGGTTTAAAAAAGCATTAAAGAAAAGCTTATAGACTAAAAAAAAAAAATTACACATAATATTTAGAATTTAAAAGTCAACAGGCAGGGGGTACCTGGGTGGCTCAGTCAGTTAAGCATTCAACTCTTTTTTTTTTTTTTTTTTTAAGATTTTACTTATTTATTTGAGAGAGAGAGAGGGAGAGTGCACAAGCAGGGGGAAAGGGGCATAGGGAGAGAGAGGGGGAGAAGCAGACCTCTGCTGAGCAGGGAGCCCAATCTGGGGCTTGATCCCAGGACCCTGAGAGCATGACCTGAGCCATAGTCAGACACTTAACTGACCGGGCCACCCAGGGCACCCCAGCATCCAACTCTTGATTTCAGTTCAGATCATGGTCTCAGGGTCGTGAGATTGAGCCCCACTTCAGGCTCTCTGCTGGTTGTGGAACCTGCTTAAGATTATCTCTCTCCCTCTGTGCCTCTCCACCCCCCCATTTGCTCTTGTGCTTTCTAAAAAAAAAGTCAATGGTCAGGTTTAACAGCAGATTAGACATGCTGAAGAGAAAATTAGCAAACTAGAAGATAGAACCAAATTGATTTTTTCATTTAAAAGAGAAACATAGAGGATAGAGGGAGATCTAACGTGTCTAATTGAAATTCTAGAATGAGAAGAAAATGGACAATACTTTAGGAAAGATTTTAAAAAGAGAAAAAGAAAAAAGATATTTACACATAACATAATGAAAATGCAGAGCACCAAAAACAAAGAAGTAACTTTAAAACCAGTGCAAGAGAAAAGGCTGACTACCTCCAATGAAACAACACTCAGCTGACAGGTGACTTTGCAACTGTAAAAATATAAGCCAGAAGAATGTACTGAGAGAAAATGACTGTCAACCTAGGATTATTTAACCAGTGGAAATATCTTCTAAAAATGAGGGTGAAATAGAGGCATTTTTAGGTAAACAAAAACTGATTTTGCCATCACAGACCCTCACTAATGAAGTTATAAAGGTTATCCTTCAAGAAGAAGGAAAATGATCGTAGATGGATAAAGATGAAAAAAGGAGGTGATGACCCCAGTAAGTGGTAAATATGTGCATACCACTCTGAACTGATGTCATTGCTCTTTCTCGCCTTGTAAATTCACTCATTCATCTATTCAAGAACACGTGTGTTTAAGTACCTATTATGTGCTAAACACTGCACTGGGTGCTAGGGACATAGCATAACCTGAGCCAAAGGCACACACTTACCTGACTGAGCCACCCAGGTGCCCCTGTTTTGTTTTTAAGATAAAGCTACAGTGGCTGGACTTTCCTCTGAGTTATAAATGACACCATTAAGTCAAGGCAAATTTGAATAATCAAGGAGAAACACTTGTTTCTTCCCTTTTCAAAAAAGTCTATAAGAGAATAACAGTGCTGCCTTCACTGAAACCAAGTCAGAATGTTAGGTATAGAAGTTCCTCAGGAAGGATGTGGACTTGGTAGCTCTACCTTTTGGAATAAAAGAGTAAAAAAATGAGGGGGAAAGAGCTTTCTAAAGAAATACCTAAGAAAAGGGGCATGGGAAAGAGACCTCAAAATCGAGGGGCAACAGCCTATTAACAGATTTAATCTTCCATTGGAAATGTAGAATGATTTAATAGGGGTGCCTGTGTGGCTCAGTTTGTTAAACATTCAACTCTTGGTTTTGGCTCAGGTCATGATCTCAGGGTCCTGAGATCGAGCTCCCTGTCAGGCTCCATGCTCAGCGGGGAGTCTGCTTCTCTCCTTCTCCCTCTATCTCTGCCCCTCTCTTCTCTCTCTCTCTCAAAACAAAGAAAGAAAGAAAGAAAGAAATCTTAAAAAAAAGGTTTAAAAAAAGAAATGTAGAATGACTTAATAAATAATGATAACTAAGAGTTACTGTTGCTAACAGTGCTACCAGCACTTTTCTAAGCATTTATATGTTTGAGGATTATACCTGGACCCTCACTGGTAATAGGGACTAAATGAATTATTATGTGTAAGATGTTTAAGACAATGCCTTATGCATAATAAGTACAAGATACTATTATTTTAATATTTATTCTTTACAACAAACCTGTGACATAGGTACTAATAGCATACTCGTTTTATAGAATCTTAGGTTGGTTTCCTAGAAGCAGATCCTGAAACAAGAATTAAATATGCATGATTATTGAGGAAGGGCTTTTCAGGATGACCCTGTAAGGAAAAGAGTGAAAAGTGAAACAGGATAGGAAACAGAAAAGGGCCAAGTAAGAATGGATCTTGGAAAATCTTAGCCTTGGTCTGATTCATATAGGGAGGTCTCTAGAGTCTAGAGCATAAACCATAAAATTAGCCTGCTCTTTACAGAAGAGTGGCAGCTTTTCGTATCCCTGTGTTGGGATGAGGTAGGGTTTAACTTCCCCAGCTCCCTGTAGTACAAACTCTACAGAGGAACAGCTGTAATCCTTACTAGCCCCAGGTAACTCACAGGTCTGGGAGATGAGGGTACTGGTGAGTAAAGGGTATCTGGACAGGGCACCTAAGCAGCACATACCACAGCTGGTAAATGCCAGAGCCAGTCTGTCTCAGGAGCCATGCTTTTCACCTCTCCCTATATTGCCTCTTATAAAGTCAAAAGGAAAATGACGAATGGAGACGTATGCAACAGACGAAGGGTTAATACTAAATACTTACTTTTTAAAGAGCTCTTACAATGAAACAACCCAATAACAACAACAAAAAAATGGCAACAACCCAATAGAAAGGCAAAGGACAAGGACTAGCACTTTACAATGGAGTTTTAAAAGACCACAATCAGCCCACATATGAACTTCAGCTTCACTAGTTTTTAAATATATTCAATTTAAGACAATAGGATACTGTTTTTGCCTACCAGATTGTAGATGAAAAAGAATGATAATATTCAATGTTGGTGAGGATATGATGAAATTAATCCTCTCACATGTTGCTGTTGGGGCTAGAAATTGGTACAACCATTTCGAAGGGAGATTTTATAATATATAGCAAAAGTTTCAGTATCTCTTGACCAAATAATTCCATTTTTAAGGACTCTACTTACATAAATGATCAGACAAGTGTGCAAAATAAATGTACCAGATGTTCATCACATTCGTCACACAATCATTTGTAATATAGAAACATTAGACACAACTTACATGACCAGAGATTAGTGAAAACAGTACTTGCTCATTCATACAATGAAATATTACACAACCATTAAAAATGATGGCTTAATACATGGTCTACATAGGGAATGACCATATACAAAACCATTCCTTCAAGTTTAGGAGAAGTAGCTGTTCTGCCTAATTCATAGAAACAAACACAGAACATCAAGCAAAATGAAGAGACAGAGGAATATTCTCCAAATGAAAGAAGAAGATAAAACATTTTTTAAAAAGAGCTAAATGAAACAGAGATAACCAATCAACACAAAGAGATCAAAGTAATGGTCATAAAGATGCTCACTGGACTGGAGAGGGGGTGGATAAATGCAGTGAGAACTTCAACAAAGAGATAAAAAATATTTAAAAAAAGAACCAATAAGAATTAAAGCATACAATAACTGAAATGAAAAATACATTAGAGGAAATCAATTGTAGATTGGAGGATACAGAAGAACAGATCAGTGATCTGGAAGACAGGGTAATGGGAAGCACCCAAACTGGACAGCAATAAAGGAAAAAGAACAAAAAACAAGGAGGATTGGTTAGAGGATCTCTTGGGTAACATCAAGTGAACAAACATTTGCATTATATGGGTGCCAGCAGGCAAAAAGGGAAAGAATGTGGCAGAAAACTTATCTGAAGGAATAATAGCTTAAAACTTCCCTAACCTGAGGAAGAGAAGAGATATCAGGGCTCAGGAAGTACACAGAGTTCCAAACAAAATGAACCCAAGGAGATCCACACCCCAACATATAACGATTAAAAAATACAGCTACAAAATTAGTTAAGGGGACTCACAAAATAAGATGTGAAATATGACAACATATACATAATATGTGGCAAGGGGAGTAAAAATGAAGTTCTTTTAGAATGTGTTTGACTTTAAGTGACCATCAACTTAATACAGACTACTATATACGTAGGATGTTATGTATAAACCTCATGGTAACCACAAACCAAAAACCTATAATAGATACCCTAAAAATAAAGAGGAAGAGAGCCAAGTATAACACTAAAGAAAGTCATCAATCACAAGGAAAGAGAGCAAGAGAAGAAAAAAGGAACAGGAAACTACAAAAACAACCAGAAAACAATGAACAAAATGGCAATAAGTACATACCTATCAATAATTACTTTAAATGTAAATGGTCTAACTTCTCCAGTCAAAAGACACAGGGTGATGGCAGGGATGAAAAAATAAGACCCACCTACCCACCTATATGCTGCATGCAAGAGATTTAGTTCAGACCTAAAGACATCTACAGACTGAAAGTGAAGGGATAGAAAAAGATATTCCATGTAAATGGAAAAAGGAAAAAAAAAAAAAAGAGAGCCAGGGTAGCAATACTTACATCATACAAAATGAACTTTATTTTTTATTTTTATTTATTTCATTTTTTGACATTTTTAAATTCAGTTAACATATAAAATGAACTTTAAAACAAAGACTGCAGGGGCATCTGGGTGGCTCAGTTGGTTAAGTGCCTGACTCTTGATTTCAGCTGAGGTCATGATCTCAGGATCATGAGATTGAGCCCCACATAGGTGCCCTGCTGAGTGCGGAGTCTGCTTGAGATTTGCTCTCTCCCTCTCCCTCTGCCTTGCCCCCAGCTCTCACTTGCTCTCAAATAAACGAATAAATCTTAAAAAAAGAAGATTCTCTCTCGCCTCTCCGCCCACACTCTCTCTTAAAAAAAAGAAAGAAAAAAACCCCCAAAGACTGCAGCAAGAGACAAATAAGGGTATTACATAGTGATCAATCCAATAAGAGGATATAACAATTGTAAATCTGCACCCAACATTGGAGCATCTAAATACATAAAGCAAATATTAATACACGTAAAGGGAAAAATTGACAGTCATACAATAATAGTAGGGGACTTTAACACCACACTTACATCAATGAATAGATATTTCAGGCAGAAAAATCAATAAGAAAACTATGTCTTTGAATGACATAATAGATCAGATGGACTTAATAAATATACACAGAACACTGCCTCAAAAAAAACTCCCCCAAAAAACAAAAAACAAAACCAGAATACACATTCTTTTCAAGTGCACATGGAAGACTCTCCAGGATAGATCATATTAGGTGACAAAACAAGTCTCAATAAATTTAAGGAGCTTTAAATCATATCAAGACTCTTCTCACCACAATGGTATGAAACTACAATCACAAGAAAAAAACTGGAAACACACACAACACAAAACACATGAAGACTAAACAGCATGCTACTAAACAAACAATGAGTCAATGAAGAAATCAAAGGAAATTAAAAAATACAAGGAGACAAATGAAAATGAAAACACAACAGTCCAAAATCTTTGGGATGCAGCAAAAGCAGATCTAAGAATGAAATTTATAGTGATACAAGCCTCCATCAAGAAACAAGATCTTAAACAATCTAACCTTACACATAGAGGAACTAGAAAAAGAAGACCAAACCCCAAAGTTACTAAAAGGAAGGAAATGATAAAGATCAGAGCAGAATTAGGGGCTGCCAGTTGGCTCAGTTGGTTAGGCATCTGACTCTTGATTTTGACTCAGGTCATGATCTCAGGGTTGTGAGATGGAGCCCTGTATTGGGCTTTGCACTCAACGGGGAGTCTGCTTGAGAATCTCTCCCTCTGCCCCTCCCCCCTCAAATAAATAAAAATAAATCCTTAAAAAAAAAAAGATCAGGGCAGAATTAAATGAAACACACACACACACACACACACAAAGACAAGATCAATGAAATCATGATCTAGCTCTTTGAAAAGAAACGAAATTGATAAACATTTAGCAAGATTCATCAAGAAAAGAAGAGACGACTTGAATAAATAAAATCAGAAATGAAAAAGGAGACATAACAAGCAATACAACAGAAGTACAAAAGATTATAAGAGACTATAATGAAAAATTATATGCCAACAAACTGGGCAACCTAGAAGAAATGTATAGATTCCTAGAGGCATATAACCTTCTAAAAGTGAATGAGGAAGATGTAGAAAATTTGAATAGACTGATTACTAGTAATGAAATTGAATTGGTAATCAAAAAACTCCCCACAAACAAAAGACATTCTACACTCATGGATTAGAAGAGTTAATATTGTTAAAATGTCCATATTACCCACAGCAACCTACAGATTCAATGCAATCCCCATCAAAATACCAATAGCATTTTTCACAGAACTAGAATAAACAATCCTAAAATGTGTATGGAACCTCAAAAGACCCTGAATAGCCAAAGCAATACTGAGAAAGAAGAATAAAGCTGGAGGTATCACAATCCCAGATTTCAAGATATACTACAAAGCTGTAATAATCCAAACAGTATGGTACTAGCACAAAAATAGATAAATAGATCAATGATACAGAATAGAGAGCCCAGAAATAAACCTATGCTTATATATGGCAAATTAATCTGCAATGAAGGAGGCAAGAATGTACAATAGGGAAAAGACAGTCTATTCAATAAATGGTGCTGGGAAAACTGAGCAGCTACATGTAAAAGAAAAAAATTGTATCACTTTCATAGACCATACATAAAAACAAACTAAAAATGGATTAAAGACCTAAATGTGAGACCCCAAACAATAAAACTCCCAAAAGAAAATATAGGCAGTAATCTCTTTGATGTCAATCTTAGCAACATTTTTCTAGATATGTCACTTTAGACAAGGGAAACAAAAGCAAAACTAAGCTATTGGGACTACACCAAAATGAAAAGCTTTTTGCACAGAGAAGGAAACCATCAATAAAACAAAAAGGCAACTGACCAAATGGGAGAAGATATTTGCAAATGATATATCCAACAAGAGATTACTATCCAAAATATACAAAGAACTTATACAACTCGTTATCAAAAAACCAAATAATCTAATTAAAAATGAGCAGAGGAACTGAATAGACATTTTTTTCCAGGGAAGACATACAGATGGCCAACAGACACATGAAAAAATGCTCAACATCACTAATCCTCAGGGAACTGCAAATCAAAACCACATGAGATATTACCTCACCCTGTATCAGGCTCCATGCTCAGTGTGGAGTCTGCTTGAGATTCTCTCCCTCTCCTCTGCCCCTCCCCCACTCTCTCGCTCTCAAATAAATAAATAAATAAATAAAAATTAGATCTTGCCATTTGCAACAACATGGATAGATCTAGAGAGTATTGTGCTAAGTGAAAGAAGTCAGAAAGAGAAAGAAAAATACCATATGATTTCACTTATATGTGGAATCTAAAAAAAATACAAAAAACAAATGAATAAACAAACAAACAAAGCAGAAATAGACCCATGAATTCAGAAAACAAACCGGTGGTTGCCGGAGGGAAGAGGGGTTATTGAGCAAAAAGGGTTAAACTGAGTGGGAGGTACAGGCTTCCTTTTATGGAATGAATAAGGGATGAAAGGTACAGCATTGGGAATATAGTTAAGGTATTATTATACGGTTGTATTGTAACATTTGGTAGTTATACTTGCAGGGAGAATACCAGAATATAGAGAGTTGTTGGAATCACTATGTTGTACACTTGAAAATGTAATATTGTGTGTCAACTATACTTAACAAAAAAAAGGATGGCTTAGATGTATACCGGTTGACATAGATACAATATATTGGATTGAGTTCTATAAGGAGCCCTTTATAAAGCACTATAAATATTAACATTTTCTAACACATTTCACAATGAACATGTATCACTTTTTGTAATAAGAAAAAACTAGTCATATTGTGGTAATAGATAAATGAGCAAAGGACTGAGATAATTCATAAATGAAAAAAATAAAAGAGACCAATAAATATATGAAAAATGTCCAACCTTACCAGTCATCAAGTGCTGCAAATTAAAACAACATTGAAATACCTTTTTTTAATCTACAAAGATTTTTTTTTTAATGTTACTGTTCAGTGTTACAGAGCACGTCAAACTATCATTGCCATATAGCTGGTGAGAAAATATGCTTGTACAGACTTTTTGAAATCAATATTAGGAAAGTTAAAATTCTTATACTTATAAAATTCTTATACTTTCCCACCTAATAATTTATCCCAAGGAAATGATTTAAAATGTAGGTAAGGATGTCTACTGTTATGTCATTTAAAAATACTGAAAATGGGGGCGCCTGGGTGGCACAGCGGTTAAGCGTCTGCCTTTGGCTCAGGGCGTGATCCCAGGGTTCTGGGATCGAGCCCCACGTCAGGCTCTTCTGCTATGAGCCTGCTTCTTCCTCTCCCACTCCCCCTGCTTGTGTTCCCTCTCTTGCTGGCTGTCTCTCTCTCTGTCGAATAAATAAATAAAATCTTTAAAAAAAAAATAAAATAAAAATACTGAAAATGGGATACAATCTAAATGTCTGTTGTTAGGAAAAGGATTGATTGCAGTGTAGCCATGCACTGGATAGAACTATTAAAAATAGACAATTATTTAAAAGTATAAGAACATGAGGAAATGTTCTTTATGTTCAGTAAAAAAATGCATGTTGCAGAATTGCTTATTTATTATGATCCCAACTATGGAAAACATGTTTAATAGACAGTAGAAAGAATTATGCTGAAGCTATCTGAGTCTGGACGTTTCTGTACTTTTCCCATTTTATACAATAAACTAAAAGCATAAAGCAATAAAAAAGGTTAAAACTAAGAAAAAATACTATGGATCTGAATATTCCACCATGAATGAGCTCTCTGTTATTTCCTTCTGGTGACTTTCTATTAAAAATAAATAAATAGATAGATAGATAAATAAATAAATAAATAAATAAATGTAAATTTAAAAATCCATAGATATGAAACAGGGGTAAATACTTAGGGGTGAGGAGATAACAGTTTAGGAGTTTGGCAGGGGTGAGGGAATCTGCCCTACACTAGGGTAACTTATCATTCTTGGACTGAGGGCATCCCAGGATGTAGAACTTTCTACCTGAAATCCAGGACAGGAATTGGTAAAGGCAGGTGAACCAGGCACCATGTTAGGACTTGTGGAATGAAGAAGGTAGGCTTAAGGAGCCTGAGAAAGAAAAGTAAGTAACTAGTTCAGGACTTTACCCAGGAAACAGCCCTGTGTTCCTTTACAGGGTTAACTTTTGGGGTCCTCTAGAGTTGAAGTGGTCAATATCATTGCTTAACAGTAGGTCTGGAGGCTGCCTGTTAGCAAGGCAATCAAGTGCTTTTAATTCACCTGGTGTCACGTACAAAAGAAGTTGCACAATGAAACTTACTTACTACCCTGTTATTCCCAATATCACTCAGCAGGGTGCATTACTCAGAAAGGAGGCGGGACTCCCATGACTACCCTGGCAATCTCCTGTGTGTTGAACTTCTAAGAGTCTGTTTGCCTTTGGGGTAATATGCATACTCAAACGTTCTCCTCTGAAGATTATAACCATTATTTTATGACGCTATTATCAGTCTTAATTATGGGATTGCGGATGTGCCCAGAGGTTCCCTTGACGGCGAATCATACAAATCTAAGTTGTGGTCATTTAGAACTCTTTCTACTTTAGTGGCTAGACTCCACCTCAGATAGGTGTCACTGACCCTCCCCCAGCTTTTTTTTTTTTTTTTTTTTTTGCATCAGTTGGACTTCAGTGAGACCGTGATCTCAGAGACATAAAGGACTAAGTAACTTTTTAGAGGTGCCTCACTTCCCGGTTAGCTCACATTCCTTCCAAGAAATCACGTACAGTCATCCTACATATGCTTGCTAACATGCTGGAAGGATTATGAAGAGTAGGTCTTTCAAGAATATTGAGCAACACTCCATATCAGTGTCTATGAATTCGCCTCATTGCTTCTACTCACCACCCATTACAACTGCCCACCCCCCGACCACAGGCTTTCTTTAAGACTTTTGTGAGTCCTGGGACGACTGCGTGGTGGGTTAAGTGTCTGCCTTTGACTCAGGTCGTGATCCCATGGTCCTAGGATCAAGTCTCGAATCGGGCTCCCTGCTCAGTGGGGAGCCTGCTTCTCTCTCTCCCTTCCACTCCCCCTGCCTGTGCTCTCTCTCTCTGACAAATAAATAAAATCGTAAAAAAAAAAAACATTTGTGAGTCCCTTAAACCCATTTAGAAGGCTTACAGAAGTTCTCTCCATCAAGCTAAGCATAAAGGTTTTTTTAGTCCAGCTTCCTCAATTAAATGTCCACTTTTACCAGCCCTTCCCTTGGGGGAAGAGGAGGGAGAGGGAAAGATCTGGCATTTATTGAACACCCTCCGTGTGTCACACACTGAGCAAGATGCTCTATATATTTCTCACTTAATTCCCACAAATACCCTTTATTCCCATTTTGTGGATGAGGAAACCGAGGTGCAAATCACTCAGGTAACTAATTCAAGTTTCTCAATTAATAAGAAGCAGAGCTGGGGCGCCTGGGTGGCACAGCGGTTAAGCGTCTGCCTTTGGCTCAGGGCGTGATCCTGGCGTTATGGGATCGAGCCCCACATCAGGCTCCTCTGCTATGAGCCTGCTTCTTCCTCTCCCACTCCTCCTGCTTGTGTTCCCTCTCTCGCTGGCTGTCTCTATCTCTGTCGAATAAATAAATAAAATCTTTAAAAAAAAAAAAAATAAGAAGCAGAGCTAAGAGTCTGGTTTATAAAAATGTGTGCTCTTTCCAGCCTCCTCAAACAGCCAAATGGGTCTTTCTCTCTGCTTGCCTTCCTCCTTCCTCCCCCTTCCCTCCTCCCTCTCTCTCCTTCTTCCTTCCGCCAATATTTTAGAATTGTAATAAAAGGCTATCAAGAGATACACAGAATGCTCCGAAAGTTTCTATCAGGGGAAGCAGGGCTCGTGTAGAAGATGACGGAAGGTTCTAGAGGAAATGACATGCTAAGGGATGAGTAAGAGATGACCAGGTAGAGGGAGGAAGATGGAGTGGCCACTTTGGGTAGAGTAAACAGCATGAAGTGAAGGCCCCAAGGCGGGAAGGAGACCGGGTGTCTGAGGAACAGAAGAGATGAAGGGCAGACGTTCAGAGGGAAGAGTGAAACTTGGCTGGTGAGGGAGACAGGGACAAGGAGAGCGAGTGTTTGCCGCTGGGGGAGAGGATTCTGGCCCTTCCCTGAATGCACCTCCCCTCACCTGAAGCACTGAGGAAGAGGAGTATTTTCAGTCTTTACAGAGAAAACACTTTTTATCTTTAGATCACCACTTCGGAGGTGATGCTCTTTACAGGGCTGTTCTGTACCGACTCCCACCCTGGTCTCCAGGTGCTGAAAGCCAGGATCACCTCCGCATCAGGCAGCAGGGTGATGACCAAGAATGCGCCCACAGTTTCTGAAACCCTCTGCAGTGGCCCTGCCTCCTCCTGAGAACCATTGCCCTTGTCGGGACTGCAGTGGTGTCCCTGCCACCAACTTCACGACCATGCTTCAGCCTTTCGCCTAACAATAGCCCAAATCCTTTTTTGGTGGAAGTCCTTCCCTACAGGTACCTCAATGGCTGAGGTTTGTGTCTATGACATTCTGGGAGCGTTTCTAATTCCACGAAGTAACTGTCGCGTCTCTGCTATATGCCAAGGTTGGGAGTACAGATCGGCTAGTGACAGAGACAGAAGTGAAATGATGAGTTATGGTGGAGAGATATGGTGGGGAAAGTGCAGCCGAGGATGCTTGTCCCAGAACGGGAGGTGGCGGAGGAGGAGGGGAGGGCCGCTCCTGGCCCAGGAGGCAGAGAGGACAGCAGTGCATTTTATGGAGACAGAAAACACAGGTGAGCTTGGGCAGCTATAAATAGCCTGGCATGGTTGAAGCACGAATTTCAAGTCCAGGTGTGGTAGGAAGACAGGTTGGAGAGGAAGGCGGCCCACACAGTTCATAAAGGGCCCCGTGTACCAAGCTAAGGAGCTTAGATAATATGCAAAATAAGCTCCTGAATGTGTTATACTTGCAAATCTTCAATCATCCTGAAATGACAACACCTGGGTGAGGTGTGTAAGAGTTTTCTGAAGAGCTGTATCGATCAGGTTATTGCAGCGGGACCTCAGTTTCTCTCTGGCTCTTGAACCTCAATTATGAAGTTCTTGTGTGCCTTGGAGGATTTTGAAACTTCTTTTCGTGTATGTTTTTTAACAGCTTTATTGAGCTGCGACTGACACCTAATAAATAGCACATAAAGTACATAATTTGTCAAGTTTGACATTTATATGACTATTTATTCATCTGTGAAACGAGCACCGCAATCAGTATATCCATCAATCCAAGGGAGGTGGGTGGGGGATGGGCTAGATGGGTGATGAGGGCACTTGTGATGAGCACTGGGTGTTACATGTAGGTGGTGAATGAACTGACTTCTCTTGAAACCAATATTGCACCGTGTGTTAACTAACTATAATTTAAAGAAAATTGAAAAAAAAATATATCCATTAATACTAAAAATGTTCTTATGCCTCTTGGTAATCCTTTCCCCGACCTGCACCCCAACCTTGGGCAACCGGTGATTTGCTTTCTGTCACTATATATTACTTTGCATTTTGTAGAATTTTATATAGACGTGTACTTTTTTTTTTTGGCTTATTTCAAATGGCGTAACTATTTTGAGATGCATCCAGGTGGTTGCATGCATAAATAGCTCTCATTTATGTTTTTTTTATTTTTTATTTTTTAATGTATTTTATTTATTTACTTATCTGGGAGAGAGAGAGAGAGAGCACTCATGAGCGAGTGGGCAGGGGGAAAAACAGACGGGGAGGGAGAAGGACAAGCAGACTCTGCACTGACCATGAGCCCTACACAGGGCTCCATCTCACAACCTTGAGACCAGGACTTTGAAACCAAGAGTCGGTCGCCTAACCGACTGAGCCACCCAGGTGTCCCAGTCATTTACTGTTTTATTAAATCTTCCACTTTTGAGGTATGTCCTCCTACAGTATATTAACAAGTTTGCTCCATGAGATGACAAAGCTCCTTTTTACGAGGGGCTTTGGGGGACACTGGTACAAGAGATACTAGCTGGGGAAGAAATGACGAGGCATAGGTCCTGGTTTTCTAAGAATTCTCCAAAATATTAAATAGAGTTCTGTGGGGACGCCTACGTGGCTCAGTCAGTGAAGCATCTGCCATCGGCTCAGGTCATGATCCCAGGGTCCTGGGTTCAAGTCCCGCACCCGACTCCTTGCTCAGCGGGGAGCCTGCTTCTCCCTCTGCCTGCCGTTCCCCCTGCTTGTGTGCTTGCTCGCACTCTCTCTCTCTGATAAATAAATATAATCTTAAAAAAGAAAAAAGATTTGAAGACGTGATGATGTTGTCTTTGAAGATGGAGGAAGGGCCACCGCCCAAAGAATGCAAATCACCTTTAGAAACTGGAAAAAGCAAGGGAATGGATTCTCCCCTAGAACCTCCAGAAGGGATGCAGTCTACTGACACCTTGATTTCAGCCCACTGAGACCCAGTGTTGGACTTCTGACCTCCAGAACTGAAAGATCATAAATTTGTGTTGTTTTAAGCCACTACGTTTGGGATAATTGGCTACAGCAGGAATAGAAAATTAATTACCGGGGCGCCTGGGTGGCACAGCGGTTAAGCGTCTGCCTTCGGCTCAGGGCGTGATCCCATCTTTCTGGGATCGAGCCCCACATCAGGCTCCTCCGCTATGAGCCTGCTTCTTCCTCTCCCACTCCCCCTGCTTGTGTTCCCTCTCTCGCTGGCTGTCTCTGTCTCTGTCGAATAAATAAATAAAATCTTTAAAAAAAAAAAAAAAAAAAAAAAAAAAAAAAAAGAAAATTAATTACCAATCCTGTTTAAAAAAAAAAAAAAGCTCTGGTGAGTTTCACCACCTCTATTTCTTCTTCCACTTTGTGACACGTGGTCTAATAGAGCAGAAGCAAATCGGCTTTGGAATCAGACTGAGCTGTCCTAGCTGCTCCTCTGAGCTCATTTCCTTAGCCTAGAGCAGGGATGATAGAGTATTTATCTCGGGGGCCATGGAGAGGATTGAGGAGATGAAATTCACAAAGGGCCCAGGACATAGTGCCCCCTCCATAAACCTTTGCTTTCTGATACTGGAATCCAAGGGACGGAGTCCTCGCTGCTAGTGACCCATCTGTGTAATTTTGGCTAAATTGCTTTCTCTCTTTCAATCTGTTGAGGTTAAAAGGAAATCCTTATTAAGTCTCCGAGAGTGTTTAGAGTTTGTAATGTGGCTGGATACTCTTGGTTGAAATGTGTTATTTCGATGCAAAGCACTGTTATCTTTTAAGCAGGTAATTATTTCCTGGCCTAAATTGGTTAGCACTGTCCTGAGTTTCCATTTCTGAGATGATGATATTGCTAGAGTGGTGAAGAAATACCTCATCTGGGTATCGTGTACCTTAATTCATGTTTATGAAGCCTACCCAGGCCAATCATAATAGGCTCAATACTGAGCATTATTTTCCGTTCATATGGCTGTCACTTCTAGGATCTTAATATAGCAAGAAAAACTGTCCAATAAAAATTGGCATTTCAGCATTGGATTAGGTAATATTTACTTCATAGTCATGTTGGGGGGAGTCTCTGGGCTTTTTGTAAGAAAGGGGTTAAGGAAGTAGCACTATTATTTTTCTACAAGGACGTAATTTATATTCTTGCCCCTCTTATCTCTAGGGTGGCCAAACTTAAGCAAGAAAGTTCAGGGAAAGGACAAGTTTTCTTGTTTTTTTGTTTTTTAAATTATAGTTCTTTAAATCAATGTTCTTTAAAGTTTGTGATTAGAATTATTTTTAGAAAATCAATTGGCAGGAGTTTTCTGTTTCCAAAGTGCAGCAAAGGTCTGTGGTTTACAGCATCAATTAGAAAATCCAAGATGAAGGCATGGTTATGTCGACAGGAAAATTGGATAAAGAGACAACACTGACCCTCAAAGGGGCAAGAACAGCAAGAAAAGGCTGCTAGTAAAACACGGGCAGCAAGCTTCTCCAAATACTAGTTCACTCACAGTTTCAAAAGCTTTTTGCTTAGATTTTTCAAATAGTTTCAGGATAAATAATTGGTAACAGGGGGTCATCAGTTTCATGGCCACTTACCGAAGGCCTACATCTCCAAGACGGGCTGTAAATAATACGCCTATATGGGTCTCGAGGGAGCACTGGGTTGATTTCTTGCTCCAACACAGTGTCTCCCTTCTGCCACTCAATGACAGGAGGAAACCAGACGGCCACGCGGAAAGGTGTATGGTTACAGCTATAGACACTGCTTTTGTGGGCACCCACGTTTCTGAGATAAAGTTAGCTGATAACATTACCAGCACGTGATCAAATGCAGTCATTGCAGAGGGAGCCTGTATCACATTACCTTTGAAAATACTTGAATCTAGAAACACCATATACGGGATACAAAATCCATGAAAAACTGGCCTCCAGGTGTGGCCTAGGACTATTATTCTGAGCCATCTCCTGTTTGTCTTTGTGAGTAAATAGACATCTTGAACTAGAAATAGAGGGAGAGAATTTGAAAATTAAAAGGGTCAAATTAAGTATTTTTGAATGCTCTTAAAAGACCACACATACACACACAGAGGCAAGTTTAGATCACATCGGAAGTTCCTTAGGTAGTCTTCAAAGTTAATTTCTTGCAATTGAGGGAACATGGAAGAGGCAGGCACACCATGATTTGGATGCTTAGTTTTTGTTCTATTATTTAATTGTAGCCAACTTCCTACTATTGAAAAAAAGAAAGATGATTTAGCATTAAAGAATGGCTCATCTGTATTGAAAGGTTCACGGGTTCACTCCATGATGTCCAGAGACCCCCAAGATGGAGGTGAGTTTCAATTGCTACCACTATTGTTTTTCCTCTTTGTGCTGACTGTGGCATGTGTTGGTCGAAGACTTAGAGCAGCATATCGCTCTAGGCGGTACAATATACTGTTGCAGGGGTGCCTGGCCGGCTCAGTCAGTAGAGCATGCGACTCTTGATCTCAGCGTTGTGAGTTCGAGCCCCACGTTGGGTGTAGAGATAACTTAAAAATTTTAAAAAAATGTTTTTTAAAGATTTTATTTCTTTATTTGAGAGAGAGAGCGAGAGAGCAGGGGGAGGGCCAGAGGGGGAGGGAGAGAGAGAATCCCAAGCAGACTCCAAACTGAGCCCAATGTGGGGCTCAATCTCACAACCCTGAGATCATGACCTGAGCCAAAACCAAGAGTTGGATGCTTAACCGAGCCACCCAGGCACCCCAAAAATTAAAAAAAATATTTTAAAAAAAAGATTTTGTTAGAGAGAGAGCACGAGTGGCGGGGGAGGGGAAGAGGGAGAGGGAGAAGCAGACTTCCCCCTGAGCAGGGAGCCTGACTTGGGACTCCATCCCAGTACCCTGGTATCATGACCTGAGCCTAAGGCAGATGCTTAACTGGCTGAGCCACTCTGGCACTCCAATAAAAAAAAAAATCTTAAGGAAAGAAAATCATTGGATCATGAACTTAAAGCTCCTAACTGTCATCTATTCACATTCTTCCTGACACACATATAAAGGAGGAAGAAGAATTTGCATCCACCAGTCAACTATTTTTATTACACTTCATAGGATTGATCATAGAAGAGTGGGGTTCAAGACCTAAGTGTTGAGTGGTTCATATTTCAGTGGAGGGAGTCTTGCAAGGGTGGGTAGAAACAAAGTCTGCTTTCTCCTCTGCCTCTGGGTCATCGCCTGTCTGGAGGCTAGCAAAGGTCTCAACACAGAATGGAGGGTATTAGGGATGAGGTTAAGTGACTGTCACAGGCACATGGTTCCACAGTTTTCCTTTGAAGATGGAAAGAATCCTCCAATACAGAACATGATACATGATATATCACCACTAAATGGGCTTAGTAAATAGAACAAACATCACCTACTACCCAGAAACAATGATTTGCTGACCCTTTTGGACCTCTAACCACTAAGGAGTTTTGGTTTTCCCTTCTGTAGACATTCTTAACTGATTCCATCAGACCCCAGTCATCCCAGCCATGGTTACCGTCTCTTAAACTGGGCAACTTAGCATGTCAGCACTTCAACGCCAACTTCAGACTTTATAAAAAGAAGTAAACCACACAGGAAATAGATGTCAGCATGGTGAGCACTTGTTGCTCAGGGCCCAGACTGACGTGCTTTCACAGGGCTGGGTCACGGGGATGTGCCCGCCTCATTTGCTCAGTGCTCAGGGTGATTTGTGAGTTATTGCTGAGCACATAATGGTCAGTATAGCTACATAAGCAGTCATGGCCCTAAATGTGTTCACTGAACTCACTAAATCAGACTGGGTCTACAGAAAGGTTCTGTTGGGTTCTGACCAGAATCTCTTTGGATTCGCCATTGGATTCTGAGATTGAGCTGGGTTTTTACATGAGAAGATGTTTCAGTTCCTTCCAGCCACCTGTAAGAGGCCCTATTGGCAGTCTCTCTCTTTTTCTTTTTCTTAGCAAAAATTTAATTTTATCAGTTTCGGTGGGATGACATTTGAGAAACTAGGATCCGGCTAACAAAGCGTCTCTTCTTCCTTAGCAAGAAGGGCTTAGAGGTCGGCCAGGAGCATCTCAAGATACAAAGAAAGCATGAGCATGAGTTTGGGGCTGCAGCTTGGGTCCTTAAAAGTCCTGCAAAACTAGAATTCCTCTTTCCTTTCTCTTTTCTCTGTAGGCACTTAAAGATACTCTTTTTTCCCTTAGAAATCAGATGCTTTTATTGAATATATTGACACATAGTATCGTGTAATCTTAAAGGGTCCCCATGTTCATTTGATACATTTATATATTGTAATACGACGGCCATTGCAGTGGTAATTAGGACCTCTATCATATTATCTAATCATTATTTCTGTCTAGTGGTTGGAATAATTAAGTTCTAGTCTCTTAGCAAGGTTTGTGGTTATGATACAACGCTGTTGTCTATATTCACCATGCTGTGCCTTAGAGCCCAGGCGCTTATTTACTGTTCACTGAAAATTTATACCTTAAACAGCATCTGTCCTATCCCTTTACCCCCCATCCCCTAGTAACCAGCATTTGACTCTCTGTACTTGGGAGTCTGGCTCTTTAAGATTCTACCTCTAAGTGATATTATGCAGTACTCGTCTCTCTGATTGACTTAATTTCACTTAGTGTAATGTGCTCAAGGTCCACTCATGTTGTTGTAACGGAAGGATGTCCTTCTTCCTCATTTTCTTTATCCACTCATTCATTGATGGGCACTCAGGTTGTTTTCATGTCTTGGCTGTAGTGAATAATGCTGCAATAAACAGGGAAGTGCATATATCTCTTCGGCATCCTATTTTCATTTTCGTTACATATATACCCAGAAGTAGAATTGCTGGATCATATAGATCTGTTTTTAATTTTTTTGAAGAATCTCCATATTGTTCCATAGTGGCTGAACCAATTTACATTCCCACCAACAGTGTTACAAGGGTTCTCTTTTCTCCACATCCTTGCCACCATTTGTTGTTGTCTTCTTGAAGATAGCCATTCGAACAGGTGTTGGATAGCTATCTAATTGTGATTTTTATTTGCATTTCCCTGATGATGAGCGATGTTGAGTATCTTTTCATGTACCTGTTGGCCATTTGGATGTCTTAGACACATTCTATTTAAATTTATTTAGTGGTAGTTTTCACCATTAAAACAACACATTCATTTACAGGTAGATTTTTAAAATAGTTTAAAACTCTTACAGAGATCATGTCTCAGATATGTTACTTCTTCCTTTGACCTTTAAATATCCCCACAAGTAGAGTACCTAGCCTTCCATATCTGGGCATTCTTCAGTATTCCCACACTGACGTTGTTTTTGTTTTTCATTTTTAAACTACCATTTATTGAATGCTCACTCTGCCAAACACTGTGCCAAGAGCTTTACACGCATTAGCTCATGTTCTTCTAGCAATCCCGCAAACTAGGTATTATTCTGATTTTTCAGAAGAGGAAATTAAGGCTCAGAAAAATTAAGTAACTTGCCGATGCCATATAGTTAATGAGGAGAGAAGCTGGAATTCACATCTATGTCTTTCAACTCTAGTGCTCCCACTGTGCTTTTGACTTTCCTGGGAAGCATTTTCCCATGTTCTTTAATTTGGGTTGGAGTAACCTATAATTCTGTTCATGAAGATATACCTCACTTTACAGTGAATATTAGGACCTAAATAATTTAAAGTAATCCTGCAGTGTTTCGTCTTCTACTTCTCCCATCCTCCTACTCTCCCTATTCCTTCCTTCCCCTCTTCTTCTTCCTCTTCCCCTTCTTCCCTTCTTCTCCCTCCCTCCGTTCCCCCTCCCCCCCACTTTAAACAAAATATCTTTTTGATTTGAGTTCTCTAACATTGGCACATATCTATAAATTAAGATTTTTGAACAACTTTCTGTAGATGTCTTTACCACATTCAGTTTGTACTCCTTTTTCTTAGCTCATTTTTTTGGTCAAACATATTATTTTAGATTTTCAGGTTATCTAATAAACCACAAGTTCACAGACTCATAAAAATTTAGAGGAGGAGACAGCTTCAGAGATCCGCTCATCCAACCCTGTCATTATATGGGCAAGGGAGGCAGCTGGTGGCCGCAGGCCCCTTGGGTGAGTCAGAGCCTCAGTTACTCCACCTAAAGCTAGAGGAAATCTTATGGCTTCCAAGGAGTTGTTCCAAAGGTTCGCAAATCAAGAGGAGATATCTAAATGGATGTTTTCAATTTGGTTTAAAACAAGGACAGGCTGATACCAAATGGTAGATGGTTTTGCTCTTACCACTTTCAGGAGTGACCCTAAGATACACTGCTACCCCCAAGCTGGGGCAACCAGTCAGGACTGCTCAGAACAAGGTAGCCTCTTTGACTGGCTTCTGCCCGGGTTTGAGACAGAAGAGGGATGCTTGGCGGCAGACTGGCCTCTCGTTGTTCAAAAGGACTTTTTGTTCCTTGGTCATATTTCTATTAGTCCTTCTCTGCCTTTCTTTAACATACAAGAGAAAATCAGGAGAAGGGGATCAAAATGTCTGGAAGGACAGACGAAAACACCCCAGAATAGAGAAGGCTGGTGGTTATGTTTGAGCTGAGCCAGCTTTCAGTACCACACAGTGTGGAGGCCTGTCAGTGATGTGTGGACAAGTGACAGCCCTGGCACTTTTTTTTTTTTAAAGATTTTATTTATTTATTTGACAGAGATAGAGACAGCCAGCGAGAGAGGGAACACAAGCAGGGGGAGTGGGAGAGGAAGAAGCAGGCTCATAGCAGAGGAGCCTGATGTGGGGCTCGATCCCATAACGCCGGGATCACGCCCTGAGCCGAAGGCAGGCGCTTAACCGCTGTGCCACCCAGGCACCCCAGCCCTGGCACTTTAACATAGCAATCCTTCACTTGCATCCTAAGCTCCTATTTGGGGAGAATACATTCCAAATAGCATTTTTCAAGGAGAGGATGATAAGTATTTGATCATTAACTAGAGACCAGATTCTCCCTCAAAATTTAACGAACAAAATATGTAAAACTGCCTTCAAACTTTTTTTTTTCTTTATTCCTTGCTTATATACCACTTGGCTGAGTGTTCTGCCTTCCTGTTTGTAACTGAATTTCCCTAAATGAGAAGCATCCGTTTCACACACGAGTCCAATATATTTAACAATGAGATTCTTCTCATTTTGCACAGAATAGGACACACAATGAAGCCAATCAATGAAAACCAGAAGATCTACTGTTATAATTAAGAACATCAAGAACAGGCAGCAAGGGACACAGGAGGCCAGGCGGCACATACATGGACAAAGTCGATTTCTCAGAAGATACAACTTCTAAGCAACAGGAAGATTTGCCTTATGATGGGGCTTTCTCCCAAATTAAGTTATACAATGATTACAATTTTACCTCAAAAAATGACATTCTTGATATCTCAAATCAAATTCCTTTAACAGTAGATGACCCTCAAGAAAAGGCTACCTATCAAGAGACTTCCAGAAATGTAGACATGGCCACGACTCTGGGTAAAATGGCTAAAACTATTATCAACAAAAACTATGATAAAGAGAAACAATCCACCACAAATCTTGATATTCCGGCTAATGAAAGAGACCCTTCAGAGTCAAACATTTCTGATGTTTTACTCCATCATCTTTCCAATGAGGAATTCTTAAAAGGTCAAGGCATTAATTGTGAAACTCTCCCAGAGATTTCTAATGCTGACAGTTCTGATGACGCTATTATTAAAAATATTATTTTGCGCCATGTTAAGAATTCTTGGCTACAAGAACAAACCCCAGAACTTACAGACCAACTGAGCCCCCAAAGGGGTGAAAACAGCAATATGCCCTGTTGCTCTCTAACTGTGACAGAAGAGAACGCCTTTGATTTAGAGGTTACTGGAGAGAGCAGCCATCAAGAAACTTCAAGTTTTCTAACTGAAATCAAGAGTCTACATGATAAACCAAAAAGTTGCCAAGGGCAGCCACCCCAGAAACTGCAGACTGAAAAAGCAGTTTCAGGCAATGGGTTCAAACATGGCCATGGTCTGGTTCATTACCAGTTACCTGATTTCCCTAAGGTTGCTCCCAAAGGGAAAATCCCTAAAAATAAAACAATTAACAAACCACTTACAATAGATAAACAAGTCAACTTCTCTCCTAAATTGAGAGAGAAGTCAGCTATTGTGCAAGACATTCTAGAAAGCATTTCTAGGTCAAACTGTATTGAAAGACAAGGGCAGAAAAGGAAAACCGCTGACCCTTCACAACAGCCGGAGGTAAGTGAAAGTAGTCTCCAGGAAATGCATAACCGGGGCCACTGCCCATTCGTATCAGTGTGGGTCAAAGACTTCTAGTCTTTGACCTCTCAGAAGCTCAGTGGGTGTCTTCCTACACTTAATCTTAGCCAAAAGAGCGAGGAGTGATCGGTGGGTGTCTTCCTGAGAAGAATCAGGGGCTGGACAAACAACACATCATAGACTAAACTCCAAATTCTCTGGCCTGGAATTTGAGTTTCCCCATTTTGGGGGGGCTCCATTCTACCCTTATAAATTAGCTCTCATCCTCCACACATCATCCTCAATGAACTGGCTGGTCCCCAAGCTCTCTGGCCCCCCACCCTTGGAGCCCCTGCCCTACATGGAACATCCCACCTCTGCTTATCAAAGACCTGCTCATTTTCATGGCCTCCTTCAATTCCCTGTTGGCTGTGGGACTTTTCCCATCCTCACTCCCCCCCTCCCCCTGTCAGTCCTTCACATCCTCTCTTGTTTAGGTTTCTGTCAGAGCACTATGTCAGCCTGCTTTGGATCATGATAATTTGGAAATATCTGTTTCTTCCACTAGACTTGAGTATTCTGGAGGGCAGCAACCTTGTTTCCATCTTTCCATTGCCTAATTCCCCCCGGGGACCTGGCCTTCTGCCTTCCATATATTACACCCGTGGTTATTAACGCTAAATCAAGTCAAATTTAGATCTTTAATAACATGTTCCAAGCTTGCTGTATTGGTAACTGTTTAGTACCAAATGTTTTTAATGCTTACATTGGGATTTTATTTATTTATATTTAAAAGTAATCTCCACATCCAACATGGGGCTCGAACTCACCACCCCAAGATCAAGAGTCGCATGCTCTACCAACTGAGCCAGCCAGGTACCCCCGACAACCAAATTTTGTTAATGTTTAATTTCTACTATTTCCCCTTTCCTCATCTTCCCATCCCCCCATGCAACTTCCCAACACATCGAGGCTTGGGACCTCATCAATTATTTGAGGTCCAGGAGTTAAATTCACATTAATGATCAAAATAAACACTTTAGTTCTCTGGCACTTTGCCAGGACAGTATGATCTTTCTCTTAAGCTTTGAACAAAGGGCACTCTGGACTGAACACTCTTTGCCTGTTTCCATTTCCACCCTTCATGCTTCAGCTCCCTTCTCTTTCAGCTGAACGCTCTGAGGAGCTTGAGCAGAACGCTCCCCCTCCCTCACCTGAAGCCAGCAGCCCACCTGGCCTTACCGGTATGCTTCTCTGTGTCTGACACTGGCAAGTCTCAGGGGGTCTCCTTCAGCTTGCAGGAAAACAGCCCTGGGAATGCACAGTCCTTGGTCCCCTGAGCTTAGTAGGAAGAGAATAGGTATTAGGCTCACCTCTCTCTGGCAGTGGCAGTCTGAAGGCAGGTGTCTGATTTTCTCTACTCCTGTCGATTAAGGCTGGAGAGTAGACTATCCATCATACAGTTGAGATACTCGTCAAAACCAAAGTCTAGTTTGACCACCACCGTTGAGCTCTCGGGCATGAGCATGTTTCCGAGCTTTATGTGTTGAGAACAGTGGGAAGACCTTCAAGGTGAGTCACTCTGGAATTTAAGCTCCTGTCCTGTTAGTCTGTGGTGAGTAAACAATCACTATCCTGACTCACATTCTGGAACTTACTGCATATGGTTTTATATTATTCTCTAGAGTGTGGCTACTGCACAGTGTTAGTGAGAGCACGAGCCACAGAGCTGGTGAGAAGACCAGCAGTGGCCCCTGCTTTCATGGAGCTTCTGGTCCAGTTTTGGGAGAAATGTTTCATTATTCCATTCCCTGTAATAGTTTGGAACATGGCAGTAGTAACAGCTGACGTGTCATGAATGCTTAACCACGTGCCAGATATGGTAATACCTAACATTTTATCTTCATAACAACCCTAGGATATTTCTATCCTCATCTTAGTGCCAAGGAATTTGAGGTTCATAGTGATGAAGTAATTGTCTTGAGTCACCTAGCAGTTAAGTGTCAGAGTGGAATTTAACCTTGGCGTCAGGGACCCAGCTCTTGACACAACTCTGGGCTGCCTCCATGATGACCACATTATTTTAGATCTTAATAATGTTTTCTTATTGTACAGATGGAGCCCACAGTACATACTCACCAAGAACATCTCCCAGGTACTAATATTTGATTTGATTTGATTTTTTTATTTTTTTAGAGGGAGAGAGAGACAGAGAGGAGATGGGGGAAGGGGGAGAGAGAGAGAGAAAATCTTAAGCAGGCTCCACACCCAACATGGAGCCTGACGTGGGGCTCAATTTCATGACCCTGAGATTATGACCTGAGTGGAAATCAAGAGTCGGATGCTTAGCTGACTGAGCCACCCAGGTATCCCAGGTACTAACATTTTTAAACCTTTTTGATTTAGAGATACATTTTGAATTTTTTTTAAAATAGCAAATGGTGGTGGTTGCCACAGACTTCTGTTTTAGTACTTAATAAATCTGCAGTGAAGTTGAGATGAATGGAAGCCAAAACTTATTCTTTCTTTTACAGGAATAGAATCTGAGAGGAGTCTCTTTAAGCTGTCATCAATCTCTCAGAGAGACCATTCCCCAAGTTCTTCTTACATATTTCAGAAGATCACCCAAGGGAAACAGATGTGCCAGAAGTTAAAAGAACAGACTGATCAACTGAAGACTAAAGTAATATTTTTAAAGCTTACTATGATGAAGAGAAGTGACCAAATTCAGACATAAGACATCATGCCATTAATGAAATATTGCATTTTTTCACTGCAGGTACAAGAATTTTCCAAAAGCATAGCACAAGACTCTCCCTATCATTTGCAAGACAAGAGGCTGGTAATAAATTTTACCCAGTTTTAAACATCTCTGTAAGGGAATTTGACATGGGTAAATGACTTTATAGCACCATGTTTTCTCTACAGCGCTGGGAGTGGAAATGTTCTGGTGGAAATATTTGCTGAAGATTAAGGGCAATGAACTCCAGAGGCCTGGCCTTGTGTCTTACACATATTATGCCCTTAATTATTAATACTGAGTTGAATTGAATTAAGATCTTTAACAACATATTTTAAGCTTGATATATTTGGTAACTAGTATGAAATGTTGTTAGTGTTTAATTTACACTGTTTCCGTTTTCCCCATCTTCCCATCCCTGCCCCCACCCAGCCTCCCAACACGCCGGGGCTGAGGATCTAATTGGTTATTTAAGGCTCGGGGGCTTTGTGTTACAGGGGCTCAAAGAGCTTTCAATTCTATTTCTATATGTATGTAGCCTTCTCTCTTTCTCAGGGGAATATTACCCATGGCTATTATTCCTTAGCAGTCACCCACAATAATCTGAGACCATGGTAGGCTTACGAGAATAGCATGTCAGTTATTATAAAGGTCAAGTCCATCCAGAGTTGTTGGGTCCTGGGGGATACAGGTTATAAAATTTGCCAGGATCTGACAACTTAATATAGAAAACTTTGAAAACTTAAAACGGATCTTAACGGATCAAAATCTGTGACTTTCACATCCTTGCTTGTTATTGCATTTAATCAAATCACTAATTATATCGTAACCACACAGCCTTGTTCATCAGTGCCAGGGCTGTGGGAAGAGGGGGTGGAGCATGGCAATGGGCGCTCAGCTAAAAAAGCTGAGGTTGCTAGAGCCAGAAATGTGCAGAGCTGAAGATGCCGTTCAGGCCATTAGGTCAGCAACAGGTGGTCAGAAGGTAGGTGGTCAGAAGTCCTGATGTGAAGGACCACAAACAAAACAGGGCAGGGTGTGCAGTAGAGACCAGACAGCATAGACAAACACCAGGAGGACTCAGATGTTAAGAGACACAGTGCAACAGTGCATTATTCATTCGTTCTTTACATTAATTAAATAACTCATTCGTTCACTCATCCATTCAACAAACACTTACCAGGTACTTCCTATGTCCCAGACTCTGTACCAGGCACTAGGGATTTGGAGATGAAGAAACAGTTTCAAGTGGCTTACAGTCTCCTAGGAACAACAGATTGATTAATAGACAAGCAACATGAAACTCGAGAAATGTTACAGATGATGCTAATGGCAGCCTAGAAGAGGCTCACTCTTGCCAGTTAGAGGGCACTTGGGAAGGCTCCCTGGAAGGGACTGACCTCTGAGCTTGACACTGTAGGATGAATATGTATGAGACTGGCAAAGCTGGGGCAAGAGGGTGTTCCAAGAAAAGGAATCAGCAGGTACAATGGCACAGGGGGTAGAAAGTGCTGATAGTTGGAGGAACTGTATGGCACTGTAATTGGCCAGAGTTCAGGGTACGTGTGGTGAAGAGAAAGGGAGGAAACGAGAGAAAGAGTTAAGGTCTACATCATGAAAGACCTTTAAACCATGCTAAGGAGCTTAGCTTTTACCCTGAGGTTGAGTGATGGGGCAACATTGGAGTTTTGAAAGCCAAGAAATGGAGAGCACCCTGGGGGCAAGTCTGTGGCTAGGAAGCCATACTCCAGGTAACAAGCTATGAGGGCCTGAACCAAAATTGGCAATGAGGATGGAGAGGGGAACAAATCTAAGAGTTTAACCAAGTGGTGGCAGATTAAGAGGGGTGAATAAAGGAAGGGAGGAGGCTTGGACGAGTTTCAGATTTCTAGCTTGGGCAACCAAGGTCAGGACTAAAAATGGAAGATCCAGTTCCTAATGGGTGTGGGAGGCAAGCAGGAGGCAAGACGCCAAGTTCATTCTGAGGTCCTTACAGGACATCCAATTGGAGAGATTCAGAAGTCAATTAGACCAACGGATCTGGGCCTCAGAGGGGTTGTTTGGGCCGAAATGTAAATTTGGGTATAACTGTGGGTTGAAGCTCTGAGGTATATGAGATTGCCCAGGCAACATGCAAAGGAAGCAGTAAAGAAGTCCAAGGAAAGACTCAGCAAACAGGGGCAGGCAAAAGAAGAGGGAGCCAAAGGAGACCGACAGGAGTGACCCAAAAGGTCAAGGCAGACCACAGGGGGCAGAGCTGTTAGAACCAAAGGGAAAAAAAACCACCAAATGTTCAAATAAGGGGGAAAAATCAAGAAGTGCATTGGATTCGGCCTCCAAAGATCATGAGGGACCTTGGCAAACCCAGTTTTAATGAACTGGTAGATCCGTCGAAGCCAGATTGCCGAGTTAAGGAGTGAATGATAAAGGAGATATCAAAAAATCCAGGCTCTTAAGAACTGGGAGAACACAGATTTTTTTATTTTATTTTTTAAAGAGATTTTATTTGTTTGATAGAGAGAGAGAGTGCGTGCATAAGCAGTGGGTAGTGGCAGAGGGAAAGGGAGAAGCAGGCTCCCCGCTGAGCAGAGAACACAAGGCGACACAGAGCTCCATCCCAGGACTGCAGGATCATGACCTGAGCTGAAGGCAGATGCCCAACTGACCGAGCCACCCAGGCGCCCTGAACACAGATTTTTAAAGGGCTGAGCAAAGCAGAGGGAACTGGTTTGAGGCACTAGCCTTCCGAGCCTTCAATCTAGGAAGTTTCTCCTTGATGCTAGAGGATATGTGGGGATTCATGCTTGGACGGAGAAGAGAGTCAAGGTGACTCCTGACAGTGTCAGCGTTGGCCTGAGAGTTCCAGGCCCATTTGGTTCAGCACTGGGGGAGGGCCAGACAAGGCTAAAACTAACCTCAGTGTGAGCGGCACAGCAGAATGGAAAGCAGCCATTCTAGTTCTACATACTGATGGTACCGTCTTAGACACGTAGTGTGTCTTCCCATCTCAGAGCTGCTATGAGAATTAAACAGGGTACATTTATGGCTAGACAACCATGCTCTATCTTCTCTTGACATATAATCCAATTTAAATCCCAACATCTTAAATTACAACTTGTGATTGGCTTTCTCTCTTTTCTCTTTCCTTTGAACACCTAATTCCTTCGCATGGTTTTCACTGCCATCGCCATCTACCAATTCCTAAATTACTCATCCTAACTTCTCATCCACAGCTCCAAATGTTTGTGTGTAACTTCACTTGGCTCTCCCGCTCTCGCTGAAAATTCTACTCGTCCAACATGGACAGCTTCATTCAAATCTGTTGGCCTTTTCAAATTCCTCATTTTAAGTCAGGGGTTTCACATTCTTTCCGCCTGCCGAGCTAGAGATTTACAGTATCAGTCAGGGTCCTGGCACCCTGATGGTTTACTCCAGTGGGACAACTGAGGAGAGTTTAATAACGCATCACTTTCCAACAGCGCGGGCAAGGTTAGGGGAAACCGATAAGGGACAGAGAACATCTCATAGAAGGAACAGTGGGACAGAAGGGATGGAGCAGATTTGGGAGCCTAGGGAGAGTAGCTATAGTGGTAGGAGTAGCTGATCCAGGCAGGAGGACATCAGGGAACTAAAGACCCCTACCTCATCCTTCATTTCTCTCTTCTCCTGTTGCCCTGCATTGGCTGAAACCAATGCCAGGGCCGGGGAGCCTGTTGACGCAGTTCACTGAAGGTCAGCCTCCTGACAGGGCCACAGAGAGAGATGGAGGATGAATCTGGGGAGGGGACATGGAAAACATCTACCACACTTGCCATTTTGTATGCCCTATGGCCAGTATGTTTCCAAACTTGTTTATTCATTTTTAATAATCAGAATTAATCGTGATGATGATGAGCCTGGCTCAGCATTAACTCCTTCAATTTTCACAATATGAGGTGAGGGCTATTATTATCTCAGATGAGAAAACTGAAGGTTAGAGTTCAAGTTGACTAAAATCGTACAATTATTAGGTGACAGTGTGAAGTTGAACCCTCGGGTGTCTGATCCCATAACCCCATTGTGCTATACGCATTATCTCTCCAGTCATCCTTTACTTTCCATGTTCATGATTACTGCCTGGTCCAGGCCCTCCTGAGCACTTTTCAAGCCTGACTGAAGTCTCACTTCTTCCACTCAGCCATGGCAAAATCCTCGAATCCAGTCTCTCTTCCCAACTGGAGTAAAACCCCTGAGACCAGGCGTGGGGGTGCCTGATAAAACTTGTATCTTTCATACATGTGGCCCAGGGCCGCACACAGGCAGTGCTCAGGGAATGTTTAGCTATTGGGGCTGAGGGGAAAAGACCGGACCCTGACCTGCACGGTTCAAGTCCTCATCCACACTGGGCTCCATGTGTGGATGTCTCGAAGACTCATTTGAAGCTCTGGCTAAACTTCCTGATGTTCCTTCCCCATCTCACCCTCCAAGGGCCATAGACTCAAACTCAGGTCCTCTAACATCAGTTCCTTTCAAGGTCTATGTGGCTTCAGACATAGGTCTGAGAGCTCCAATTTCCTCCTGTATACAGCTGAGATAATAGAATCTATTTTGCAACATTTACGACATTGCTGTGTGGATTAAGGAAGATAATGCACAGGGAAGTGCTCTGTAAGCTACAAATCATTCTGCAAAAGCACAGGCTTATTGATATCCTATTAAGGAAGTTCAGAGGCCCCTGAGTGGGTGCTGGGAGCGAAATCAGGTCATTGTGCTGAAAAAGCCATGTGCTAGGAGGGTGTTGTAAACGTGGAGACGGCACCTGGGGTATCTGTATTTTAGATGTCAGACTCTGAAACAGAACAATGGCCGGGAGAAGGACGGTGGCTTCAGTTTGGAACTACTATAGAGTATACGTTCCTTGTATCTGGGGGGGAGCCAGCCCCAAGCACAGGCTCACATGTGCTTGATTCCGGTGACTTTACTGCTGCAGGTCCTGGAGAAACTGCAGGGACATCTTGAACTGCTGGAGCAGGAGTTTCTGGACAACAAGGAGAAGCATCTGACTTTGAAGCAAGTTCACAGGCATGAATCCCCAGCTGTCGGTGACTTTGATCCAGAAAGGTCAGGCTTAAACTGTGTGAGGTGGAGGGGGCAGAGGCGACCTCCTTCAGGTGGGATTCTGATGTGGCTTGCACAGCCCCTGGTCTAGGGTCCGCAAAAACTCTGCCACCAGTGAACAGGTGTTACCCATGCGACAAGCAGTGTGGCATTCCCGCTACATACAAAGTCCTGGGCTGGGCACTGACCCAGATGGAGTCCTCGAAATGAACAGTTATCTCCTGGAGTGGAAATTTTGTACCATAATCTTGTCCTTTGTTGGATGTCAGAATTGGTTCTGAGACTCAGAACAGCACGAGAAAACCCTAGAAAGGCTCACATGCTAACCCCAGAGGGCCTTCTCTCCAAGCTCCTCACGTCCTGCCCTTCACCCCACTCCTGCCTCTGTTTCCCCCACCTGGTTCTTCTGTCTCCCTCTTTGTCTCCCTCTTCTTTCCCACCCACAGACAATTCCAGCGGGGCAGTGGGCATGAGGGGACCACTGTAAGGCTGATTAATGTGGGGCTGAAGGACCCACAGACCCCCACAAAGGGAAAATGTTAAAGCTGAAAGTCAAAATGACTTCTGAGTTAGTTCACATTAGAAACTTGGAAGCAAACTCACCGAACTTTCCAACTGGCCATTTTTTATGGCCCTGCGCTCCTCTTTCTCCAATCCAAATAATTTTAAGATGTATTCCAGGACTCAAGGCTGGGATTGTTTCCATTTAATTTCCTGGTATGAAGTTAAAGAATCCATTTAGGAGGCTTAATCTTCGTAAGTTCAGCTCTTTCCATTCATAGCATTTTCACATGGACTCATTCTCGAGGCCAGATTACTTTCATAGTTTATATTTCGGCACTAGTGTCCTGAGGTATTTTTTCCCCCAAAGTACAATTTTACTTTTTCAAAATGAATGAAATCTCTGTCTACTGTTATTTCCATACTGAGTAATTAGACAGCAAGGATGAGGTTTTAATGTTGATTTTTTCCCCCAAAAGGCTTATTTTGTTTTCTGGGAAAAGAAAGATCTCTACATACTTTCACTATTTATTTAAAAACTAATGGAGTGAGGATATTTATTTTCCAAGGAATCCCACTTGTCTGGGCCGTCATTTTAAAGTCAGGCCTCTGTGCACAGTGAGACCAAAGTTATGCAATGCCGTATTTATATCCTAGTTACACCCACAGTGTGCTGCACCCAGTATAAATCAAGAGAGTTTCAACTGCAATTATATCCCAGATACAGGAAAAGCTTTCAATAAGCTTTGGGGTAAGGGAAGGACCCTTCCAAAACTGAGTTAAAACCACCTCAGAGCAAGCAAGGCTGCTCAGCTTGACACTGGTCCTCTTGTTCTCGCACGGGCATAATGTAGCAATGAGCAGAACCCCATACAATTGTCCAGAACCTTCTAAGTGTTGAATCCAAAGGCCTTTGTGATGGCTTTCTGCTGGGGAAGGAATTCTGCTGATTCATTGACTTGTTTAAGTCCCCTATGTGCTCTTATTAAGACTTTCTCATTATTGCCTTTAAAAGGTAATATGCAAAAATAGTTGTTTTATTTCATGCATCTTGTTTGTCAGAATGTGGTCTGATAGTCATTTCACACGCTAACAAGAGAAGCCAAGGGGTCAAGGAATGGGTTCTTTCTCTACCAATCCCTTCTCTCTGATATTATGAGCATACAATCTTGACTTCTGCTTTATGGAAAAGATGACAATGTCTTTTCTGGGGCACCTGGCTGGCTCAGTCGGAAGTGCATGTGACTCTTGATCTTAGGGTTGTGAGTTCAAGCCCCAACATTGCATACAGAGATTACTAAAAAATAAATAAACTTTAAAAAAAAAATGTCTTTTCCCCATCTCCAGATTTGCATGTTTTCACCTCTTCTTTCTTCTTTCACTCACTTCCAACCCACTTGGCCATGGTCCTTGAGCCCATTTCTTCCCACTACCGTCAGGCCTTGCTCTACCATTTCACTTCCTTCCAATTTTCAGCCTCTCCTTGCCCCCTGTCTAGTTCTTGTCCATCTGCTGGATTAGAGCATATTTTCCTATATTTTACTTGATTATCAGTATGGTTTTCCATGCTTAGATCTTCGTACCACTGCTTACTGAGTAGAGCAGCCTTTCCCACTGGATGGAAAAGCCACTTTTATCCTATTAAAAAAAAAACCCTTCCACGTAGATGGGACTGGTTCTGTTCCATCCCGCTGAGCTACGTTTCTATTTCCACATTAACCACACAGTTTTAAATGACTATAGTCTAGTGTACATTGAAATATTTCTTCTTTAAATTTTGTTAGCTGTTCTTGCATATTCTTCTTACCCATAAACTTTGTAATCAGCTCACCAAACTTCCTTAATGAAATTCCACTAGAATTTTGTTCAGCATTGTGTTGAATTTACAGATTAGAGTTGAAATCTTGGTAATGAGTATTTCCATCCAGAAGCATGTTTTCTTCATGTAGATTTCATGAATGTTTTGTTAGACTTATTCCTAGCTATTTTATAGGTTTTCTGAGCATTAGTAATAGATGTTTTCCATAATTGATATACAGGAAATAAAGAAGAATAGTATATTTACCTTGTGCTGGGCTACAAGTTTGTTTTTAGTGTTGATTATCTGTTGATTGTCTTAGTTTTTGGGAGTGACAGTCATAGCATTTGAAAATAATGATGGGTTCCCCCCACTCCGATTCCCCCCTAAATATTTATACTTTATCTTTTTTCCCCTCCAATTCTTATATATCACATTTCTTTTTATCGATTTATTTTATTTGCTAGGTTTTCCAAAACAATGATAAATAATACTAGCACAAGCAATCATTCTTGTCATGTTCCAAACAGACTTGGAATTTTTCCAAGTATGACGCTTGTTGCAGTTTCAAGTAGATAAGCTTTATCAAGACAGCTTCCTTCTACTCCTAATTTACTAGGATTTGATTTTTTTTAATTTAGGAAAATGTTTGATCAAATGGGATTTAGAAATCTATTTAATTTCCTAAATCTATTAATATATTAATAAATATCCTAATATTTGTAGAATGATTTGGGAAATTTTCCCTTTTCTTTTTATGTTCCAAAAGCGTTACTTAAAGTCTTTCTAGAACTCATACATAACCCCACTTTGATTTTGTGCCTTTTGGGGGGTAGATTTTTGATAATCGTTTCTATTTTTCTCTGGTTAGTTTTTTCAGATTTTCTACCTGTTTTTGAGTAGATTTTAATAATTCATGTTTTCCTAGAGACTTGTCCATTTCACCTAGATTCTAAACTGTGTTGGTATAAAGTTGCTTAACCCCATTTGATTAAAAATTTTTCTTCTGTTATCTTTTCTTTCTCATTCTTAATGCTTTTCAGTCAGACTTTCCACTGGTTTATTTTATAGATTTTTCAAAGAAAATGTTTTATTTTAGTGATCAAATTATTTTCAGTTCCACTCATTTCTCCTTTTGGAGGGTTTATCTTGTGGTTCTTTTTCTAGATTCCTGTTTTGAATACTTAGTTTATTGATTTTGAAATTTCCCCCCTAGTAAATGCATTTTAAGCTATAAATTTTCCTCGGAGTATTGCACTAGCTACATTACATTGTTTTTACATGTTGTTTTCTTATTTATTATTCACTTGTAGAGTATCCCTAATCTCTATTTTTATTTCCTAGTTACCCAAGAGTTATTAGGATGAGTGTTAGAATTTCCAATTAGTTTTTTGTTGTTGTTGCCATATTTTTATTAATTTCTAGTGATCAAAGAATGTGGGTGGTATAGCTTTTTAAGACTTATTTTTTAAGAGTATCTTTAGCTTCATAGGAAAATTGAGAGGAAGATACAGAGATTTCCTATATATCTGCTGGCTCACATGCATGGCCTCTCCCGTTATCAACATCCCCCACCAGAGTGGTACATTTGTTACAACTGATGAAACTACACAGATAAATCATAGTTGTCCAAAGCCCATAGTTTGCACTGGGGCTTACTGTTGGTGCTGTACATTCTATGGTTTTGGACTAATGTATAATGACTTGTATTTGTCCTTATGGCATCAAACAGAATTTTCACTGCCCTGAAAATCCTTTGTACTCCACCTATTCATCCTTTCCCCCCTCCCCAACCCCTGGCAATCACTGATCTTTTTACTGTGGCTATAGTTTGTTTTTTCCAGATGTCACATTGTTGGAATCACGCAATGTGTAGACTTTTTAGATTGAGCTTCTTCTACTTAGTAATACATATTTAAGGTTCCTGCATGTCTTTTCATGACTTGATAACTAATTTTTTAGCGCTGAGTAACATTCCATTGTCTGGATGTGCCAGTTTATTTTCCCCTTTACCTACTGAAGGACATCTTGGTTGCTACCAAGTTTTGACAAGTATGAACAGAGCTGCTATAAACATCTGTGTGCAAGTTTTTGTGTCAACATAAATTTTCAGCTCCCTTGGGTAAATACCAAGGAGTCTGATTGCTGGATCGTATGGTAAGAATATGTTTAGTTTTGAAAGAAACTGTCAAACTATCTTCCAAAGTGGCTGTGCCATTTTGTATTCCCACCAGCAATGAATGAGAGTTCCTATTGCTCCACACCCTGGCCAGCATTTGGTGTTGTTATCAGTCCATATTTTGGCCATTCCGCTAACGTATAGTGGTAGCTCACTGTTGTTTAAATTTGCATTTCCCTGATGACATATGGCGTGGAGCATCGTGTCATAGGCGTATTTCCCATCTGTATATTTTCTTTGGTGAAGTGTCTATTAAGGTCTGTAGCACATTTTAAAATTGGGTTGTGTGTTTTCTTATTGTTTTTAAGAGTTCTTTGTATATTTTCGATAATGGTCCTTTATCCGTCCTTTGCCAATATTTTCTCTTGGTCTATGGCTTGTCTTCTTATTTTCTTGGCAGAACAGAAGTTTTAATTTTAATGACATCTAGCTCATCAATTATTTCTTTCATGGATGGTGTACATACCCAAGACTATCTAGGTGTTCTACTGTGTTATCTTCTAGGATTTTTTACACTTTTGTATTTTACATTAGGTCTGTGATCCATTTTGAGTTAATTTTTATGAAGGGTATAAGGTATGTGTCTAGATTCATTTTTTTGCATGTGGATATCCAATTGTTCCAGCACCATTTGTTGAAAAGACTGCCTTTGCTCTTTTGTCAAAGTTGGGGGGACTATAATTATCTGGGTCTATTTCTGGGTTCTCTATTCTGTTCTTCTGATCTATTTGTATAGTCTTTCACCAATACCACACTGCCTTGATCACTGCAGCTTTATAGTAGGTCTCAAAGTTGGGTAGTGTCAGTCCTTCAACTTTGTTGTTGTCCTTCGATATTGTGTTGGCTATTCTGAGTCTTTTGTCTCTTCATAGAAACTTTAGAATCATTTTGTCAGTATCCACAAAAGAACTAGCTGGAATTTTGGCAGGGGTTGCACTGAATCTATAGATTGAGTTGGGAAGAACTGACATCTTGACAATATTGAGTCTTCCTATCCACAAACATGGAATATCTCTCCATTTATTTAGTTCTTTGATTTCATTCATCAGAGTTTTTATAGTTTTCCCTATAAAGCTCTTGTGCATATTTTGTTAAATCTATACCTAAGTATTTCATTTTTTTGGATCTTAATGTAAATGGTATTGTGTCTTTAATTTCAAATTTCACTTGTTCATTGATAGTATATAGCTAAGTGATTCACTTTTGCATATTAACCTTGTATCCTGCAACCTCACTACAATTGCTTATTGGTTCTAGTTTTTCTGTTAATTCTTTTGGATTTTCATCTGCAAACAAAGATACTTTTATTTCTTCCTTTCCAATCTTTATACCTTATATTTTCTTTTCTTGTCTTATTACATTAGGTAGGACTTCCACTACGATGTTGAAAAGGAGTGGTGAGAGGGACATCCTTGCCTTTTTCCTGATCTTAGTGAGAGCGCAGTAGTATAATTTTTAATGTTTTGGAATTAGTTGAGATTTTTCTTTGTGGATTAATATGGGGCAAATTTTTGTAAATGTAATGGCTTTAAAGCAATTGGATTCTTTGTGGGTAAAATAGATATTTATATTTATGTATACACTTACACATATTTATACATATATACATATATGTTCATATGCCTATAGATCAAGCTTATTAATCAAATGATTCAGATATTTCATGTCCTTCCTCTTTTTAATTGATATATTATTTCCATAGGATCATAGCTCTTAGAATTGTAAGTGATCTCAAAATAATTAGATCCAGTTGAGCAGAGAATGGTTATCCCTATATTATAGCTGAGACACTGGAGGCACAGTAAGATTAAGTGATTTTCCCAAGGATTCACAGCTAATGAATAACAAAATGCGGATTGGAGCCCAGGCCTTCGGAGTGAGAGGATAAACAGGATGCATGTCAGGGCGGGTGTCCATTATCCTTCCTGTCTGAAGCCAAACCACATTAATAATATAGATCGATGCTATATTCACAAACTGTCGTTACTCATTAGATTGTTGACTGCATACCCAGTAAGATGCCTGTTTATGTCTATTAGAGAAGTGGAAGATGAAATCTTCAAGTTGGAGATGCTACTTGAAGATGTTAAAGAGAAAATTAACAAGGGCAAATATACTTCAGCTGTCTCTCTTCCCGTGAGTTCTCCAATAATCCCGGATGACTTGGCATCCACATCCTCTCCACCCTCAAATGAGGTAATACAGCAACCTACAGCCTAATTTCATGCCAGGAAAAATGTTTTTTTATGCATTTATAGAATCCTAATTCATAAAATCATGAATTCTATTTTAATATTTCATGAAAATTAAACTTTCCGAAGTCCTAGGAATCATATTATTTAAAATGGAACCAGCTTTTAAAAATTAGAAGCAATTTTAAGTGTTGGTTTTTAAATATCTTATTAATTTAAGATGTAACAATGCATGGGGCGCCTGGGTGGCTCAGTCGTTAAGTGTCTGCCTTCGGCTCAGGGCGTGATCCCAGGGTCCTGGGATGGAGCCTCACATCAGGCTCCTCCGCTGGGAGCCTGCTTCTTCCTCTCCCACTCCCCCTGCCTGTGTTCCCTCTCTCACTGGCTGTCTCTGTCAAATAAATAAATGAAATCTTAAAAAAAAAAAAAAAAAGATGTAACAATGCAGTTTAAACTGATGAACCACTGAAAAGCTATTTCTTCTGGATGAAGAGCAACATTTTTGTGGATCGTGCCTGGAAGAAATAATTTTTCTTAATAGTTTTATATTCCCTCTTCTACATAAAGAATAACAGACTCAGTGGGAAGAACTAGTTCCCATGGGTCCACTTCTGCATTTTCCTCTCAAGTTAAATTCCTTTGGATTGCCTACATATGCAGGATTAGGAATTCGAATCAATCACCACTTTCTTTCGACACTTTTTGTTTTTGTAGCCTCAACTATCAGAACATTCCAGACTAAATTAAAATTCTGAGAAACTGAATCATCTGGATAATTGCCGTCAAATGACACTTTTGTTTCAGACAGTACTTGGAGTCACAACCCGTGGCCGATGTTCAAAATTGGAGTAGGTTTTTGTCACAGTTAAGAACAAGATGCTGAAGAGTATAAAATGCCAGCCCTGCCAAAGCAGTGTGTTTGCCCCTTCAAAACACCTAACCTTTCCAGCAAAACTTCATTCAAGGCCCAGCTTCCGAGTTAGGCCATTTATATAACTTCGACACACAGTCCTCCACCCCAGGCAGAATTCTTTGCTCGGACCTCTGTGTCCTCACAGCACTGTGTCTCACTTGTTCCTGTGCCTTTGTACCTATCTTTGTAACCCAAACATTGGACCGAATGCCTGGTATGGTGTGAATGCTCACTATAGTAACCTCTGAGCCCTTGTGGATTGAACAGTTTTAATGCTTCCCAAGCTGTGAACCTGAATTAGCTTCCTGGTCATGTGAGGGAGCCCAGGGAGTGAGCCTAGCCTTCCGCCCAGAAGCTCCCTCTAATCTGGGTTTGTTTTTCTTACTGGGTCCCAAGTTTACCAGCAACTGTTGAGAAATAATGAGAACTCTATGACTTTGTGATAAGTGGCCCTGAAAAGAGAGTCTATTGGTAGGATCATTCATTCATTCATTGAACAAATATTTATTGCCAAATGCTAGGCACTTTTCTAGGTATTGGGGTGTAACATAATCAAAGCAGACAAATCACCTGCCCTCAAGATGTTTACGTTTCTGTGAGGGATACATACAATGAACAAATAAAATTAATGTGTAATGACAGAATGTTAAAAGTGCAATGCACTTAACATTATACATTCCTGTGACTGTGGAGCCAAACTGCCTGGGTCTGAGTACTGGCCCTATCACTCATCAGCTCTGTGACCTTGGGCAAGTTATGTAACCTCTCTGTGCCTCAGTTTCCTCCTCTGTAAAATAAAGATAATAATACCTGCCAAACCTTTCAACTCCTCTTCTGCAAAAAGACTGCAAACTGTAAAGCCCTTAACCAACAGATTTATTATTATTTACTTCTCATTATAATTTTGTCATTATCATTTTAGACCCGAGGACTTTTAATCCCAGCACTTGCAGATAATTTGTAATGAGATAATCTCATGTGGTCCCCAGACCAAGAGCACTGAGGTCACCTGGCAGCTTGTTAGAAGTTGTTATGATGTCACTGTGGTGTTAAGTGAGTTAATACAGGTAAAGTGCTTGAACTGGAGTCGGGCTCATAGTTAAGCACACTAGCTGGGTATTAGCTTTTGTGATTACTCAGTAATAGCATGTGACCAAAAGTCACTCAGCTTGGGAGGGCCACGTGGGAGACATGGTCAGGGAAGGTGAGATTTGAACTGAGTTGGAGGGAGGGATAAGAAGGAGGCGGGTAGGTGGAGAGTCAGGGACAGGGACTCCAGGCAGGATGTGATGGAGCCTTAGGCGTGGGGATGGGGTTGCTGAACTGATTTGAGGCAGTCCCTCTATGCGGCTCCGAGGATTCCCAAGGAACACGGGGGTGTCCTTTGGGGCTGCAACAGGCCCCCTCCTTCGAACTAGCCTGACAAGTTCTGAGAGGAGAAAGGGAGAGTGGCCACAAGATGTCCCCACCACACTCTGCCTCAGGTTGCTCCTTCCCATCATCCCAGGAGGGCTGCAATTAAATTCCCGATGACTCGTAGCCAAAGGATCCCCTAACGTGGGGCTCCCACGGAGCTCAAGAACTGATTCTAAGTTCGAACTGCCTAAATAAATAACATAAAACACCAAAACCCCAAAAAGCAACAATAACACAGGCTAACCAGATCAAATGGCCATGAGGTTTTCCTCTGATTCCAGGGTCACGTCCAGCAGCCCAGCCCTGCTCGGTTCGGTTCATTCTGTTGCATCGCTGACCAGAACCAGTGCTGCTGAGTGTGGCTCTGAAAGGCATCATTGCGATCACCTGGCTCTTTTTTTTTTTTTTTTAAGATTTATTCATGAGAGGAGGCGGGGAGGGGGGGAGGGGGGCAGTGGTGGCACAGAGGGAGAAGCAGGCTCCCCGCTGAGTGGAGAGCCCGACTCAGGGCTTGATCCCAGGACTCTGGGATCATGACCTTAGCCGAAGGCAGACGCTTAACTGACTGAGCCACCCAGGCGCCCCGCCTGGCTCTTATACTAACTGACACCTTGCATGTTAGTGCTGGTGACAGCTGCTGGTATTACTGCTAATGTTTCCCACTTTCAGTGCTCAGGAGACAGACACTTGCCTGAGGTGTCTGTTCTGGATCAGGGCTTCTCCAACTGCAGTGCCCCTGGGAATGGTGTGCAAATCTTGCTGCACGCAGGCTTTGATTCGGTGGGTCTGAGGGGAGCCTGCAGTGCTGCCATTCTAACACGTTCCCAGGTGATGCCAGTGCTGCTGGTCTGGGGACCACACCTTGAGATTATTTCATTATGAATGAGCTAGAAATACCGGGATGAAAGTCCCTTGGGTCTAAAAGGATACTGACAGAGTTAAAACATGCAGTAAACAGTAGCAGTTCTGTTGGTTCAGAGCTTCACAGTTGGCAAAGACTTGGCAGAAGAAGAGCTGGAAGCTTAGGAAGGTGAGGAGACTTGCCCAGAACAAACGTCAGGGGACCCTGGATCCTAGGTCTCCCAGTTCAGGTGGAGGGCCCCTGCCTACGTTCTCAGGTAAGTCTGCCTTATATGTGAAGTGCAGGGGTACCCCTGTAGCCCTGAAAGTGAGAAGCGGTTAAAGAAAACACAGGCGCAAAGCCTTTATTTTTAAATTATAAAAATGATTATAATGATTATAAAATTATAAAAAATTATTAAAAGATTATAAAATTATAAAAACAAATTACTGCAAAAAAATAAAGAGAAAAGTATAAAGAAGTACATTTCACGGAGAGAAAAATCATAGCTAATATGTTAGTGTGTATCTGTCCAGTCTTGTTTCTTCTCTAGAGACACATACACGTTTTTGCAAAAAGGGGATCATGCTATGTATATTGTTTTTTTTTTTTTTAAAGATTTTATTTATTTATTTATTTGACAGAGATAGAGACAGCCAGCGAGAGAGGGAACACAAGCAGGGGGAGTGGGAGAGGAAGAAGCAGGCTCATAGCGGAGGAGCCTGATGTGGGACTCAATCCCAGAACGCCGGGATCACGCCCTGAGCCGAAGGCAGACGCTTAACCGCTGTGCCACCCAGGCGCCCCTGTATATTGTTTTATAATGCTTTTTTTCTTTTAACATTCTGTGGTGGGCATCTCAACAATCATGTGGAATAAACCTACAGCTTCGTTTTTAAGGACCGCATTGTATTTCATTATGCCGATTCATTTAACCAACCCCTGGCTGACGGACGTTTGGCTTTTTGCAGTTCTTTGATATTATAAACACTGCTTTGGTAGCACCATTTTATGTGCAAGTTTTTGGCCATACTCAATTATTTCCTTCGAATAAAAACTTAGGAGTGCAGTTAATGGTTCAAGAGGCACAGAGTGAACATTCTGATAAACTGGCCCTTAACAAGGTGGTGTCACGCCCCAGTTGTGCATCAGGAAGGAGCTGTGTCCCACTGAGTCCCCCCCCCCCCCCCGGGGGGTGTTTTTTCTTTTTCTTTCCAACCTTCGCTAAAGTGATACGTGAAACTGGTATCTCATGGTTTTCATCTGCGTTTCTTTGATCGTTTGCAAAATTTAACTCATTTTCTTATGTTTCTTGGCCCTTGCCACCTCCTCTCTGACTACATCAGCATTTTAACTAATATTTGCAAAACTGAAACGACAGCCACTTTTTTTTTAAAGGCAGACAAGCTGGAAAATATTAAGAACAAATAACGTTCAATATTGAGATTTTTATTATACAAGGGGCTCTGCCAGGTGCACAAAGGAGCAGGAAAATTGTGGTTAAGAACACAAGCAGACGGGGAAAGGTTCAAATCCCAGTTCTGCCTCTTACTCTCTGTGACCTTGCCAAGTTGTTGAAATCCTATGAGCCTCAGATTATTGAAAATGGGCACTGAAATGGGCACAAGGTGCCAGGGTGGTGAGAAGGAACAAGGGGGCTGTATGAGGAACACTGGCACAATGAGCAGTCAACAAATGGTTGCTTTTGCTGGTAAGGAAACACTGAAAATCTCCAAAAAAGTAATGGGCAAAGGAGATGAACTAAAAGTCACAAGTAGGAAACACAGCCAATAAATAAGCACATGGGAAAATGTTTATCTCCCTTAATAACAGAGGCGACGCTAATTCACACAAGGTGCCACCTCCCCGCTTTTTAAATTAACAAACACATTTTCAAGGATAATTCCTGATGCAGCGGAAGGCGTGGTCCAAGTGAGCTGCCCACATTGTTGGTGGCTGCGTAATTCTTACAACGTTTGTGGAAAGCAATTTGGCAACAGGTATCATCACGCAAACATGTTCACAACCTTTGACCTAGACATTTCCTAAGGAAGTAATTCAAAATGTGGAAAAAGCTATCTGTACCACGGTGCTTATGCCAGCATTGTTTATAATGGGGAGAAGAGCACGTTTTCTGTTTACAGAAAGGGTAAAACCATAGTAAAAAAATACACTCTGGGTGGTGTCAGGCCTTTCCGTGAAGTAGTATAATTTTTCTGTGTTAAAAAAAGGACATATAAACAATAATTTCAGCCTCTAAATAGTCCCTAGAGCCCGTTTTAACTCACCGTTGAGTGCACTTCTTTGGAAAAGCTTGTAGAGCTGTACGAAGAGCAGTCAGATTGATGGATTTAAAAATTATCTTCCTGCATCTGTTCATGCCCCGGTGGAGCCTCGGTAATCTGAAACTAAGGAAAGAAAGAAAGGCGGAAAGTATTCTCTCATTTGCAAACTAGATTTTTAAATGTTTGGGGAAGGAGAGAGGCCGAGCCAGTGTTGAAACCTTCTCTCTTTAAGCCCCAGGCCGCTACAGCCCAGACCCCCACGAGCGAGAAACCCGAGAAATCAGAGCGAAGGAGTCCCGAAGAGGTGAGTCCAGCTGCCCCCGCGCGTGAGCGGCGGCGGGGTGAGTCACTTCCTCGCTCACAGCCACATCCGTGTGTGCTTTGTGGTGCAGGAGAACCCCAACACCACCTCGGGAAGGCAGGACCCCGCAGAGACGACCAGCGCAAGCTGTGCCTTTTGCCACCGGGTCTGTGAATGGTGAGGGCTTCTTGCTGCTAAGTCCCCAGGGCGGGTGGGAGCCCGTGCGGGGGTAATAGCTCCAGGGAGAGTGGGTGTCAGCTCAACCCAACAGGTGCCGGGGCCACGGCCGAGCTGCAGAGCCGCAGGTCAGGTCGCAGGGCTCGGCCTGCCCCGCCTCCCTCCCGACTCACAAATCCCTCTCGCCCGTGGCTCTTGAGTGCAGCGAGCAGCGAGCATCGGAGTCATCGGGGAGATTTTAAAATAATGCACACGCCTCAGGCTCACCTACTGTGTCAGCCTCCCCGGGGCTGGAGCCCTGGTAGGAATACTTTTAAATCCGCTCCAGTGATTCGCGTAAGTTCCCTTGGTGAAGAATCATGGCTACAGCACAGGAAGGGTGGCTCGTCCTATCGGCTGGGTCAGAACATTACCCAGATGGGAGATTATGTGCACCATTTATAGCCAGCTCCTCCTCATGACTGAAAATCTGCCCTGTCCCTCCCTCTGTCCCCAATCCCACTGGAAATAAACTTAATCCCATGTCTCGGGGTTTACTTGTCCCCATTCTTGAGCAAGAAATCTTGCAGAGGTTAAGAAGCTGTAAATTGTGCAAAAAAAGTGATCGATGTAAAGTCCTAAGGAGAAATCCTTAATGTTCTTGACACTTTGTTCGGATCAACTGTTAGCCCATGTGGATTCAGAATCATTTATTCGAAGCTTCTCTCTGTTAAGTGAGAGGCGCCACCTCCACGCTCAGGAGGCACTTGGATGGCGGGCCAAAGCTGGGCTAATTTACCCTGGGAAGGTCAAGAGTCAAGGAGGGAGGAGCTGTTTAGCAACCATTATTACATGTGCATAATGGGCTCCAACAGAAGCAGATGACAAGGTCTGAAGCTAGAAACTATTCCACCACGGGAATGGGCGCTTGTCCCAAGTGTTCTACTGAGTGTCCGCCCCCTAAAAAGGGAAACAGCATGGTGTTTGTGCTAAAAATGGCCATGCGTCATCTGGTGTGGGCCATTTCTTTAAACCCACGTGCCAGACATCGGCTTTGACTCTCCTGTAAATAAAGGAGCAATAATGAGACCTATGCCCTGAGCCACCCCAGGCCCACTATTTTTACTTATTGAATGAAACCTCGGTTTTGGAATTTTTAAAATTGTATTAATAAATATAATAGTTTGACATTTAAAAAACACTTTGATTAAGCATTTGAGGTATTAAATGTTCTCTTCCAAACTCCTAGTCTAGACCCTACAGATACTCTTAAGTACCAAGTTAGGTTCCAGACTAAATTTATCTTTTATGACGGACAAGAGGGAAAGAAAAGCACAGCAAGTGTGAAATCAGATCTAACAATGAATGTACCGCTGGGGTGTGAGGTAGAGAGACACATGATGTATAAATTGAAATCTTGGTAAACTACATAATACCTGAGGGATTAATTGAACAAAGGGCTAGATATACTCTTTACTCTTCTAGAAGGTTAGATAGCTCTCAGATGGGACATGTGCTTTATGAAGTTTGCTGATGTTTGAGGGATATTTATATGGATGCAGATTAATGATATATTTGCTACATATAAAATGTATATCCCTTTGTGCTATGTCTGATGCAGGATTTTTGATTTAAGAGCACACTTTAGCTACTTTGTCTTCTTGGAAAACTGTCTGCTCAAGTAGAATCACCCTTAGTTTCTGTGTTTGGCAAAAAGATTTTAGTGCACAAAGAACTTTAAAAGAGGCAGAAAAGGAAAGTCATGTGTGGGACTGAACTCTCTTGAAAGAGATCCAAGTTTTCCACTTTGGAGAGCAGATGTTCAAATGCCCCGAAGGCGGAGGGTGGAGACAGAAAATGAGGTGTGAGAAATTATGTGAGTCAGGAGTAAAGCATGTTTTTCCAAGGGGAGGGGAAGGGCCCAGCCTCTCAGCCCCCAGCCCCACCAACTCCAAGCACAACGCCTCTCTCCATGGGCAGAGGGCGGCCAGCGGCCTGGGCACGGTTGGGGGTGCTGCATTTGCCAAGCAACACCTGGGGCTCGTCCCTCTGTCCTGTCCCCCCACCCCTGTCCCGTCTCCTCCTCCCCCCCCCCCCATCAGTCTCATTCCTCTCGCCAGCTATGTCCAGGACATCATGGGCACAAGGCCTTCCACACTAAGAATGAACCGCTTTCCTGGAGGACTATCACTGTACCTCAGGGGCTGAGTGAGGGTTTTAAGAATTGTGATTAATTAGAATTTCTCTGAAGGAGTTAGAATTTCTGTAAAGAAGGGAGGCTGAAGCAACAGACAGGATAGAGAAAGCGTCCTGGTAAAGGACGACTGGAAGGTATCTTTCTGATGCCCCCTGGTGGCCTTGTGCAGCTAAAATTAACCCTGTGGGCTCCCACCGCTTTTAGCCCCCACACACTGGACCAAATCCAGCTGGCTGGACGGTCTGGACACATTCAGCTCGCACTTGTGCAGCCAAAGCCACGTGACCTAGTACCGACAGGGAGCACAGCTTCTTCCCTAAGAGTTGATTTTTGAGACACGAATATGAAGAAAACTCTAAATTTTGCAATTCCATACTTCAAATTTCTATATTGCACATGTGTGCATGGTGATTAGATAGCATCCTCTGCGGAACAGAACAGATTGACTTTTTAACATTTAGTATATACATTCTTACCAGGCCAAGCGGTGCTGGGGGCAGTTTCTTAGAGGGAAGCTCTCAAACAGGCAGGCAGAGGGGAGCTCTGTGTTGAGGACAGGATGCCAGTATGGTCCCAGGCTCTGATGTAAGAAAGTTAACATTTCAGTTTTACCAGTACGCTCACGATCTCCAGGAGAAGCGGGCTAAACGTTTATGGGGTCTTATGCACCTTTTATAGGAAGGAAAACACGGAGAAAAAAGGGCACAGAAGGACCAACTGTGGAAGGTGTCCCCCTGCCATTCAAGAAAAGGCATTGCTTGCAGATTCGATTCTCAGTAAGTTGAGGGGCCCAGGGCTGCGGTCTCTCTCCATGGGTCTGCTCCCTGCTCCCAGACCATATGCCACACCACACAGCCTTACCTAGACGAGGGCGTGGCATAGTGTATGTTTTTTGCCACGTGCAAAGAATTAATAATGGAATAGATTCAAATAGATCAACTGTGGTCAGACCAGGTGAAAGTGCCCACCTGTGTCTGTGCGGGAATCCCAGGACTCCATGCACTCGGTCGTGAGGTGGCCTCAGCTCTGGGTGTCATCCTTCCAGCATGACCCGGAATCCCCACCTGGTGAGCTTCCTGGCCATGGGAGACTTGCTGCTGACTTGTCCATGCACATTTCACAGAAGCAAAGAAAACTAGAGCTGGGAGGAGACCGGGAGAGCACGCAGGACATGGAATTCAATGGTTTTAAGTCAGAGGAGCCTTCCTCCAAAGGTAGTTTAAGCAGAAAAACATCCCCTGGCAGAACCACCCTGGTTGAGGAAGAGGTGAGGCCGGGGCCTGTCTGTTCAGGCAGCTCCTGAGCACGAGAGCCCCGGCCCCAGCCCTCTCCACCCTGTTGATACGCAAGAACCCGGGCCCAGAGGCCTAAACGAGCTCGTTGATGCTCATTCATACAAGCTGTGGGCTGAGAGCCTTTCCTGACTCGGTGTTCTGTCTGTTCTGTCACACGTAGTTCTACATTTTCTTTTTTTTTTTTTTTTTAATTTTATTTATTTATTTGAGAGGGAGAGATAGTGAGAGAGAGCAGTGAGAGAGAGCTTAACACCGGGGAGGGGTAGGAGAGGGAATAGCAGACTCCCCGCTGAGCAGGGAGCCCAACACGGGACTCAATCCCAGGACCCTGAGATCATGACCTGAGCCCCCCAGGCGCCCCGATGATTCATTTTCTTTTTCTTTCTTCTTCTTTTTTTTTTTTTTTAGAAATCTTTCTTTCTTTTTTTTTTTAAAAGATTTTATTTATTTATTTGACAGAGATAGAGACAGCCAGCGAGAGAGGGAACACAAGCAGGGGGAGTGGGAGAGGAAGAAGCAGGCTCATAGCGGAGGAGCCTGATGTGGGGCTCCATCCCATAACGCCGGGATCACGCCCTGAGCCGAAGGCAGACGCTTAACCGCTGTGCCACCCAGGCGCCCCCCGATGATTCATTTTCTAATAGTAATAGTAACGTGTCACTGATTGAACACCTACTATACCAGATTCCGTACCGGTACAGGCTTTCCGAGTGTGGTCAGAAGGCCCTGGGGGTCCCTGAGACACTCTCTGGGGGGTTGTGATGCCCTTTCTCTCTCCCAGCTGCATGTCCCGGCAGCCGATTGCCTGGAGGAGCAGCCGTGGAATTCAGCTGCCTTCTATTAAGCCAGGTATTCAAGACACCTGCCAAAACATAAAATACTGCCACTCTTCTGATACTTTTCATTTTAAAAAATAGCTCTTTTGCATTAAAAACCCGTTATTTTGGGGCATCTGGGTGACTCAGTGGGTTGAGCGTTGGACTCTTGGTTTCGGCTCTAGTCATGATTGCAGGATCGTGGGATGAAGCCCCCATCAGGCCCTGTATTCAGCGCTGAGTCTGCTTGTCCCTCTCCCTCAGCCTTGGCCCCTCCCCACTCCGCGAGCACGTGCACACGTGCTCTTTCTCTCTCTTAGATGGATAAAATTTTTTTAAAAACATAAAAAAGAAAAAAAAAAAGAAACAGGGCGCCTGGGTGGCTCAGTCGGGTAAACATCTGCCTTCGGCTCAGGTCGTGATCCTCGGACGCTGGGGTCAAGCCCTGCGTCAGGCTCCCTGCTCAATGGGGAGCCTGCTTCTCCTTCTCCCTCTGCCTGCAACTCCCCCTGCTTGTGTGCTCTCTCGGGTATGAGTTCCTTTCAATAGATTGTCAATGTCAATTAAATAAATAAAATCTTTAAAAAATATTTTAAAAACCCCTTATTTTGTCAGCATGAAACGAATTACTGTTGGTTTTAAATGACATAATAAAAGTATTTTTAAATGTTTCAGTTTAAAATTCCATTTAAAAAAAGCCTTAGGACTGTCCATTTAGTCTTGGGAAGATCTGAATGATTCTGCACAAGCAAAAATGACTTGCAATTTATATTAGATACCTCTCTATAATAGATACCTCCATCTTCAACTGACTCAATGTCATATAATAGCTCTTCTCCAATGCAGGGTGAGGTTTTTCACCACAGGTACAAAAAATGGCTTATATTACGGTATATGATAGATAAAAACTATAATAAGCAAAAGCTCTTTAGGGTTCTTTTAAGAGTGTAAAAGAGTTCTGACATAAAAAATTTGAGAACTGCTGACGTAGTGTGTAACATTTAGCTATCCTTATACCCCTGTAAGTAGGAATTATTATCTTTATTTTACAGATAAGGAATGGGAGGCTCAGAGAAATTCAGTAACTTGCCAGTCAAAGAGCTGGTGTATTTCTACTGCTAGGTAGTGAAGTGTCCCAAAATGCAATGGTTCAAAACAACAAACATTTTCTATCTCAGAATTTCTATGGGTCAAGAATTTGGGAGCAGCTTAGCTGAGGGATTCAGGCTCAAGTTCTCTGATGAGGCTGTAGTCAGACATTGGCCAGTACCGCCATCATCGGAAGGCCTGACTGGGACTGGAGATGTGCCTCTAAGACGGTTCGCTCAAATGGCCATTGGGAGGAGGTCTTAGTTCCTCACCCTGTGTGCCTCTCCAGCAGGCTGCTTGAGTGTCATTATGACATGACAGCCAAGGGATCCAAGAGAAAGACCAAAATGGAAGCTTCAGTGTCTTTTATGACCTAGTTTTGGAAGTTATACATCATCACCACCACTTTATTTGTGAGAAGCAAGTCCCTAAATCCAGCCCACACTCAAGGAGAGAAGAATTAGGCTCTACGTCCTGAAAAACATATCAAAGAATTTGTGGACATATTTTTAACCATCACTGCTAACTCGTGGCAGACCCAGACTTCAAATTCAGGTCCATCTGAACCCCATGCTCTTTCCACCATACAACCTTCCCAGGGTGCACCCTCAATCCTCTACTGCAATCTCCTCGATTTATGGGTTGGGAAGGAATTCAATGACTATCTTTTTTAAGATTTTATTTATTTATTTATTTATTTGAGAGAGAGAGATAGTGCATGTACTAGTAGGGGGAGAGGAGCAGAGGGGAGGGAGAGAATCCCAGCAGACTCCACATTGAGCATGGAGCCCAACTCAGGGGGCTCGATCTCATGACCCCGAGATCACAACCTGAGCCAAAACCAAGAGTCAGATGCTTCACAAGCCGAGCCACCCAGGCGCCCCTCAATGACTACTGACCGAGATGTGGAAAAGAAAAAACATCCCTAGAGCTCATTCCATTGTGACTTAGTCTTTTAAAGATAATGTTACAAATGAGCAGAATCATGAGAGCAGCAAGGCAGTCTTTGTCCCCTGGTTTCACCTCTCCTGGAGCTGAGATGTTGCTTGAAAAACGAAGCCTGATGCGCCCTCACACTCTGGCCTTACCTGGAAGGCTCCATCTCCCACAGCCTTCCAGGTTCTAGACCCGCACTAGACACACACGCTCTCTACTGCGAGCCCCTCTGTGGTAAAGATAAGGGCAAAGCTATAATTCAATTTCCCGTATCGGCTTATGGATTTGATGTAGAGAAAAGCCATCTTTCCAACTGTCTGGGTGACAAAACACAAGCTCTTGGCCACACAGAGTCTGAGAAAAGAATGTGGGTGCGTCGGGGCAAATCGGGGAAAATATCGATCTAGCATTGTAGTTGACTCAGTGGGCCACATTCTCACAGACCCATCAATTCAGCAGACCTTCACTAAGCACCTACATGTGCGAGGAAAATCTTGAGACTTTCATATCAGATCTGTTATTTACCAAAACATCCCTCAGTTGTCATAAGGGGATTCCAGATGTCATCCCAAGGCTGGCAACTCCCCATGAGAACACAACTGGGGAAGTGGAACACTTTGGCGCCTACTACATACCTGGCGTGGTTAGGGCCCTACTCACCACACGGCATTTTATGACTCTAATGAAGAAACTCACGCTTCCTTTGTGTAACTTGGGCTTTTTCAGGTTCTGATGCAGGCCCCAGCTGCTCTTCTGCTTCTGGGACTGGACTGCAGAGTAATAAATGTGAGAACTGTGGCACTAAGAGTCATAATTCGAGAAGAGTCTGTGGCAAAAAGCCGCTTGAAGGTGAGTGCGACTCGGGGCCTTGCAAGGAAGGCCCACGTGGGGACAGCTGTTGTTCGCAGGAGTGAGTTGTATTTTTCATCTTTTCTTTTTAGAATTTCATTACAGATACAACATGCCAGGAGAGAATTACTTAAATCCTAACGAAAGAAGTGCCTTTGTCAAGCTCTGCTTTTTAAACGAAAATAAAAATTCTTCACCTTGTAAGTACATCTGCTGCACGATCTCATCTTTGTAAGCAGGCTGGTCTCCCAGGCGTGCGGGATCCGCGTCACACCGGCCACTGCTTCCCTTTGTGGGGGCCCTGCCCTCTCCAGTCTGCTGCCTGGCTCTCCAGCGCTCATCTGACGCTCCCGCATCCTGGATGGCCAGAGGCTGGGCCAGGGCTGGGAGATAGGAAATCCTAGCAATAAAGGACTCTGAAAGTTATTAAGTGCTAACTCAGTGTAAGTTAGTAACAAATGGTAAATATTTGCTACACAAATGACTAACTGAAGAGTCACCACTAGTATTGCTATTATTCAGGAGTGGTTGAAACATATCCCTACTAAAGGTCAGCATGTAAAGAAACAGACTATTTTTACACTCCTTAAACATCATCTTGCTAATTTCAATGCAAAATTTTGCTGTCTTTGGAAAAAAATTAAAAGCCCACATTTATTTATAAAGATGAATAAGACATGGCTCCTCCCTCCCCAAGGAGTTCACAATCTATTGAAAGGAACTCATACCCAAATAAGGAAGGTTCATACCAAAATGTGGTGCTAGAATTAACAAAGTCAGAGTGTGCTAAGGGAACAAAAGGGAGAGGAGGAAATACAGTGTTTTGCTTCTGAACCATATCTGGTCCTTTGACATTCTCTCTTTGTGGGAAAGCTCATACCTCTAGAGTTTTCTCTCCTTATCTGCGAACAGGGGCATCAGGGAGAATGTTTCTTATCTTTCACAATTGCCAATTTCCAAGATGAAAGAATGCCATTTACCTGATTGAACTCAGCTGCCCCCAGCTGCCAAATCCTTCAAGTGGATGTATTCTTTCAAGATATAATAGCCACTAAAACTCTGCAGAAGCAACAGAGCAGATTTCTTTACTATTTCCTTGTTCTTTGGGTCTGCAGCCCATGAGACTTGTCATTCCAATATGAGGGAACGAGGGATCAACAGTCATATGAAGTGTGACTTTGAGCTGCATTAGTAAATGTACAGTGGCCGAGAGGGTGGAAGTCATAGGGAGGCATGGCTCAACATTGAAAAGAACCTTCCAGAAATTGGAATGGAGTGGGCCATGGTGGGAGGTCGTGAGCCCCACCTGTAGGGATATCTCTACATTTCCCATCCGGAGACAATGTGTTTTGTTGGGATGTTGCAAATCTGCAGATCAGGCTAGAACTGGACCAGATGACCCTATGGTCCTTCCCAACTCTGAGTTTCTATGTTTCAAATAAAATCCAAAATTATATTTCGAGACCAGCAAAGGATTTAGACTGAGCTCATTAGTATCTCTGCTCATCATGACTTAAGTTTGGGTGGTCCACATGACTAATTTGGACTTTCTGGCTTCTGCTCTGCCTTCCATGTCTGAGGGACAATGTCTCCCAGTTCCCATGTCAAAAGGGACCCTCCTGAGGGGAAGTGAAGCCTAGCGACGAGAAACTGGTGAATAAGACAGGAGACCTGGAAAGGAGAACAGCAACAGAGAAGGCAGATTTATTGGCCACTGACTCTTTTGCTTTCCCTGACTTTCTTCTTGTCTTCCATGGTGACTTTCCTACATTTATCTTCTTTTCTGTTTAGTCTCTGTTTTCTGGAATTGTCTTAGTAACAATTCAGTTTCTGACTCCTGGAAACCTTGCTCCTGTGCTTGGGGAAGACTTCAATCCCTATCAACGGGATTACCCCTCCTCTTGTCAGATGAAGTAGTTGAGTCCACAGAAGTTGGACGGCAGTCTTGGATGTCACACAGTGAGCACCCAGCAAACCTGAACCTAGACTCCTGGGCTCGGGGCTATGGATAAAACTCCTTTCAAAAGTTGAATTTCTTAAAATAAATAAGTTGAATTTCTTTTCCTGAATTCAGAATACTTGATAGAAAGTTCTTTGTTTTCTATGTTCCCTAATTTTCTTCTTAAAATTTCATGAACTATTTCATTCATACAGAGAAGTTCGGGAAATGATACTCATACAGCCACCATTTAGGGATCATTTTTGATGCGCTGAGTTTAATCATAGCTAACATTTTTCAGCTTGTTCAGAACCAGAATGGAATTGTTCCCAGACATCAAATCCAAAATCTTCTCATGATGAACATGAGCCCATACCAGGAAAGTAAGTATTATTTTATTATTAATAATAACAAAAATGACTACCCATTAGTTGGGTACATACAGTGCACCTAGTGCACAAAATTACTGGCCCAAGATCACCTAGATCACGAGTAGTTGAGCCAAGATTCAAATCAAAGTATGGCTAATACTTCAAACATTCATTTATTCATTCAACAAGTATTTGAGTATCGATAGCAGGGTCCTGGGCCAGGTTCTGAGGACACAGTGAAAAGTTAAACTACTGTCCCGGCCTTCATGGAAGTTACTATTTTGGTAGAAGAGCCAGTCTTTGTGAGTGCCACAGAGGGGGTGTACTGAGTGCTATTACCTAATTTGGGGGTTCAGGGAAGCTGAACACCAAAGGATAGGTGTGAATCAACTAGCAAGGGGATGTAGAGGTAAGAGTGAAGACATTCCAGTCTACGAGAGCTTGCTGGAGCGGGAAGGCCCCTTGGCAAATTCCGGAACAGTGTAGTGCTCGTGGCTGTGGGGCATGATGGGACTGGTGAGGGGAAGCTGGTGGGATGGGCAGGGCCAGACCATGCAAGGGCTTGTAGGCTACAGGAAGGATTTCAGACTCTTGGGTATAATAAGCCAATGAAGTTTTTAACCGGGGTGTTCTTAAAGTTTCCCAGTGTTTTGAAAGATCATTCTAACTACCAAAGGAGTGGGAATGGAGTAGGGGAATCAAGGATTGGAGCACAGAGGCCAAGTAAGTGGCTAGTGCAATAATCCAGGTGAGATGAGAGCAGCTTGGCCAAGGGTGGTAGAGAAGGAAAGAGAGAGGTCTAGTATTCAAGAGCTATTTGGGAGGCAGAATCGACAGTGTAGCTGAGTGGTTAATGGTTGACAAGCCTCTGCATTCGCTCACTCCGTCTGAACCCACTAGCCACTACCATAATGCAGTGTAGTGTTTAAGACCTCTGGCGAGGTCTTGGGTTTGCATCTTGGTTCTGTGTCCTTGAGCTGGTTGCCTGACCTCTCTGGGCCTCCCTTTCCACACTGTATTTCCCCATTATTCCCCAAATGGGAATAATAATAGGGCCAAATTCATTGAGGACTGGGTCAACACATATAAAGCACTTGGAAAGGTACCTGGCGTTCAGCAAGTGATGGCTATTATTGTTGACCATGGTGACTGATTGGATGTGGGGAGACAGAGGACTCTGAAGCCCACGCCCTTTCCACTGCACTGCCCTGCCTGGAGTTTTTGATTAGTTAGGGCTTCCTGACGCTGCTGTTCTCTGATGCTCTCAACTGGACTATAGATCCAATGTGTTAAACTAACTTGCGGAACCACCTCATGTGAATGTGGTAGGGGAGGGGATCGAAGGGAGGCTTTGGGTCATAAGCATTTGAAGCCAGACTTTCTGCCACGAGTGTCATACGTACCAAAGAAATCATGCTTAACAGAAGGAATCTCAAGCCAGGGGGATGTGAGAATGGTTCCACGGCCCATCTGTCAACAGGCTAGGTCTTGTGGCATCCCTGAAGGCCACTACTCATGGTTGTGCAAAGCATAACACCAGGCGGTGCTCTTCGCATAGACTGTGAATGAAACCTCCCAGAGCTATGCAGTGCACAACTGGAACAACTGTACATGGTGACACTGGCCCCCCCTTATGCACCCAGACTATCAAGAGACAGAGTCATACTGATAGTGTAGTAGTCCAGGGGAGCCTGTTTTAAAGAGGTGTTGCTTTTATCCTTCTCCTGCTGCTGCCTCCTTGCTCTGTAAGCTCACTGGTGCTAGAATGAACTCAACTCAAAGTGCCTGCAATTGGCAGATTTGTGTGCATTTGTTTTATAAACATGCAGGGTAGAAGGTTGGCCTGAGAAGAATGAAAACCGAATAAAAATCGGTGTTTTGCCTCTTTCTGTGCCAAGGGAAGAAGAGACAGATTCTGGGAGAAAACACCCTTCATGGTCGTGGAACAAACTATTTCTGTGGTCAGCCACAACAGGACTATAAGAGCTACAAAGGGCAGAGAGTACACAAACTCCTCTGCCCCAACACACACACACACACACACACACACACACACACACACACACACACACATTACTGAACCACCACAGAGCTAGGGGGAAGGGGGAGCTTTATACAAATATGCTTTTGCCTTCCAGAAAAAATCTTAAGGTTTTCATGACCTACAATTCAGACCTTGCTACACCCTCACCCCATTGCCACTTCTGCAGGATTTCTGGAAGCAAATCCTTAAGCAACTTTGGCAGTATGGAAGAAACAGAATCTGAGGTGAGGACTTAGGAAAAAAACCCCAACATTCTAGAATCCTTGCAGCTTGTAAGTATGGTCTTGACCACAAAACTGATGGCTTTTAAATTATTACAGTATGGGTGCACCAGAAATGCTCCGCTAAAAACAATTTGTGCTCAGCACTAACATAGAGACGCACAGCCTAAGCAGCCACACGGTTTGTATTATTCCTAAATTGGTTCCAAGGGAAATTTCCTGGAGAAAGTGTTTGGTGGGTGGTGCTTCGGCCACGGGATCCCTTGGGCCAGGAGTGAAGGCAGCGGAGACAGTTTCCAGCCGCCCGCAAGCCTGTTCCAGTGACACTGGGGTTAGAGCTGCCCTCAGTTCCCTAGTTTCCAGGCAAATCCCAGGCCACTTTTCAAATGCTTCCAACGCAAGCACTAATCCCCCTGGGTGTCCTCTCAGGGGTTACGACCCCTCTGTCCCCTTCCAGGACCCCCAAGAGCTTGCCTTCTTTCTCACAGATCTCTTCCTCTGCTGCAAGGCAGCCGCCCAGCAGGTTGCTGATCTCACCCTCTGATTCACACTCACCAGTCACGTGTTGGGTCTTTTTTCTGTCCCTTTCCCTAAAAAATATATTCCATCTCAGACTGGTTTCCTAGGAAACCAACCGTCAAAAACAGGAATAGACTGGGTGGAAAAAGAATACTCCAAAAATTCCACCTTGCAATGTTTAATAATGAGATAACCCAATTAACAGAAACAGTAACTTTAAATAAAATGTGTGGACTTTTCCTCTGCAGATTTTAAACTCATCTCTGGATCATGCCCTAAGGACAGCCTCCATTTTGAAAGAAACAACTGATCGAATGATTAGAACTATTGCAGAAGATCTTGCCAAAGTACAGAGATGGAGGAATCGACTGAAATACTAGTTTGACTCAAGGCAACTGAGGACCTAAAAATAAGAAAAATGCAAAGAAAACTTGATCTTCCCCTAACAAGTATCTTATTATACCACTTAGGAAGGTGACTTTCTAGAGAAAATACCAAAACCATAAGAAATGGGGGGCACCAAGTACTTAAAAGGAAAAAACAACGGACCCCTGATTTTTAAAGTTGAAATCAACAAGTAGTTATTTTAAAATAAATCTGTTATTCCTAACGCATAATAAAAGAAATCAAAGCAATAAACTAGGGGCACTTGGCTGACTCCATGGGAAGAGCATGCAACTCTTGATCTCAGGGTCGAGAGTTCGAGCCCCACCCTGGGTGTAGAGATTACTAAAAAAAAAAAAAAAAAAAAAAATAGAACCAAACTATACTTTTGCCTATTAGTATGGCAAAAATGAAAGTTTAGAAAAGCCAGTGTCAGCGAGGCTGGGGGTGATGGTGCTCTTGCACCCTGTGGACGGAAGTATAAATTGATACAACCTGGTGGGAAGGCAACTTGGTATCAAATCCTACAAATGTAAAAGCACTTACCTTCTCAGCAGCAAGCCCACTATTAGCAATTACTTCATAGGTGACTCACACAACAGGCCATGGTATTACACATGTGGCCACTGGAGCACTAAGGGAAGAGCCCCCAGTGGAACCAATCTAATACCTTCTGGGGTGATTCATAAACAAGGACAGTCATGCAGTTAGTGCTCTGCAGCCACTGAAAAGATGAGGTGGATTATCTTGTAAGATAGTGAAGAAAAGCAAGAACGACTAATAATACATGTAGTGTGATCCCATCTGTGTATGTTTTTTAAAGGGCAGACATATTTTCTGGGAACGATGCAGAAGGATATTCAGTGGACCTCTAGGAAATGGAACCTGGGAGTTGTTCAGGGAAGGAAGAAAATCTTAACTTGTACTTTCTGTATGGTATGAAATTCTTACAATATGTTTATAATGTAAATTACATGAAGATCTCTTGAAGTCCAGATGCAAAAACATTAGTCCTAGATTAATGAATATGGGACAAAAGTGAAGACAAGTCACTAAAACTATGTAGCAGAGATTAACTAATTGTGGCATTTCATGTAGAACGTCAGAACGAGATTTTGCTTTGCTTCCTTAAGACTGATTTATAACCTCTTTAATGACAGAGTAGCGCATGATTTGCTCTTTCCCTGCTTCCTGAGGTCTCTCTTCATTCAAAACAGTCAACAAATGGTCTCCCAGCCCCCAGAGCTTTGTTCAGTGGTAAAAAGAGTTGAATCCATTCCCACTTTGAAGATTTTGTGGCCAAGGCAGCTGCTATTTGCCTAGCTGGCTGGAGAATGGTCTATTTTTAACTTTGGGGCTTGGAAATTGGTTTAGGGTGCCTTAGAAGAGATAAAGCAGGGCCAGCCTGAAGATACCTCTGACTTTGTGGCTAAAGGTACTTTAAGCCGTGGCACCATAAGGAAGAGAGTGAAGGTAGCATTTTAAGAGAAAAAAGGGAGCTTAAACTGTGTATATGCTAAGAGGCTTCTAGATTCATCACTTACCTAAATTTAATCACAACTTGATAACCTGTTTTGTGTGCCAAGCATCACTATCCCATCCCCAAGTTTGAAATTACACTTCTCTAAGTTGAAGGGTTCTGTACGATTCATTAGTTCTTAACCTTTTCTGAGTTCAACCCTCTTTGAGAAACTGATGAAAGCTATGCAGTCTCTCTCCCCCATGCTCCACTCGTGGGGAAAAGGGATATAAGAACACACAGAATTTTTAAAAGTTCATGGACACCTAAATCAAATCTATGGAACCCAGGTTAGAAAGGATCACCATAAATGAATATTCCTAAACCCTCAACTAACCTTTAGAGAAACTACTGTAATCATTTATTTAAAAATATGGCCTATCTCTGCTTTATTACACTATATTCTAAATGTAATTTTACATTTCCTTAATGATTGAGGATTATTATGAACCATCACTGCAACATGCTTAATCCAAGAAACAGAAATAGGGCAACATCCTAAAGAATTTCTGGAAAAGTGCTAGGCTCTGATTTGCAAAGGTAACTTTATATTTACTGATTATGTGGCCTTGGCTGTCTCCTCCCTTCTTTGTGTAAATTCTGACCCATCTCTCCTCTAATTCTGCTGCAGTAACAAACCAGAAAAACAAGCTCATTAGGTAAAAGTGATTGTATTTCTAATGCTGAGTCAAGGGGCTCACCATTGCTGAGAGCAGTGGGGTTGTAAACACCTGGCAGTATCCACCGTCCAGAGGCCTTTTCTGTGTACTTCCAACGGCAGCTGTGCTCTGGTGGCTTGAGGCTGCCAGGAGCAAGAAGCAGGATGAGGGGGAATGCTTTGAACTCTTTAATAAAAAAATTCTAGCCATCCATTTTATTAGATTATACAAATGAAAACTCATCTTTTAATCACTCCTTTCAACTGTAATCTTACAGTTAGGGATTTAAAACAGACCTAATTCATACTAAATTTGAGTATGTTTATTTATTTTTAATACCCAAAATGTTGTTTTGGTAGTAGAAATTTGACTGTGGAATGAAGACTTTGTTGCTCTTTTGATTTTAAAAGAAACCTGCCTGCAACCTGACAGAATTCACAAAAGGCTATGAATACCTATAGCAGAACTAAGTTATGGGGGCATCACGTTTTACAAAATAAACTGTAGGATCTGGGCCTTTGAGGCTCAAATCCAAGAATTTTCGTGTCTTTGTGAATGGCTATTTTTCTTATTTTTTTGTGAATATGGCTGAACAATGTGAATCCACTATACTTTATAAACCAAGCACATTTCAACAGGAAGCAAATGTGGGCTTCTGAGATAGCGAATAAATGGTTTCAGTTAGTTGTAAGAGTGAAATATCTTTTTCAGGGTCTTATCAGAATCTGTAATTGCTAATTCTGGAGGCAGAATCAGTTTATACCAGGAATTTGTGTGAGATGACAACTTATGTTTTCGAGTTCAGTAAGCGATTTAGGAAACAGGATCTAATTCTAAGCCTAAAATACATGTAAAGTGGAGGCCTCCGAGGATCTCACAGCACTGTGATAGGACAAAGTAATCACTGAGGTGTTAAGTGACTGAATGAATGGGCCAGTGTGTGCTGTCATCACGCTCTTGGTTCCATTTGTCACAGGGCATCGGATCAGTGTAAATTTCTGTTCCACACACATACTAACTCGGACACATAGTAACCAAGGTATACAAGGGCCTCAGATAAAACACAGACACCAAAAACCAACCCTTTCCCTGGCAATGAACTGTTCCCATGTTCGATGCACAAAGAGAGCCGTGTACTAACAAGCTTTCCTCCCCACGATGCACACCCAGGTTAAATCACATAACCTTCTTGTGCCCTAGTTTTCTCAGTTTTCAAAGGGAGATGATAATAGTGCGCATCCTCACAGGATTAAACAAGAAGATTCAGTGAGGTAATGTAAGCACTTTGAAACAGTGCCTGGCACGTATAGAGCTCTAAGTAAGCACTTGCATATTATTATTTTGTTATCACTACCTAGTAAACTAGCAAGTTATGAAGTTAATATATCAAACCAATAACATTCCTATATAATGTTTTTGAAAATAATATAAAAGATCCAATTCACATGGAACCACAAAAGAAAGATAGGACAACTGCAGTACCTATTTGAAGAAAATAAAGGTTTTGAAGGTTATAAAGATTTAAAATAAAAAGACATTCTATATTCCTGAATTTTAAGTTTCAATATTATAGGCTGTCAATTTTTTTTTTTTTTAGAGACTTTATTTATCTATTTGAGAGACAGAGAGAATGAGAACAGGGTGAGGGGCAGAAGAAGCAGACTCCCCACTGAGCAGGGATCCTGATGCGGGACTCAATCCCAGGACTCCAGGATCATGACCTGAGCCGAAGACAGATGCTTAACTTACTGAGCCACCCAGGTGCTCCGAGCTGTCAATTCTTAAATTAACCTATAAATTTATTGCAAACCTAATGAAAATACCAAAATAATCTTTGGTATTAACAAAATGATACTAAAGTTCATTTAGAAAGATGTAATAGCTAGAAAATCCCTGAAAAATAACCATGATTAAGGTGTGGGTGGAGTAGAGATTATAACTGCCACACATTAAAATATAGCATGAATTAGGGTTGCCTGGCTGACTCAGTGAAGCATTCCACTCTTGATCTGGGGGTCATGAGTTCGAGCCCCACGTGTGGCATGGAGCTTACTTAAAATTTTTTTACTTTTTTTTTTTTTTTAAGATTTTATTTATTTATTTGACAGAGAGAGAGCACAAGCAGGGGGAGCGGAAGACAGAGGGAGAGGGAGAAGCAGGCTCCCCGCTGAGCACAGAGCCCGACACGGGGCTCAATCCCCAGGACCCTGGGATCATGACCTGAGCCGAAGGCAGATGAAACACTTAACTAAATGTACCACCCAGGCACCCCTAAAATTTTTTTTAAATAAAATAAAACATAGCATGAATTAAAATAGATAGGGAAAAAGACACGAACTATAGGTCAATAAAAGAGAATTCAGAAATAGACCCAAATACAAATATAAATTTAGTCTATGATAAAGGTAGTATTTCAGACTAGACAGGGAAAGAGGGATTACCCAATAAAAATCTGTACAATAGCTGGCTATTTAGGAAGAAAGCTGGATCCCTGTTAAATGCTGTATCAGTCAGGGTTCACAATAGGAACAGAAACTCCGCAGGTATTTCAAAGAATAGAATTTAATACAGGTCCTTAAAAATCAGAGAAAAAAGAGTGCCTGGGTGGCTCAGTCAGTTAAACATCTGACTTTGGCTCAGGTCGTGATCCCGGGGTCTTGAGACTGAGCCCTGCCTTTGGTTCTGCGCTCAGTGGGGAGTCTAAGTCTGCTTCTCCCTCTGCCTCTGCCCCTCCCCCTTCTCGTGCTCTGTCTCTCTCAAATAAATAAGTAAATAAAGCCTTTTTTAAAAAACCAGAGAAAAAGCCGAAGGGGCAGAAACTGGGAGCCAACATGCTTTTAGACTCAAGGTTCTATCATCTTCTGGGATGCAGGGCACAGGAAGTCAGTGCCCCTGCTGCCACCAGCACTGGCTCATGCCCACGCAGCAGGGGACAGACAAAGAAATACGGAATCTAGTTGCTACAAACAACTTCAGGTGGCAGGAGCCTGCCTGTCCACTAGACGGTACCTGAGCTCTACCTTCCAACTCTTGACCAAATGCCAATCACTGGCAGAACCTAACCACTTCCAAACCCTGCTTATCTTAAGTCGGCAAAACTTCATTTCTAGCTTTTCATCCCCTGTGGTGTGAGATGGAGAGGCATGGGACATAATGCCAAGTGCTAAGAGACCATACCTAGCACACATTCTCACACTAAAGCCAATTCCAGATGGATGAAAGAATTACCTGTAAAAATAAAATGAACCTATTGAAATGTTCTACAAGAAACAATGAGTGACTTTATCATTTTAGTTGTAAAAGGTTATTTCTAAGTACAACATATAATTCAGAAACCAAAAAGGAAAAGCTATGGGTTTATCTACATAAAAATTTAAAATGGTGATTATCTATCAACATGTTGACTCTTGGACAACACAGGTTTGAACTACACAAGTCCACTTACACACAGATTTTTTGGATAAATACAGCATAATACTGTAAATGTATTTTCTTATGATTTTCTTAACATTTTTTTCTCCCACTTAGTTTATTGTAAGAATACAATATATAATACGTACAACACAAAATTTGTGTTAACAGACTGTTTATGTTTTCGGTAAGGCTTCTAGTCAACAGTAGGCCATCAGTAAAGTTTTTGAGGAGTAAACAGTTTTTCAAGAGATTTTCAACTGCACGGTTGGGGTTGGGGGGCAGGGGTCAGCAACCCATGTTGTTCAAAAGTTAACTATATTTTAAATGCACAAATACTTTGACGGCTATGCCATTGCTAGAAATTTATATTATAGAAGTATTTGTGTGTGTTTGCAAAGGTATGTACCCAAACAATGCAGCATTACATGTAAGAGCAAAACTCGGAAGACGAGTAATATATAAAATTATGAGGCCGCTATGAGGCCGGGTAAAAGCAGAGGTTTGAAATGAAGACGTTCCCTCTGTGTAACACATGTGCGGACATATCCCTTTATTATCCAACCTTATACAAATATTACATTGTTTTTATAAAAAGTCAACAGGGGCTATCTTGGTGGGAAGATTATGGTGCATTATTCTTTCTCTTTTTTGCAACTCTCTGATTTAGAACTTTTAAGCTTCCCGACTTGCCCATCATCCCCTGCCCCCCAAAAGATAACTTTTTAACTATACATGTATTTTCTCTTAGAATATTCACACTTATTTTTGGTTTTCTACTTTAAACATACATGATTTTGAAATTACATAAAACTATGTTCTTTAGAAGTATCTGGGAAGACAGTTTACACTGCGAAATTATTCTATTTCTATTTTACACATAAAGAGATTATGAATTTCAATTGAAAAAAACCCTGCACTTATAGAAAATCATTCTATGACACATACCCTTATAATTTTTACTTTTATAGCCTTTTCATTTAAAATCATTCTTTCCCAAAAAAACTATACTTGAACATAAGACAGATAAGTATCTGATAAGTAATTAATATGTACACAGGTAGTTGTGAAGAATTATCCACAATTCTAATATATTCAGTTCCAAAGGTGAAAAATTTCCTTTTAGAGAGCATTTTAACATTTCTTCTCAGCATCTACAAAGCAGCAACACTCTTTAAATTATTAAAATGGCAAATCCAATGATATGTAATCATAAAGTCCCTTAAGAAATATATTTGAAAAATCATTATTCCATAAAATATTTACATTGTTTAAATTACATGATAGCAACCTTATCTTGATTAATTTTAGTTGAACATGTTAATAAGTATCTCCAAAAAAAAATAATTATTCATCCTTAATAAAGGAGACTTTATCCTTGGGTTTATTCAGCATCTTTATATCATCCAAAAGCTTTCTGGGTGTTAAAATATGCGTAGAACCTGGTAGGAGAAAAGATAAATTTTCAGAGGCCAGAAGTTAAGTAGATTCTCCTTGGCTAATTTTATTGCCCTGTCCCTCAATTTGCAAAGTGCCATAGCTTGGGGGCAATTTAACAAAATTTCTATAGGACACATTCCTAAAATCTGCTTATACTACAATATTTCAGTCCTTCCTCTTCATTGAACGGCACGCTCAGTAAACCACTCCTAATACTTTGTCTACTCTGTGCGATACATTGATATGCTGAAGATGAAAACTGGAGGTTACTGTACCCCTGTGGCAGAACAGAACAGTTACTGCTCAATCACAGGATCATTAAGCAGTGCTGCAGATTTAGACCTGGTGTACAAATGCTGCATTCCATAGTTGAGCGGAATTTCTACATCAGTGGCTTTGACTGAAGATCTTAAAACTAAATTCCATATAGGACTTGCCAATGTCAGGTTCACATCCACAAAAACATTCAAAGTATTCTGTAGTAGAAATGTATTCATGCCTCAAAAATTATTTAATAATAAGGGCAAGACTAGAACATAATATTTTAAAGGACATATTTAATAATATCTAAATAATACAATATTTTGAAGCTTATTCCCTCAAAATCAGAATATTTAAAAATCAACTTATCAAAAAAGTCAACTAGGAAAAAACTCTAGTACATCAGAAAAAACACACTATGATTAATAAGTTTTTTTGCACTCAACAATTTAGACCTACATGTAATCTACAACATAAAGTTTTACAGTTAGTTTGTTTAAAAAAAAACTAAAAAGAGGAAAAAATGTCTTACCAATAATAACTTCACAGGATTTATGTGCTTGAGACACTTCATAAGCACAACGCATTTCAGAGTATGTAATTCCTCCAATTACAAAAACAATCAGTTTTGACCCATTTTTTCGGTCCTCTAAATAATTAGCTCTGGGTTTCTGGCGAGCACTAAAAAATAAACATACACAAACATGTTAAAAACATTTCCAAAGCCATAGTGCTTGTAGAGTTTTAAAAAAGCCTAACTCCAGCAAACTCAAACTCAAATTTGGCACCAATTACCCTGTTTTTATGGAAATGACTTAACAATGGTATGACTGGAAAACTAAGACAGGTTAGGTAGGACAGCCCCACTTCAAATTTAATTTTGATTTAATAGAGAGTTTGGACAAATCACTCATAACCTAGTTTAGCATTTTTATGCATAAAATAAAGCTGACATTGACAGTCTATATACCTGAAAAGTCTATGACTTACCATTTTTAAAAAAAGATTGATTTATTTATTTGAGAGAGAGAGTGAGAGAGAGCAAGTGTAGGGGGGAGGAGCAGAGGGAGAGGGAGAAAGAAACTCAAGCAGACTCCATGCTGAGCAGAGAGCCTGATGTGGGGCTCGATTCCAGGACCCTGAGATCATGACCTGAGCCGAAACCAAGAGTGAGACACTTAACCAACTGTGCTATCCAGGTGCCCCAAAAGTCTATGACTTTCTGTCTTAAAAACCCTTTTGTTTCAGTGCCTTTCCCATTTTTTTAACTTCAGAAAGTCATAGACTTCTCAAGTATGTTATTTCTTCATATGAAATAAAAGAGTGTCAGCTCTATTTTATAGGTACAGGGAGGGAAGCACAGGTACAGATTTGGAGCCGATGTGGTACCGGGACATCCCATGCTGGAACTCAGTGAGGTAGGACGGTAGGAGGCACCAAACACATATCTGCACTCCCATGTTCACTGTCGCATTATTCACGATAGCCAAGACATGGACAATACTTAAACGTCCGTTGGTGGAGAGACGGATAAAGAAAATGCAGTGTATATATGCAGTGGAATATTATTCAGCCTTTTAAAAAAAGAAGGAAAGGGGCACCTGGGTGGCTCAGCAGTTAAGCGTCTGCTTTTGGCTCAGGTCATGATCTCGGAGTCCTGGAACTGAGCCCTGAGGTGGGCTCCCTGCTCAGTGGGGAATCTGCTTCTCCCTCTCCCTCTGCCCCTCCCTCCCGCCGGTGCTCGCACATTTTCTCAAATAAATAAATAAAATCTTAAAAATAATTTAAAATAAAATAAAAATTAAAAAAAGAAGGAAATTCTGCCTACTGCAACAACGTGGATGAACCTGAAGGACATTATGCTAAGTGAAATTACGTTGGACTCGGAAAGACAAACACTTCTATGCGGAATCTGAAACAGTCAAATTCATAAGGCAGAGAATAGAATGTTGGTTGCCAGGGACTGGGCGGGGGAGGGGAAATGAGGTAGTGTTGGTCAAAGAACACAAAGTTTCAGTTATGCAAGATGAATTAATTCTGGAGATCTAATGTATTGCATGGTGACTATAGTTAACAAAATCTGCTTGAAAACTGCTAAAAGGGTGCGCCTGGGTGGTTCAGTCGTTAAGCGTCTGCTCTCGGCTCAGGGCGTGATCCCAGAGTTCTGGGATGGAGCCCCACATCAGGCTCCTCCGCTGGGGGCCTGCTTCTTCCTCTCCACTCCCCCTGCTTGTGTTCCCTCTCTCTGTCAAATAAATAAATAAAATCTTAAAAAAAAAACCTGCTAAAAGGGTAAATCTTAAATTATTAAATTAAGCATTCTCACCACACACACACACAAAAGAAAGAAAATGTTAAATTTGTGGGGGTGATGGATATATTAATTAGCTTGTGATCATTTTACAATGTACATGTATCAAAACACCAAGGTGTAGATATTAAACATATACAGTGCTATTAAGTCAATTACGCCTCAATAAAGCTGTTAAAAAAAGACCTGGTTACAACTCTGATTCTGCTTCTTTCTAATTCAGTAAGACTTTCAGCAAGTTACTGAACCTCTAATATTCAAGGGTTGTTTTCAGGATTAAATGAAGTAATGCAGAGGATACACGAAACATGGAATCTGGTACCAGGGAAGCACTCAATAAATAATAGCTAATATTTCTATCATTTCCTCCCCCAGATGCTCTAGGTCAGCACTGCCCAACACAGCAGCCACCAGCTACATGAAGCAAATTTAAATTAATTAAAATTAAATAAAATTTAAAACGCGGTCACACTGGCCACATATCAAGTGCTCAACAGTTCCATGTGGCTACTGACTCAATACTGGAGAGGGCAGATATATGACATTTCCATTACTGCAAGAAAGTTCTATGGGATAGCACTGCTCAAGAGCACAGGAATCACTTTTTTTGTTCTCACACTCCACTGGTAAAAATTTTGAGCTTTTATGTGAAAAGTAAATATTTCAAAATAAAAATGTATGTACTTCTATTAACAATATATATCAGTTTATAAATTATATATGTATACTGGTATATATTAATAAAGCATAATTTCTCCCTTTTTTAGGTAAAAATAAATAACCCCCAGATCATCTTGTTATCCATCTTGGAATCCATGTTCTAGAGGACTTCTAAGACCCTGAAATGTAGGATCCCATGGTAAACTTTTAATAATGTTCTTGTCTAGATAATTTCCACCTGCCATCTTAAGGAATGATGAGGGCATAAACAACAGAAAAAAAGTAAAAAGAATCAGTAACTGGTTTTAAAAGATGAAACAGGAATAAGATACACTCACAATTCCCATATAAAGCAAATCAAGGAGATACTAAAAGTGCAATTTTGGTTTAAAAACTATTTCAAGGGGTGCCTGGGTGGCTCAGTTGGTTGAGTATCCAAATCTTGATTTCGGCTCAGGTCATGATCTCAAGAGTTGTGAGATCAAGCCTTGTGTCAGCTCCGTGCTCAGTGGGGAGTCTGCTTGAGATTCTTTCCCTCTGCCCCTTACACTCTCATTCTCTAAAATAAACCTTAAAAAATATTTTTTCAAAAGAAAGAGAAACAGAAGAGAAATAGAGTAAGAACAAACAACAAAAAAAGGAGATAATACTGCTCAAAACAATTATGTGACTCTAAAAATTTTTAAATTTCTGAATAGCAATTTTAGGACAATGGGATTATATTTAATGTGTTTCACATACATGTAAAAGATGTTGTGCTAGTGTTTTATATTCTGATAGATATAAAAACAATAATTAAAGCCCTAGATCCTGAAAATCTCACTCCAGAAAGCACCTAGAAGCTTTGGTTAAAATAAGAATGAACTTTTAATTTTTTAAATTTTTTAAAATTTAAATTCAATTAATCAACATACAATGTATTATTTGTTTCAGGGGTACAGGTCTATGATTCATTAGTCTTATATAATACCCAGTGCTCATTATAACACATACCTTCCCAATGTCCATCATCTAGTTACCCCATCCTTCTCCCCCTTCCCCTCCAGCAACCCTCAGTTTGTTTCCTATGCTTAAGAGTCTCTTATGGTTTGTCTCCCTCTCTGGTTTCATCTTGTTTCATTTTTAAGAGTGAACTTCTTTTTAAAAGCACAGCTGAAAGTAAACAAATAAGAGAAATTTCCGAAGGCTAGCAGTAAAGAGGAAGCTAAAAACTAGAGTCAAACTGAGTTGAGGCTTGGTCTGCCTTGTGGAGTGTTAGTCTAAACTTAGCAAACCAGAGACTTGGGTGTTTACCTGTTTAATGAACAAAAGAGACAAAGCCTTGGTATTATGCAATGTAGGGAGGACTGGGAGTTGACACCCTGCATAAGGTAGGGCACTCATTTTTTTATGATAAAGTACATTTTCAGACTACTTACCTGGACTCATTTAAAATAGCTTGCAGTTAAAGAAAAACTGCCCCTTAAGTGACTATCCCTCCAGGAGAGTTGCCACTGTAAGAGTTACTTCTGTATCACTTCAGTTATTAGTCTGCAATATCATACTGACAATTTCACTGGCTTTCATTGATAGGTTTTACCTTACAGCTCCTGAGCCATTCCATACTGCTGGACACTGGGAACAATACGGCCATTCTTTCGAATCTAATCTATTATCAATGGCATCCTAGGAAAGAAAAGAATTAACAGCACTGAAAAAATGTACATTCTCGGACTTTTTAATTTGTATATTTTGTGTAAGACTCAAAACTTGTGTTTACAATTAAGGAACCTAAAGAGATGTGAATATTTAATAAAATAAGGTTAGCACTCTCTCTGAGACTTATAAAACTTTACTTGCTTCAAAAATTAATGCAATCCTTTACTTATTAAACCAGTATTTACTGAATGTCTACATTTCTTCATTTGGAAGGTCTCCATACTGGTGTTAAGGATTGCAGAGACCTCATCAAGACCTTTATCTCTAGAGTGCTAGGGGTTTCTAAATACCATCCTAGTCCTGACATACCTCTTTTAGGCTACTGGAGAATCCAGGCCTTACCCTTCATTGCTCTAAAGTAGGATGTGCACCCCTGACCTAGGGGTAATCAAAACAATCCAATGGGATGAGAGCGTTTTCCTTTTTGTTTAAAAAAATTTCCTGTTTTAGGCAGGGTTACATTTTATGATATACTTATGTGTATAGGCATCACCAGTACCGTAATACAGAGTTTGTAAATAATCATATACTACAAGCCCATGTTCACAATTTTTGTGGTTAAGTATGCATGATTAAAACAGTTTGGAGACAACTGCTTTACAGCACAGTAGTAGAAAAGATATTGTTAGGTGGGCATAAGGAATGAGCACAAGGTACTCAGTAGTCCAAGAATATTTCATTAAAACTGTAAGAAGCAAAGAAATCAAGTTTCAGGAGAAACCCTGAAGGCCTTGGAATGCCACTGGGCCCAAACTGGATTTTCTTTTTTTTAAATTAACATGCAAATCCTTGTTACAAGGTTCAGGAAGTCAACTCTTATTTTAAAAGTACTATCCAAGAAAAACTACTTAGCTACATCCTTGTTATGGGTAGGGAAAAAAATCTTACATTGTAGAAAACAAAGTCTAGGTTCTTTAAACTTTTCATCTGTGATTAAGAATGTGTGAATGACATAAAGTTAGCCAAGCAAAACAGGAAAATCATAGTCATAAATTGCACACACTTAGTTCCCAAAGCAAAGTAGAAACGGGTTTAAGTCAAAGGAAAACTGGAATAAATGAAACTATATTATTATAATTGAAGAACCAATGTCATAATTTTATTGCCCATAATATGATTTTTACTAGTTCATTTTCTAATTTCCCATAATTGAATATTTATTTCTAAAAGCAAACAGTACTAAAGGCATAAACCATCTGTTGGCTAGAACAGCAAACTATAGTTTACAACTTACAGTTTAATAACAAAAACACTCTTCCAAGAATACCGGAGTCTAACACTTTCTAACAGCGGTTGTATGCAAATGTTGTTTTGTTGAACTTTCATTCAAATGAATTATTTATACTTCTGCTACATATAGTTATTTAAAACAAGTTTTTTTTTTCATAAGGCAGTTATGTATGCTTACTTTTATTTATTTTGAGGCAGTCAGTGTGTAAGTTTGAGATCTTCAAGGAAAGAATCTTCAAATTTCCCTTCCTCCCTTGACCCCAGATACAGCCTTCTTTTGTGAACCCTCCCAGTACGGCAGAAACTCCTGGTCAATAGATATGCTCAGACTGACAGATAAACACACAGGGAGTAAGGAAAACTCTACAGAAAGGCACCAGAAAGTAAAATTTAATGAGCTTTACCTCCAAAATATCTTTGATAAAAGGTGTCCATCGAGAGAGTTGAAAAGTTTCTTCTGTAGACCTATCCTTTCTTAATGGTTTGCTTTGTTGAGACTAATACAACAGAGGAAAAAAATTTAAAACCCATAATTTTATTTAGTAATATTCTCTTACTACATTTTCTTAAAAAGATATTTAAATTACAGCAAATACTATGTTGTATTTGACTTAAAACTAAGGGGCACTAGTGTGGCTCAGTCAGCTAAGCGTCTACCTTCGGCTCAAGTCATGATCTCAGGGTCCTAGGATCAAGCCCCATGTCGGACTCCCTGCTCAGTTGGGAGTCTGCTTCTCCCTCCAACTCCGCCCCCTGGCTCATGTTCTCTCTCTCACTCTATCTCAAATAAATAAATAAAATCTTAAAAAAACCCAAAAAACAAAAAACTAAGAATGGAAATGCTTACTCAAAAAATCTGAATAGATGGAATCACATAATTCACCATACTTTGTGCTCTAATGATAAAATGTATAATAGTATCAGAAAATATATTTATTCAAAAGTGCTATAAAACTTGATGGGAAAGAGAGAGATTCTAAACACAATTCTTTCAAAATCTGCTATAAAGGGAATCATACAGAAAAGCATAAACAGCAAATTACAACAGAAGACATAAGATATAAATTCACTAGAAAAACATATTTGTCCAAATTACTCACATGTGGAAAAGAAAACAAAATTAAACATTTTTTACTTACCAAATCTACAGAGTGAAATTAAGAATATTATGTGGATTCCCATATAAGAAAACGTATTTAATGCAAACAACCACATATATACAGATATGAATATATACTGAACGTAAGATTTCTTACTGGGGGGACAATGGGAACACCAAGGTAACTCCAGTTACGGATCATGTCGCTTTCATTTTCTATCTTTACGTTCTGGATCAACCTGTCCAAATTTTCTTCCGTAGTTCCTTAGATAAAAATATGAGTGCACAGTCACATAATTGCTACCACAATCATGTGTAGGTTTCAGGGAGTACCCATGAATAAAGCTTATTAAAGAAAAAGCAAATGTTTAATTATATATCCTTTGGTCTTCTCCCGATCTCCTATTTTTCCTTATATTTATCTTACCCAATGTCAGCTACTACCTTTGAATTTTCTAAGACTCTCTTATGATTAATAGTAAATTACTTATTATAAAGTGATTTTAGAGCTGAGTATTTTAATATGTTGATGAAAATAAAATCTCTCTTACCATTAATACTGAAGATATAAAGTAGAATCGCTCTTATTTTATCATAATTATCATGATTTTTGTTCAGTAGAACTGGAAGAAGTACTCGCATAGAATCTTTCACCTTCTGTCCTTCTGCATCAGTTCCAAGTGCCAGGTCCTTAATGACAATTAAATGTAGTCAGTGGCCTATAATGCAAATTCACTTTTCAGTTAAAAATATCTTAAATCCAGGGGCACCTGGCTGGCTCAGTTGGTACAGCATGCGACTCTTGATCTCAGGGTTGTAAGTTCAAGCCCCATGTTGGGTGTAGGGATTACTTAAAAATAAAATCTTTAAAAAAATATCTTAAATCTTGTCAAATTTTAATGTAACACTGATGATACTTCAAATGTAGGCATCACTTGTAAACCTCTGATTGTACAAAATATAAAAAGTCAAAAAATAATTCAGAGAGAAAATCATGAATCTAAACCTATGCTACTATGGTAGCCCTGAGCTACATGTGGTTAATGGGCACCTGAAATGTGGCTAGCCTGAATTAAGATGTGCTTATTTATAAGTGAAAACACCAGGTTTCTTGAAGACTTGGTGTGTCAAAAGGACTGTAAAATATTTCACTAAAAATTTTTATATTGATTACGTGTTGAAATGATAGGATTTCGAAAGCATTAGGTTAAGTCAAATATATTATTAAAATTAACTACCTTTGTTTCTTTTTACCTTTTTATGTGACTACAATTGATCCTTGAGTAGCACAGGTTTGAAGTGTGTGGATCCACTTATACATGGATATTTTTCAATAAATACAGCACAGTACTTTAGAAGTATTTTCTCTTCTTTATGATTTTTTAGGAACATTTCATTTTCTCTAGCTTACATTACTGTAAGAATATAGTACATAATGCATACAACATACAAAACGCGTGTTACCTGCTTATGTTATCAGCAAAGCTGCTGATCAACAGAAGGTTATTAGTGTGCGGGAGTCAAGTTTTGGGGGAGTCAAAAGTTATACATGGATACTTTACTGCCACGTCAGCACCCCTAAATCCTTGTTCAAGAGTCAGCTATGATATTTAAAATTACATATGGATTGGGGTGCCTGGGTGGCTCTGCTTCAGACTCTTGATTTCGGCTCAGGTCATGGTCTCAGGGTCATGGGACTGAGCCCCTATAGCTTAAGATTCTCTCTCCCTCCCCCTCTGCCCTTCCCCTGCTCATGCTCTCTCTGTCTCAAAATAAATAAATAAATTACATAGGGCTTGCATTCTATTTCTTTTAGGACTGGTCTAAACATTTTTGGCATTATGGGGGGGGGGCTCTAAAACTAGTTAAATGTGCCAATGCAGTACGCTGCAGGGTGGTGCATTAAATGTTGCACCTAGGACGACTGGGCGGCTCAGTCAGTTAAACATCTGCCTTCATGCTCAGGTCATGATCCCACGTTCCTGGGATCGAGTCCTGCATCGGGCTCCTTGCTTAGCGGGGAGCCTGCTTCGCCCTCTGCGTGCAGCTGTCCCTGCTTGTGCTCTCTCTCTCTGACAAATAAATAAAATCTAAAAAAAAAAAAAAAAAAAAAAAAAAAAGTTTAAATAAATAAATAAATAAATGTTGCACCTACTCAGAAAGGCCTGACAATAGAGGTACTCTGAAATAATGTTCCAAACACTAAAATTATCACATTTACCCAAAAATGCACAATCACAGATTAGGAGGGACTGCTTACTATGATACTTATAGCTACCTGATAATGTTGGTGGGGAGTGATGTATTTATTTTTATGTATTTCTTAAGTACGCTCCATGCTCAGTGTGGAGCCCAACATGGGGCCTGAACTCGACCCTGCAGAGATCAAGACCTCCACTGAGATCAAGAGTCGGATGCTTAACTGAGTGTGCCACCCAGGTGCTCTGGGAGTTATGTATTTAAATACTGCCTAGTTGAGCCCCCTTCTAAGAGAGATCCTGTGATTTAGTGCACCTTACAAAGTTCGATCTGGAAATTTATGATGACATAGGTATTTCTTGCTCTGCACATACCTGTTCACTTTTGCAGAGCTTTTCTATATTAGGCTTGAATTTATTCATGCAATCTTCTGCTAAGTTAAGATGGACAACTTGCTGAAAAACAAAAGAAATCAATTGCTTAAAGCATTTTAATTTCTTTTTGTGCAACTGATAATATTAAACTTGTGAGATAGGCCTGAAGGAAATTATGGGCTGAGGTGGAAAAGAGGTACCATGTACAAAGCAAGGAAAATCGCTGAAGAAAAAGCAAAAAGTAAGAATTAACATAGTCCACAGGGGATAATCAACAGACAGCAAAAAATAGAATAGAAAGGTTGAATATGCGTTTAAGAATTGAAAAAGAAGGTGAGGGAAAAAAACTAAGTCCTGAAAAAGTTTTTGTATTTATATTATTGGTTCTTGACTAAGGTGCTGTATGATAAAAAATGACTGATAATGACTCCTAGAAAGACTGATACAGCAAAAAGAACAGTTTACCTGCAACACAGCTTAAGGGCTTTTAACTACTAATATATAACTATTAAAGAACCAAGTAGAATAACAACCGCTGGCTAATACAATGTTGAATTTTGTTATTAAGTTGATAAATACAAAATTCTCTGTCTGGCTGTTGAAGACAAAGATATAAAAAGCTGAAGCTGGATTCGGATGAATCTAGATTACATAGAACACTACTGAGAAGCTTAGATATTTGGAATAGACCTAGAGTAAAATTTTAGAGGATAACTAACACCAAGTGTTCCATGACACCCACTACTAAACTTGACTATAGAACTGGAAGGACTAATAAACTAAAAATGAAAAAGTATCTCATGTACAATACTGCTTACCTTAGTAATCTGTTTACGGAAATGGGGCATCTTTTTCATCAGCTGGGCAAGAGCACTGAGCGATGTCTAGAAAAAAAAGTCAAACATTTTTAAAGCAAACTTATAATTCAGGTATGCTATACAATAATTTTTGAAGTTTCTTATTTTTTTTAAAGATTTATTTTATTTATTTATTTTCGAGAGAATGCGAGCACACGGCCAGAGGGGAGGGGCAGAGGGAGAGACAGAGTCTTATGCACATTCCATGCTGAGCATAGAGCCCAAAGTAAGGCTCAATCTCATGACTCTGGGATCACGACCTGAGCTGAAACCAAAAATCAAATGCTTGACTGTGTCATCCAAGCGCCTAATATAACAATTCTTACATCTTGTAGTTTTATTGCTAATTTTCTAAATATTTGGCAAATTAAAAAAAAAATTCAAGAGACTTTCAGTTTCAGTCGCTATAAAGTAGCTGATATCAAAATTATTCTCCCCCATAAACAAAAACAGAATTGGAAAAAATAAATAAGACAACAGCTCTCAGGCAATGGATAAGAAAAAGAGCTCACAGCTAAGATACTTGAGCAAGAGAAAACACAGGTGACCCTTGCACTCACCCTGGCTTTTCCCCGGGGCACTTTCTAAAACATGGTGAAAGGAAGAAGAATTCAAGTAAAAAGCACTGGTCTCTCTGGGCAGAGGAGAAAGTGATCAGCTTGGGGCTGGTGAGGTAGGGTCTGGGGGTCAAGGTGCTAGAGAGAAAGAGCCAGTCACAACATAACTCAAAGATACGACTTGAAGAGGCGTTGCCTTTGGATCCCTGGCCAAACACTAAGCTGCATGTGTAACGGGCAAAACTCTTAAAGGTCTAGCACAGAACAACTGCTGGATGGCTAAATGCTGGACAGAGATTTCAGAGGGGTCTTAGTGCTAAGAAAATGCTGGTATTCTCTGATCCAAAGAAGAGAGTGCCAAGGGAACATCCCAGACATTCAGTACTAGGACTGTCTTTGAACTAAGTGCAAAAGGAAATACACTCACCGTAACAGCACCTGGCATGAAGTCTCAACAGAATTAAGGTTATTTATCAGCAAATTAAATGCCTGCTAGAACAGAAATCAATACTCTTTGCAGAGAGAACATCATCTAGCGTCTCTGCAATATGTAATCTGCGATGTCTAACATATGCTAAAATATTACTGGTCATGTAAGACAGAAGAAAGTGATCAATACCAAAGTGATTAAAGAGTCAATAAACGCAGACCCAAGACAAAGAAGATGTGGTATACATACATAATGGAATATTATTCAGACATAAAAAAAGAAAGACATCTTGCCATTTGCAACAACATGGATGGATCTAGAGAGTCTAATGCTAATGAAATAAGTCAGTTAGGAAAAGACAAACACCATATGATTTTACTCATGTGGAATCTAGGAAACAAAACAAATGAACAAAGAATAAAAGAGATGGACCAAAAAGCAGACTCTTAACTATAGAGAACAAACTGATGGTTACCAGAGGGGAGGTGGGTGAAATGGGTGAGAGGGATTAAGAGTGATGAACACTGAGTAATGTATGGAATTGTCGAATCACTATATTATATACCTGAAACTAATATAACACTGCATGATAACTATACTGGAATTAAAAAAAAAAGAAAAAGAGGCTGACCCAAGACAATCCAGATGTTGGGAGTTAACAGACAAAAAATTAAAAAATAACACATTTATGTTAAAGAAAACAGGAAAAGATGAACTAAATGGATGAAAAGACACAGTATTGCAACAGAAAATTAGAATTTATTTAAAAAATTCAATGAATGTCTTAGAACTAAATGCAATATTAGAAATTAAAAATACAGTGACTCTCCTACATTGCTGGCGGGACTGTAAAATGGCACAGCCACGATAGTATGGAATTTTCTTATAAAGTTAAACATACATTTACCATAGACCCAGCCATCCCACTTTTTTTTTTTTCAAAGATTTTATCTATTTATTTGAGAGAGAGGGAGCACAAGCGAAGGGAAGAGGCAGAGAGAAAAGCAGGCTCCTTGCCGAGCAGGGAGCCCAACTCAGGCTGGATTCCAGGGTCCCGTGATTATGACCTGAGCTGAAGGCAGATGCTTAATGGACTGAGCCGCCCAAGTGCCCCCCTGAAACCCCACTCTTTTTACCCAAGGGAATGAAAACATCTGTTTACACAAAACCTGAATATTTTATAGTGGCTTTATTCGTAACTGCCAACAATCTGAAAAAAAATGTTCAGCAACTGAGCTACCCAGGCACCCCCAAAATAACATCTTAAGTTTATAAACACATGTTGAGTAAAACATATCACAACAATAGCACAAAACAGGAAGGGGGTAAATGCAGTCAAACAGTTATAAGGTTCTTGAATTATTCAGGACATGACAAAAGTATACTTTAAGTAGCCTATGATAAGATAATGATACCTTTTAGGGCACCTGGGTGGCTCAGTTGGTTGAGTGTCTGACTTTTGATTTTGGCTCAGGTCATGAGATTAAGCCCCAAGTTGGGCTCCTTTAGCCCAGCACAGAGTCTGCTTGGGATTCTCTCTTCCTCTCCCTCTGCCCCTCCCCCGCTTGCACACACCTCTCTCTAAATATATAAATAAAATCTAAAAAAAAAAAAAAAGAGGAATATTACAGGGAAATATTTCTCATAAACCTGGAATTAAATAACCTAAGCAAAATATTAGCAAACAGATTCAGTGATATAGGAAAAGGATAATGCATCAAGACTGGTGCAACTTATTCCAGGAATGCATGGTTGGTTTGTTATCATAGTAACAGAAAAAAGGAGAAAAAAAAATAATTTCAGTAGATGCATTTGATGAAATCCAACATCCATTCTGATTACAAAAACCAAAACAACAACCTGTTTCGCAAATTAAGAATAGAAGGGATAATCCTGATAAAGGATGTATCAAGGGGCGCCTGGGTGGCTCAGTCAGTTGAGCATCCAAATCTCGATTTCGGCTATCATGATCTCAGGGTCGTGTGATGGAGCCCTGCACTGGGCTCCACTCTGGGTGTGGAGCCTACTTGGGATTCTCTCTGTCCTTCGCCCTCTGCCTGCCCTGCCCAACCCTATGCTCTCTCTCTCAAAAAAAAGAAAAAAAAAAAAGAAAAAAAAGGATGTTATCTAAAGTAACCTAAAACCAACACAACACTCAATGGTGAAATATCAAACACGTTTCTCCTAAGGTTGGGAATGAGACAAGGATATCCTCTATCATCAATTCTGTTCTACATTATAGGGCTAGGAGATACTAACTACTAAGAAAACTATTTTAAAATGTGTAAAGATTGGAAAGGATCAGGCTAAATTTTCTTTATTCACAGATGATATTATTGTGTAATCTTCTGGAATGATGGAAATGTTCTCTATCTTGATTTAGGTGGTGGTTCCAAATATATATATAGAAGTAAAAAGTTACTCACAGTATACACTTAGGATATGTGCACTTAGGTAAATTACACCTCAAAAAAAAGCTAGCAAAAATGCACTGATGAAATTGGCTAAATGGCTTTTTAAAAATAAATTCAATGAAGCAAGACAGACAAAATGCTGCTACCTGTTGAGACTAGAAAATGGGTACATGGAGTTTGTTTTCTCTACTTTTGTGTATGTTAGAAATTTCCCAAAATAGAAAACTAAAAAGATAAAATAAAAATTTTAAACACATTTAAAAATTCACCATCATTATTTTGAACGTTTTTGTTTGTTTTTAAAGATTTTATTTATTTGACAGAGAGAGACAGCGAGAGAGAACACAAGCAGGGAGAGTGGGGGAGGGAGAAGCAGACTTCCCGCTGAGCAGGAAGCCTGAGGTGGGGCGTGATCCCAGGACCCTGGGATCATGACCTAAGCGAAGGCAGACGCTTAACGACTGAGACACCCAGCCGCCCCATTATTTTGAATGTTAAATAAAAGTCTTACCTTCCCTTCTGTTGCTTTCTTTGTTGATGAAATTTCCTTCATTAGTTTGGGAATTTCCCTGTCAAATTTGAGAAAATTCTTTAGATTTCTAAGGTGTTACTCTTTACAGAAATATTCTAAGATTATAAAATATACTTTCATGTACTTAGTGCCTAAAAAATATGGAATAAAAATTAAAATGGGTTCACATACTCTAACACAACTGCAATATGCCGATGTCGAATTCTGACCCAGAGGTCATCATCTTCTTCAAGGATTGCCTCCTTTTCTTTCCCATCTGTTTTGTATCTACAAGTAGACAGAAATAAAAATCTTTTGAATTATCCCCCACGAAAAGTGGAAGAAACATTTTTACAAACAATAATTTTACGACACAGCTCAAGAAATTGAACAATACATACATTCAATCCAGTATTTTAGGATGATAATGAATACCTACTCAAAACTAAGGCATATTACTTGCTGTCCTTACATTAAAAATCAAAGTGCTATGTCTACCAAGACATTTTTGCTTTCAAATGTTAGGATATAGCTCAGCAAAATGTTATTTTATGGAACAAAAATTCAATGTTCTACAATCAACTCTAAGAACAAGACTAAATTTATTATTAACGTGTTCTAATTGCTTAAAATACTATTTTGATGTGTTCGTAACCATCAGTGCAACTATCAAATACCCATTAAGTGAAGAACAGAAACGTCACCTCCAATGTAGCCTATTAAATATTGAAGGTGTTTCAGAGTTAACATTTCATAAACATGTATCCAAGTAAATAAATTCATAAACATGTATCATCTGTTTCTATATTCTTCCCTAATCCTATAACCACATCTCCTTTGAAGAATGGGAAAGGAAATGAGAGAAAACTAATATAGTCATAAAAAACTGTGATTGCTTTAATGAGTACTATTGAAGTAAGAAGCAATTCAAGGGGTTCATGAAATTACTCAAAATGGGCTTCCTGACTCACTGCCTCCCCAAATGTAATTTGTCCCTTCTCTTTTTACACAGATAGCCTCCTTCCATCTGCGGAGCTAAGGAGATTCAATCACCCTTGGAACTGTCAATTTCCTGAGCCAAGATTAGAAAGGACAGCTTTGAACTTTCCCAGCTCTAGATTACAGACAATAAATGTAGATTTCTACTGTATGAGTACAATCACTTTCGTAACTCCCAAAATTACAGGCCCCACCCAAAACACCATTTACCTATGCAGTCTTAAGTGCAGACACCCAAAGGCAGAATGACTGTGCTTAACCAGAACACATTAAGGAGAGAAGCAGCCCATTTGCCATTTAAAATGCCACTTTGTACTTATATAATATCTTTAACCTTTGATTTATAAACAAAGATTAAGGCAGCAAGCCTAATAATACCAAAAGATGATGACAACCCCATTTTAAGAGTACATTTAAAGAGATCACCAAGATAAAAAATAGAATATGGATACCTAGAATTTCCTGCTTTGTATTGTTTCCATGAACAATTGTAATGGAGCAAAAAGCACAGGAGTTCAAGCTTCCATCTTAGTCTTATCTCTGGACTTTTCTGATTCATAATAAGAAGTATTGCTGGCTTTTTTTTTTTTTTTTTTTAATAAGTCTCTCCCTTAAGCAGGCTCCACACCCAGCGTGGATGAAGTATTTATCTCTCGGGGCGCCTGGGTGGCTCAGTTGGTTAAAACGTCCAAACTCTGGCTCAGGTCAGATCATGCCCCATGTTGGGGTCTGTGCTGGGTGTGGAGCCTACTTAAGATTCTCTCCCTCTTTTTGCCCCTCCCTCTCCAAAATAAATAATTAAATAAAATATTATTCTCCCTTCAAGCCCCTCATTGCTGGGCATGGAGACTACTTTAAAAAAAAAAAAATTATCTCCCTAGGTTTGCTGGCGAGGAAAGAAAGGTTTAATTTTTTTTAAGAGTAAGGGAGAGACTTATGAAGCGTCCATCAGTTTAATTTTCTTTTCTAGACTTTCCTTTTTTTTTTTTTTTTTTTTAAGTTTAACTCTTTTCTAAATCTCTTGAGCAATGCAGGTTTAGAGACCTAAAGGACAAGAGAGGTAAACAATATCTCTTCTGAAAATTCTGAATAAACTGCTTGAAACTACTTTTGTATTAGAAAAATAGCAATACTGATTTCTCTAGGTCACCAGACATTAATATAAATTACACAGAGAAAAATTCAGAAGCCAGGATTTGACCAGAATGCAAATAAACATAAAATAGAAAATACATAAATACAATACATAGGGTAGAAAAAAGATCTTTTAATCAAAATTACTAAATTAATTTAAACATAAAATTTCAGAACTGATTCATATTCCTTTTTTTACCACTATGCTTAAACAGTAAATCATAGATGAAAAATGCCAATTTGGACTTAGAGATTATGACATCAACATGTAAATATATACATGTATGTACACCTATATACACTCATAATGATTCACAATAATACAGTAAAATGGTTTCCTTCATAGAAAAGTTACTTCACTTTTCACTTAGCTTTCTATTTGGCATTACTTTTAAAGTAAGTATGCCTGTATCAGAGTTAAGTCAATAGGTACCAAATTAGTAATATTATGCCTATTCTCAATAGTTATCCTATTCAGTTTTCTAGTTTTCTAATGTTCTTAAATACATATTGACAAGACACACACACAGATACTTTTGCACGTGTGATTCAGAATAATTATAGCCTAACAAGTTTGAATATGGTTTCCACTTCAATAAATACAGTTGTGGGCCTGGTATTTACTCTTAACATAAGCAAAAAGTTCGAATTCTAACTGTTTAAATGCAGCTTTGTTATAGACATAGTTAAGGAAGCAACTACACCAAAAAAGCTTCAAAGCAGTCAAATTACCCATTAACTTACAAGGTCAAGATATGTTTAATACGTTCTGATTATAGGGTAAGAGAATGATAATGTTTCTGAATATCAAAGTTACAGGGGCTTTAGATTTCTGGTGCCTACACGAATCATTAAATGCTCATATCCTATATACCCTGTTTGTATATGCCCTTTATATGCCCTTCAAGTTATACTTGCTTGTATGTATCATTCTCAATTGGCAGTAGATCATATGCCATTGCCTGAAAGGTCAGTTCATGCAGGACAGTGGACACAGGATCAAAGCCACGATCAATTATTATGAGCTGGGAATGAGTTTTACCCTGGAATAACAAGATAAAATTATCTTCAGAAACTTCAATTTCTTTGTGTGAACACCTTGTTAATATCTCAGAAAACAAAAGCAGACTTTTCCTAAATTCTGTCTCATTCTTAAGAACGTGAAGTTCTATTAAAATAGAAAAATTGGAGTGGCACAATAAGGGAAAAAAACAAGACTACAAAAACTAAGCTTTTATAATTAGATTAAGGGGCTATATTCAATAAAACAATATTGCGAAAATTCATTTTAAAAAAAGTAACATTTGCCTTGCACTAAATTCATTTTCTTAGAAATTCAGCTCCATAAACACTAAAACTGACATAAATTATGAACAGTAGTCACGACTAAGGCTCTAAGCACATGTGCTACGCAAAAAATATGTAATTTAATTCTTATAGCAACCCTGTGAGGCAGGTATTATTATCTCCATTTGATGAGGGCATTAGAGCTTAAAATTCAGTAACTTGCCCAAATCACGTAGCTAGTAAGTGGAAGAATGGAGATTCCAACCCAGGTCAGTTTCACTCCATGCCTGTGCTCGTAACTGTTATGCTATTTAAAAAGATTATACTGAGGCCAACCAAGATGGCAAATCAAAACAAAAGCCTTGTTATTAATTCACAAACAGCACTAATCATTAAACAGTGAATAATAATGCTGGGAAAAGTACTGTTAATATCAGTGTCTTTCATACTTCATTTTAGGAACTAGGATTATTATTTAAAGCAGTAAGAAATAATTACAACTCCATGCAAGTGATGAATCACTAAATTCTGCCCCTGAAACTAATACTACACTATATGTTAACTTGAATTTAAATACACTCTTGCAAGGAAAAAATAAGTAACTACAACTCATTAGACAAACATTTCCTATTTATTTCCATGTATGAGACATAGGTAAATTACATGAGACAGACCTTCAAAAAAATGTTTAATTAGCCATTTACTCATTTAAACCTTGACCCCATATGGTACAGTGGTTTAAAGCACAAGCCTCTGGAATCACATAGATCCAGGGATGAGTTCAGTCTTGACCATTAACTTGCTCTAAGATTTTGGATAAACTGTTTTAACTTGTTAGTATCTCAGTATTCTCATTTGTAAAATATAACCAAAACCTCTGCTGTATAAGATTATTGTAAAGATTTAATGTAATAACACCATAATACATTTAGTACCTAGCACTTAGTAATAAGCCTTCAATACCTCTAAGTTATAAGTCCTCAAAAATACAAATAGGAAAAAGACAGTGCAATATAAATGTTATATCAAGGATTGGGGTTATGACAAATGGGGAAGGAAGCATCATTTGACCTGAAGAGTCAGGAAACGCTTCAGAAAGGAGGTGACACTTCATCATGTCTTTAAGTGAAGGAAAATAATCAAGTATTGGAAGGATGTATAATTTCCCAGGCAGAAAAATGGAAAGGACAAGTTTGGTTTTTGTGGATTTTGTCTTTTTTTCATTGAAATTATGAAGGACAAAAGGATATTTACTAACATACTGATCATGTATCTCTTCCTTCATTCAACATACATTTATTGACTATTACTATGCTACATCAGAATGGCTTTCACCAGACCTCTAGTAACTTTTGAGTTCTAAACTAACATTACATCTAAGCTTATACCCTCCCATTCCAGTGCAGTTGCTTGTGAATTTCCCTTTTTCATTATGCCTCTGTCAAAGAAACCGGTTATCTAAGCAACCAAGTCCCTCTTCCATGATGTTGTACTTATTCTTTAAGCTGAAGAGCCTCTTCCTCTGGGGTGCTTTCCAAGATTCCAGTTAGAAAAAGATTAAGCCCCTGCCTACATTCCCATTATATTCTATGTATTGTTCTTTTCATTTCACTTACTAAAAAACACTGTATCAGAGTAATCAGAAACCACTGATTACTCCTGCCCATCTCCTCTTAGTTCTAAATTAGCAACAATTTCTTCCATTCATTTCATATGGCTCCCTAAGCCCCCCGGCCCCACCTCCTTCAGTCACCTCAGACTCCTCATTCTCCAACCCAAGTCTAAATGCTGGTATTCTCCATGTCCCAACCTTAGTCTCTGATTACTTTACACTACCTTCGTAAGATAATAACAGCTGCCATTCATTAAACTCCTGTATGTGCCGGACACATTAATTCGCTTAATCTTCATACCAACCAAGCAAGCTATGTTTATCTCATCCATTTTATAGATGAAAATACAACTCAAACTAGATAATTTGTGCAAAGTCAGAGCTAGTAATAACAAGAATAACTATATTTATTGTTTATTCAGTAATAAACATCATTATAAGAACTTTAAAAGTAGTAACTCATTTAACCCTCTCTCTGTAAAATAGGTATTCTTATTATCCCCATTTTACAGACAAAAAAAACTTAGGCAAAGAGAAGTTACATAATGTGCCCAAACTGACATATGCTATGAATTATATGGCAGAGCCAGGATTTGGACACAGTGCTTACTTTAAAAACCATATCTCCCCCACAAAACCACACTATTAAGCTTTCAGCTAACATCCATGTTAATGATTCCCAAATCAGTACTGGAAAATGAACAGATTTTTTTGGTTTATGAAGAAATAACACAGACGTTGTGCATAATCACTATTTGCCTTTTATACATTACCTTTATTAGGCTCTTTTGATCAATCTTGTAGTAGTTTTCAAGTTTTTTTTCAACAAGCTGGGCAAGCTTACTGGCATTATCTAAAGGTTTACTAAAAGTGGAAAAAATGTTCAAACAATTATCTTTCTTTCAAAACACGTTACAATATCATAAAGCTGAATTCTAAAATTAAACCACACGACAACTTATTAATTTAAAAGAGTTTATAAACACAGAGAAGTTCAGATAATAATATATCAAATATAATGTTATACCAATTTGTCTGGATTTTTACAAATGTAAACCTTATCATATGTGCTTCAGATTTTCTTAATGTAAAGAAAATAATATAAATAAAATTGCAGTTCCTTTTATTTTCTTCCCAATTCCTAGGCTTCTCTTCTACCTCTATCCAACCCCCAATTGCAACCACTACCATGAATTTGGTGTGTATTCTTCCTGTCAATGCTGTTATATATATATTTACTATTTTATATATGTTTAATAGTATATGTTATATATATGTTTGAGATCTATGTTGACATATATATATCACATTTATTCATTTTAGTTCTATATAGTATTCCATCATATAATTATACTGGATTCTATGTATTCATTCCCTGAAGGATAGACATTTAAGTCATTCTCAATTTTATACTATTTCAAACAACACTGAAACAAATATCTTTGAAAATAAATCTCTACGTATGTTTCTCTACATCTAAAAGTATAACTGCCAAGTCATAAAGTACATTTTTTACTTTTTTAGATATTAGCATATTACTCTCCAAATTAGTTGACCAATTATCCTTCCCACTCGCAGTGTGAGATTTCCCAACATGTTCGCTAACATCTAATCAGCTTTCCAATATAATCTTTTGCATAAACTCTTATAAATCACTCTCTACTAAAATGATAAAATCATAATCTAAATTATATCTTCAAGACCAGTGGCATTAGTATAACTTTTGAGTCTACAATAAAAATGCTGGAAAAAGCTCCCAATTAGCATACCAACCTCAAAAATGAAGAGTCTTATTTTGAGGATTTCAAAGAGTTAAAGACTCTTTAGGTTTAACACCTTAAGAATAAATAAAGCAGCAACTATAAAGAATAATTTAGTATACATTTTGCTTTAAAATATTTTCAAAACAAGTAATTTTATGTTTGAATTACTTTAATGGTCCATAAGATATAAAGGAATGCTTTGAGAAAGTGCAAGTAGGATTTTAAAAGCCTGGATTATTCTTTAACTATTGCACTAACTCAAAACAGGTCCATTGGTGAGCTTTTAATTTATTAATTGGTTATATTTACTCATCCTGAACAGAGCCAACACCAAGAGCAGAAACTTGAACAGCAACTGAACTCTAACAGAAGATAAACCACTTAGCTCTGTTCCCCTGAGTTCAGAATGTAATTAGTATATCACCTCTAAGAAAAAGAATGTTTTCAATACCTGATGTACGTATGAGTAGAGCTTATTAGGTAGCATCTGAATTAAGGAGATTTGCTATATTTTTCAAAGTAATTAATAGATTTTTTTAAGTGCTTAAGAGTAATGTAACTTAAAATATTACATGAATTTGACATTAAACAGTTCAGCCCAAATAGCCTGACCAATGCCAATGTTTAAATTAAAGAAACTTCTAAAAGAGAAATGAGTGATAATACTTATTAGTTGTACTACAGTATATTTACTACTATCATTTTACTGGTGCCATGCACTATTCTGAATGCTTTACAGAGTTCTAACAACAACTTTGTAAGATGGGTATTATCATTCCCATTTCTTAGATAAAGGGAACTGAGCGCAGAAGGGTCACACCGCTAGCAATTAGCAGAGATTAAAATGCAAGCAGAGATTAAAATTCAAGAGATTAAAATTAAAATTCAATTACACACAACACAGATGACTCTCAGAACATAATGTTGAACCAAGAAGTCAGAAACAAAAAATCTCGTTTGATTCCATTTTTACCAAGTTTGACAACAGGCAAAACTAAAATATGTGTTAGAAGTCAGGACAGCAGTGACCTTTGGGGAGGAAAGAGGGGGTGATGATCACGGGGGATCATGAGCAGAACCTCTGAGATGCCATCTACGTTCTATTTCTTGACCTTGGTGGGGTTTGTGGAATATGTTCACTTTGGAATGATTTATCAAGCCATACACATATAATTTATGCACTTTGCAGTAAATTTTATTTTTAAAAAGCAAATAAATAAAGGTACACAGTATTAAGTCAAACTTAATCTCTTTAAAAAAAAAAAACCCAATAATCTATTTAAAATGGCCACTGGAATTAGATACTATAAATACTTTGAGGGACACTTGGGTGACTCAGTCAGTTCAGTGTCTGCCTTCGACTCCGTCATGATCCCAGGCTCCTGGGATCAAGTCTTGCAACAGGCTCCTTGCTCAGCAGGGAGCCTGCTTCTCCTTCTGCCTACCACTCCCCCTGCTTGTGCTCTCCTTCTCCCTCTCTGACAAATAAATAAATAAAATCTTAAATACATACATACATACATACTTTGACACTAAAATCACTATGCAGTTAACATGGCCATTCAGATTTCGTGAAAACTTGACAAAACATTAATTGTAAGACTGTATTCTCTACATGACAATAAAGACTTTTCCTCTAAGCATTCCTTAAACTTATGAAAAAGTGTTTGCAAATCCTACCAAATTTAAGTGCTGAAATTTAGTAACAGAGGCTATATTAGTTGCTCTGAAATGTCAACCTTAAACTTTAAATTTCCTTTATAAATAGCATAATTTCACATGGAAAATAAACTGAAACCAATAAATACAAGCACAGAGACATTACTTAACCTCTATACTGGAGATCAGATAGAAAGCATAACATATACAGACACTACTGAGTGTCTTACCTTTTATATCTTACTCCAGGATTCTCATCCAGGGTAGCACACACTGTAACTATCTGCTCAGCCATTGCTTCCATAATGGCATCTTTTCCGTTTGCATTACTGGGGTCCGGACTATAACAGTAATAGAATGCATCTGGTACATCAAGAGTATAAACCTAAGTTAGGCCGGAAAAAAAGGTCACACTGTCAATTTGGTGACTTAATGAAAAAAAAATCAGTCAAGAAAAAAGCAGCTATTATTTGGACATTAAAAGAAATTATTTGCACTCACCATGCTGTTTCCTGAGACCACTGTATCTTTACCCTAATCAACCCTCATTTTCTTTCTGGCTTGATTTCATCCTTATTTCTTTTCTCACTCTCCTTTCCTACTTAGTCTACCTCTCTCCTTCAATTCTTGTTTCATATACAGATTGTACTGTTTGTTTTTCACTACCTATGCAACAGATGAAGGAATCTGAGGTAGTCAAACTAAAATAAAAATCTAATACCTGGCACAAATACAACAAAGCCAAAATTGGTCTATATATTTGACATACATTAAAAATCTTAATCCATTAGAGAATACCTAGAAATTTTCCATAGTTGAGATGTTTCCTCAATTCTTTAGCTTATACTCTGCATGTCCTTAAAATAGAAACATATTTTCTAAAAACACAGTATTGTGCCAGACATAGTAATTGGTCTAATCATAGGATACACTGAAACCTCAAAGACACATTTATTCAACTAACAAAAGCATTTACTTATGTACAAAGAACTGGATTAGAGATTTACCATTATTGTGTTATTTGAAGAGTTCAAAAGAAGCAGCTCTCTAACTGGGGTTGAGAGTTCTCCACTAAACTAATTTTTATTTTATTTTATTTTTTTAAACAATGATAGCAATCCCTCTTAGCCTAGGATAATGTATTGAGTGTAAAAGTAAGTATGTAATAAATATTACAGGTTAACTACTGAATTATAATCCACTTATGTCTGTGTTACTCAGTCTTGGCTGTTGTATTAACTTCCAAAAAGCACTTTTCATAGTACACTATCACACAATGGTAGGTAATATAATCTGTTCAAAAATACTTACTGCCCTGGGGTGCCTGGGTGGCTCAATTGGTGAAGAACAGTCCGACTAGATTTGGCTCAGGTCATGATCTCAGGGTTGTGAGATCAAGCCCTGAGTTGGGCTCTGCACTGGGCGCGCAGCTTCCTTCAGATTCTCTCTCTCCCTCTGCCGCCCCAATCCCCCCCCTTAACAAACAAACAACAATGAAAAAAACTTACTGCCCTTCCCTAAAGGGCCTCTCACTCACTGAAGTCAGTCTTGGCTATGGTCATTGGAATATGAGCAGAAGCGACACGTGCTACTTTCCCACAAAAGCTTTAAAAGCCATGGTGCATGTGTGGGTGGGGAGAGCCATGGTGTGACTCAAGCCATGGTGTGTGTGTGGGTGGGGAGAGCCATCGTGTGGCTCCACCATTTCTCTTTACCCTCTGCTATGTCCCAGACAAGGGCTGTTCCTTCAGCCTCAGTCCTGGAATGAAGAGAATACAGGCAAAGCACAATGGACAATAACATGAATGAGAAATAAACTTGGTTGTTGTAATGTACTGAGATTCAGGGAGTTGTTACCATAGTTTAAATTAATCTAAGCTATCTCTTACTTCAATGAATCAAGAGAATTTTGGAGCTAGTTTTCATTCTACACTCGTATTTCTCCCATTTCCTTCCTCCTCCTCTTCTCCACTTTTCATCAGCACCATTACATGTTCCTTTAGACTATTATCAAATACTTTCTTCAACTTTATGACCCATAATCAGCTCCTAGGGAGACTTTTTTTAAAAAAAGATTTTATTTAATTTGACAGAGACAGCCAGCGAGAGAGGGAACACAAGCAGGGGGAGTGGGAGAGGAAGAAGCAGGCTCCTAGCAGAGGAGACTGATGTGGGGCTCAATCCCAGAACACCACGATCACGCCCTGAGCCGAAGGCAGACGCTTAACGACTGCGCCACCCAGGCGCCCCTCTTAAGGAGACTATCCGCACCCCCACCACTTCCATCTACTTTTCTTGCTAATCTATCGCTGGCTTAGGTCTATGTCTACCTAGACACCACCTAGTACTCTCTCCACTAACTACACCAGACTCTTTGTACTCCCTAAGGTCCACTGTAATCAAACTCCCCTATATTCTTGAATGCTTTCCATCTAATTGCTTTAATATATATGTGATAGCACTAATTATTTTAAACCCTCTGAGAGGGAAAGAGAGAGGTTTCTTTAATCTCTTTGACTCAAATTCAAGAGTGAATCAACCTCCTTCCTCCCAAAGCAACCTCTAAATGTGTTGAATGTCCAACTTTTCTTCGGAGCACTATCATATCTGATTTTGACAATCTCTCCCCAATGATCCCCTGACTTCTACTTTTCCTTAAAGACATTAGGACCAGTTCCATGGTCTTCTGTCTGCATCAGCTCATTTCCTGCCATTTATTCTTGGTGGGAACTAGAGCTTCCAACAACACAGTCCCAACCTACCTATAGAGACAGATTTATCTGGCATATCTTCGCCCCTTATAATTAATCCACACTTCTGCTGTTCCTCTGCACGTTTCTGTTTTTGTATCTTTGCATTCAGGTTATTCTCACTTTCCTCTTCTTTCCCACCTTATGAAATTCTATCCATTCATGAAGTATTTTCTCATTCTCCTAGTATGAATTAATCTCTCTTCTCTTGTGGTAGACTGTGAGCTGCCTCCCCCAAAACCACTCTTCCCTTACTTTTCAGTAACCATTCCAACTCTTTGGGGGAAGCAGCCACATATGCCTACGTAAAAGACTACATTTATACACTTAAGCATACCCATGTCACTAAATTTTAGCCAACAAGATATAAATGAAATCTAGATACCTCCTTCTTTTTCTCTTTCCACCCTGCTTCTTCAAATGAGGATGAAATATACTACAGTTACCTTGAATCATGAGGGTCGTGCCTAGAGTAGGCCCTTGACAATTCTGTAGAGCAGCATATATAACCCATTCCGTGACTTCTTTTATATTACTAAGAAATAAATTTCCCTCTTGTTTAAACTACTAAAAGCAAATTTTTCTATTATATGCAGTTAAACCGAATCTTAACTGATATCATTTTGAAGATGTGTAATTCTTTGGATTTCTTTTACAGCATTCAGGTGCGTGCAGGGCATATATCATTCCCAGCACAGCATACCACTTTGCATCCAGCAGACAATGTCCACTGCACGTGATCTTGATAAATGCTCATAGAGGCCTTTCCTCATAGTTCAAATCACTGAGTGATTTCATTTATATCTTCACTCGCAAACGAAGGAGTTAAAAATATTTTCACTATAATTTCTCCGTAACAGTTAAATTTACTAAGTAAACCTTCTTAAGATATTTATCAAGGGAACAAAGGTAAAAACTTCACATGGGGGGGAAACAAAGCAGACAGGACCTTAAATAATCACAACATTTTGCAAAAACCAGTAAGAAGATTCTCATGAGATTTCTCTATATAGACAAAGACATGTTATTTCCATCAACAATCAAATTGGTCAGAGAGCTACACAAATCTCTCCTTCAAATACAGCAACTGCAGAATTTTAATGAATTCTGAGACTTAAACTATATTTACCATCTGTACAGCAGATGCTCTAGATATGCTTGCAATATTTCTCACACTACTGTTTATATCCCACATCATTTAGGAAGCCCATTTCACCCTACATTAATCTTACATATCACATTAAAAGGAACAGGTCTAAAGGTAACCTTTGGAAACAGTATAATGTTAAATAGATATCTTAAAATTTTATAATTTGGATTATAATTTTTCTTTGCCCAAAACAGCAACTGCTTAAAAGAAAAATCCCTTTTCTAGGACCTTCCTGTCCCTTAAAATATTGACTCTATAGTTCCAAACGACAGTGAGCTATTACAATTCTATGAAATGCTAGAGTTCAAACACAGAGAACAGAGCACATCAAAGCTGAGCAATGCACAAGCTGTGTGATTTGGGGCAAGTGCCTTAATTTTTTTGATTTCCCCATCTTTAAAATGAAGATAGGATTACTATCTATTCATAGAACTATTATGAGGATTTACATGAATATATTTATGGAAAACATTGAGGAAAGTGCCTGGCGCATGGAGAGTACTATGTAGGTGTTTCCTATCACGATTATTATTATTAATTGAAGGCTCATAACTATTCCAAAGTCAAAATGAATTTTAAAACTTAAAGATTTTATAAGATAATCTCTATAATGTTATATAAAACATTTGTTTTAATATCACAAATGGTCACAGAAGCTAAAATGATTTCTTTTGAGTCATCTAACATAGACTGCTCAAAATCTTTTGATTTCATAATCTAATAGTGCTATAAAACTTGACATACACAGGACTTAGTGGCAGCCATGAAATTTAAGTTCCACTTTCATAATGTTCTGTTCCAATTTATGCTCATTTCCTTTCCTTCATCATGAGAAATATTTATTTGTGGATTGTTCAAAATCACCAAATACACAGTATATAAAATCCATTATGAATTAAAATTAAAAATAAAAAAAGTACCTGAGATTCAAGTGGAATGAAGGAAATATTTATTTCTTTACATCTTCTTATTGACTTGGAGCAAGAAGCTTTAATTTTGTTAAAGAGACTATCAGGGCAAACTGAGAGAGAGAAAAAAAAATCAAAGCATGTAACTCCAACAAAATTTTTATTCCTTTGAATAAATCATTTCAACATCCAAGAATACTTATTTTTTACATATAATTAGTGACTTTCACAACGTAATTTACTATGAGGATGAGATAGTATGTAAATATTCTTCTTCATTTTACAGAGCAGATGTATTCTAGCCAAGAGGGCTGTGATAAAAATTCCATTTTCCTCATTCATAGGCACCATAAGATAAGATTATTTCCTTAGAGAGCTGCTTACACAGCAAACTAAAATTTTCAGGAAGGAAAATCAGGTCCAAACCCACAGCTTACTAAACGTTACAGGACTTTCAGAACTTCTTAGGAATTTATACTACTTTTCTAAATCTGGCACTAAGTGCAACCATACCCCACAAATTGTTAGTTTTTTCCTTGTACGTATTACAAGAACTTCTCTAATGTCAGGAAATCCTGAGACTAATAAATTCTGGACCTTAGAGCCTATTCCCCCCAACCCCACCTTTAATCTAGGTTGGAACATCAACCATTGGGTCTTAGTGTGTTTTAACATGATGCTCTTTAGCCTCAAGATTCCTTAAGAGGCTTTACATTCATTAAATTTTATCAATTCCATAAATATGAATTTCTGTATAATAAAGTTATTTAAAGGGTAAATAGTTATGGCATGATATTTTTAAAATGCAAACTACTACAGGCATGAGATAAATAATAACCTACAGGAAAAATAATACACTACTTCAAATGATGAATCTCTAATAGCACAGACCAAGACTGCACTTAGATGAATGGCATTTTCATTTTGCAGCATAATTATGTAAGGTAAAACATAAAGCAGAATTCTACGTGTTTCTAGACTTCTCTGTGATTCTTTAGTTTAGCTGCTTTCTATCTGAACATATGGCATGGTAAGAGAAATGTGACATATTCTCTCCATTAATATTTGCCAAGCAGATGGCAATTTCTTCAGTACTCTCCCAAAGGGTCTTATTTTTGATTATATAATCAAATCCCCAATTAAAACTTTGATTTAAAAAAAATTCCTCCTGTCATCAGCATAGAATTTGAGGGACAGCCCTCACCACCAACCCCCCACCACTGTATACCAGCAAAAATGACTAGTCGTAATTTAATTTTCTATCACCTTAATATGAATTAGGATAGATATGATCTTATATCTTTAGATTCTTTCTAATCTAATTAGAATAAGCAATAAGTAGAAAATCATAGTACTGTAATAAATACTTTACAATTAATGGGATTTTAAACAATGAAACAATACTTCTACAAAGCTACTTACAGTCAGTGAAGTATATATACGCTGCTTTGTATTTGTTCTCAGATTTACTTGCAAAATCATGTAAAAAACAGTCTACGGACTTAAAAAAGGTTAGATGTTAATATACATTTAACCAAATACTAATTTAAATATGTCAGCTTTTGAAATAACTAGAGTATTCTTTTTTGATAATTAAAAAAAACCTTAACTTTTTAGAAGTTTACTTTATAAACTGATTTTTTTTTAAATGCTATGTTGTTTAGCCAGTAATAGCTAAAAACCTAAGTAGTAAGGTAATATGTATGAACAGAGTACTGTTTCAGCAATGAGAAGATCCAGGAACAATTCAGTGAGGAAAGCTGAAGCCACACATAAGACCATAAGAAGGTAACAAATCAGGGAGTCGAGAAGCCGATGAACATCCTGGAAATGTTATCCTCCCAGATAATGAAGCCACTGAGACTACGACTGAAGAGGTGTTGAAGAGACTAACAGTGAGCTGGGGTAAAACTGTCAAGGGATAATGAAAGACCCAGAGGCTGGGAAATGACTGCAAGGAGGAGGAATGGCAGGTAATATAGTCCGGTAGTTCTTACACGCCTCAGTATTGGTAGTTTTGTGGGGTTTTTTTGATTAATTAATTTATAGTGCTGGTAGTTTTAAAGATGACAATGACCGGGAAGCAAAAATGAAGAACACAGAATTTAATGATCTCCCCTCCATTTGTTCCTTTATCTCCTTCTGGAAGTCCTAGAACTATTTCTGTTAGATCTCATGGCTCTATCTAGCAAGTCTCTTATCTTTCCCCCATAATTTCCATGACTGTTTTTTTGCTTTGAGAGATTCCATTTTGACCTTCCAGGCTATTAATTCAAATTTCAATGATGATAACCCTTTTCTGCAATTAACTTTTTAACTGAGAAATCACATCTTTGAGCTTCAGGAAGTTTTTTTATGTGCTATACTACACTCCCCTTATGTGTATTATTTTTCTGTTCAGGTCTTCATCCTTCTTTCCAAGCAGCTATATTTTGTAAGATGTGTATTTTCTTCATTCTCACTGAACTTCCCCTCTCTGGCAGCTTGACCCACTTAGATGTGTCAATGCTTTCCTTTGTCAATTCCCACTGGAGGCTTAGGTTTGTTGTTGGGAGAATCCTAAATACAGGCAGTTCCACAAAAGGAGGAAGGCAAAAAGATTTCCCCTCCTAAGGGCTGTAGGTATATAAGCAAACAAACCACCAGGGCTTCTCTTTTTCACCAACTGACCTTTCCCTGGTGTTCAGAAAATCTCTTATAGCCAAACTCTTCCTGAAATCTGTCATTTTATGACCCCTGGTTGGGAACACTCTGACACTGGTCTCCGGCTCACACAGCCACTGAAGAAGGAAGTCTCTCACTAGGTTTTTCCACTAGTGTCCAATGAACCCAAGGGCTGTAGGACACAGGTAACTGACTCAGAACTGAAAGAGAAACTAGAGTTGGTTTTAGTAGAAAAAGGAGCCACATTCAGGTACCATTTTTTTCTGAGTCCTTTGCTCCTTTACTAAATGCATAATTTCGTATCCTGCTTCTGTCACTTAACATTAAAAATGAACAATTACCTAAATCACTAAAATTTCCTAGAAATCTCATTTTCAATGGCCACATAGTCTTTCATACCATTATCTGTTAATGCTAAGAATTAGTGTTAGGATATAAAATGTCTCTAAAATCCACCAGCAGCCAGGGGCGCCTGGGTGGCTCAGTCGGTTAAGCATCTGACTCTTGGTTTTGGCTCAGGTTGTGAACTCAGGGTCCTGAGATCAAGCCCCACATCAAGCTCCCTGCTCAGTGCAGAGTCTGCTTGGGTTTCTCTCTTCTTCTCCCTCTGCCCTCCTCCCCCTTCTCTCTCTCTAAAATAAATAAATAAATAAATAAACCTTTAAAAAAAGAAAACAACAGCAGCAGCCAATATGCAGAGACTAAACAGTGAATATCTGGTTTTTTTCCCTGCTGTCTAATAGAATCAGAAGAAATGAAACTAGAATTGCCAACTTAACATTCTGAGTGGAAATATGGAAACGATGTATTGAAAAATTCATTCTCAGATATTGTACAGAATAAAGGAATCTGGTATTTACTTGGCTCTAACAGTCTGGCTTTAAGTATGAGCTCAATCACAGATCTTAAACTAAGATATTCCTTTGACATAAAAATATATTTACATACATGCGTGTATAGGTATGCATAAGTGTATGCTATAGAGAAGTCACTAAGATAAAGGATTAATCTAAGACTATTTCTTTTATGTACACTTCCGTCATCCCAAAAATATGGTTGCACAGGACAGCACTGAGTAGCAAATTACTCAAAGAAACTACCGTTTTATACAATTAAATTCTGCTTTCATATATGGGGGGAGGATTCTTTCACTTATATATTCTCACTGAGAAGAGTGCAAATGAAACAATTTTCTAACAGAAAAACTTTCCTAAGCAAACTAGTGTATGGCACTACTTTTCTAATAAAGAATGTTTTATTTGAATTTTCTATGAGAAAATGGTATCAGTGGTGAATGATGAACATACCTTTTAAAGATTCAAAATACTCACCTTTGATGTTGGAGAGATAAAATAAAGAGCTTTCATTTGTCTGACAGGTTCTCGATTCTTATAAATATTCTCCACAACTAATAAAAAAAAGTAATTTTATATAACCAAGTATTTATACACTTGAAACAATTTTAAAGTAAACTTTACTTCTTATTTATAATAGGGAAACACATTTACATATACTGGGTTTAACATTTTCTTTGTCTCCATCTGATAAATTAAAAAATCCCAAAAATGTAGGGATGCCTGAATGACTCGGTCAGTTAAGCATCCAACTCTTGATTTTGGCTCAGGTCATGATCTCAGGGTCCTGGGATCGAGCCCCACATCAGGCTCCATGCTCAGCATGGAGTCTGCTTGTCTCTCTCCCTCCCTCTCTACCACTTGCACCCCCCCCTCTCAAATAAACAAACAAATAAATAAAACCTTAAAAAAAAAATCCCCAAAATGTATCTTCCCTAAAACTAAACTCTGGGCTAAATGCTCATGATGAGAAAAAAAAGATAAAGCAGCTATTTCATAGTTAGGTCTATCAGCATAAGCAAGCAACGTGCCATGAAGAAAGCAAGAAAATGCACTAAAAATTAAAAAATGTATTTCTTTCTCAAAATATTCTACTATAATAGCAAATATGATACCAGATATCAGGCTAAGCACTTAACATGAATTATCTGTTAAACCTTACAGTATTATATAACAAACCTGTAAAGTAAGTATTTACAAATGAGGAAAATGAGGCTTGAAGTTGTTAGGTAACTTGTCCAAGTCACACAGCTAGAAAGTAGAACAGGTAAGATTCCAACCCAGATCTGACTGACTCCAGAATACAAATTTTTAACTGCTATAATATTCTTCAAATAAACTGCTATTAACTCTTATTCTTTTAAAACTCTGCAATATTTTTAACAATGATATACGACAATTTACTCAATTACAGTTTTATTATTGAAATTAAGTTCATAAGATTAACTTACATAAAATGAAGTAAATTTAAAACTAGTAAACTCTCTACTGTCAAATTAACTGTTAAAACTGTATTAAAAAAAACACTAAAGTATCATTCTACAAATCAAGAGAACCACCTTTTAAGACTAAAGTTGACAAAGGTCCTGGAAAGAATTAAAAAGATTAAACTTGGGGTGCCCGGGTGGTTCAGTCAGTTGAGTATCCAACTCTTGATTTTGGCTCAGGTCGTGATCTCAGGGTTATGGGATCAAGCCCTGTGGGGGCTCTGTGCACAGTGGAAAGTCTGCTTGAGATTCTCTCTCTTCCTCTCCCTCTGCCCCCATCCCGTGCTTGTGTGCAGGCACACTCTCTCTAAATAAAATAAATAAATACAATCTTCAAAAAAAAAAAAAGATTAATCTAACAGGCAAAGGAGGCTACTGTTGGACTTCCCTGGTAAATATGGTGAATCATCTTTTTATTCCTACATTTATACTAGTATAGGTTTATCATAGCTCCTATTAGGATATCAAATAAGGTTTCCAAGGAAATATTTAGTTTTACCGTTATCTCCATTCCCAACAATTGTAATTTCACCTTTAAAAGATTAAGGTTGGGGCGCCTGCGTGGCACAGTTAGGCAACCAACTCTTGGTTTCAGCTCACATAGTGAACTTGGCAGGTCGTGAGATCAGGCCCCAAGACCAGCTTCACTCCAAGTTCACTTCAGGTTCTCCCTCCCTTTCCCTCTGCTCCTCCTGCTTGTGCTCTTTCTCAAATAAATAAATAAATCAAAAAAAAAAAAAGATTAAGGTTAAATCTGTGTAAACTTACTTTTATTGCTGAATATTCAAAATCAAATGTCTTACAGTCATCTTGTGCTATATATACTACTATGTTTGGTGAGTAATGCACATGTTAAAATGTGAAAATATGATATGATTTAGAATACAGACTTTGCAAATACTCTGAAATGTCTGGTTAATAATAGCACAAAGTGCCACTTCTTCAATTCCCTGGAAAATGGATATCTAATAAGAGATTTTTAAAAAAGATTTTTATGATTATTCCTATAACAGTAACAAAGGAATAATCTAACTCCCAGTCTATTTTTTAAAAGGATTCTACTTTATTCCTCACTGAAGTAGCCTCATACATGCATTTTTTTCTCATCAGTTTTTTAAAACTTCTAAGACTCTACTGAACATTTTCACAAATGACCTGAATGATGACAGAAAGTATGATCACTGAACCTGCAATGCCAAGTCTAATCGAGGGAATCTCAGTTTGAGAGCCCATGTGGGACTCAAAAGGACTGTGACAAGTTCAAGTTAATAGATATGACGATGATTAAACCAGAGCAAACCGAGGTGACAGCAGAGGATATAAGGAAGCAATGTGCTCCAGGATAAACAGTCCTTATGAAATGCTTCTCAAAAAAAGAAGAAAAAAAAAAAAGCTTCTTGTGGTCAAATAAATTTAGAAAACTGAGTACTACTCCTGAACCCAGGGGATCCACATACACACTGACATATAAAAAAAACTCTGGAAAGTCCTAAAGAAACCTGTTTAGCTTTGTCTAATGCTATTTCCCAAACTTACTTGGCAACAGAATCTTTTCCTTGAAGAATACATCAACACTGAACAGACGCTAAGAAACAATGGTCTACAAAAATTCAATAAAATCTCCCTAAAGTGCAAAATGGTTCTGTAGTTTCATAGAGTTTTCATACACATTAGCAAATGGTTCTCACTCTAGTTGCAAATCAGAATGACCTCTGGAAACTTAAAAAACTTTGTGGCTTAATCAATATTACATTTGTCCAATAGTAGAAAAATCAAGGCTTTAATCTTCTAATTTCTAGTTGAGAGCTTTTTCCACTGAGAAGACCATAAATACCATAAAGACAAACTGAATATATAATCAATAATAAAAGATTATATATTAAAGATTTTATATATGTAAATATCAAAATAAACATTATTAAAATTTTTAGATAAACCTCCCATTATACACAATGCTCAGGTTTTCTGGAAAATACTGGTAGATTTGAACCTCACAAGTAGCAGTGACAGAGGGTACACATCCTACATGAAGTGCCAAAATATAAAAGAATTATATTTGACTTTTTAAAAATTTGTATTTATTTGAGAAAGAGTGAGAGCTAGAGAGAGAGCAAACACACACAGAGGGAGAGGGAGAAGCAGATTCCCTGCTGGGCAGGGAGCCTGACATGGGGCTCAATCCCAGGACCCTGAGATCATGACCTGAGCCAAAGGCAGATGCTTAACTGACTGAGCCACTCAGGTGCCCCTATATTTAACTTTGAGTCTCAGTTCCCTCATTACCAGTGAGGGTATTTAAATCTCTTTAAAGGGTTGTCATGGGGTGCCCAGGAGGCTCAATTCATTAAACGTCTGCCTTGGGCTCTGGTCATGATCTCAGGGTCCTGGGATTGAGCCCCACATTGGGCTCTCTGCCCGGTGGCAAGTCTGCTTCTCCCCCTCCCTCTGAGATCTCTCTCAGTCTGCGCTCTCTCAAATAAATATAGAAAATCTTTAAAAATAAAGGGTTGTCATGAAGATCAAATTTAAATAAATGAGTGAAAGGATGAGGAGTTTAAGGACGATGATAGGATTATAAATGTTATAAAATATGAGTATTATTCCTAAAAGGTAAGAGAGATTAAAATCTCATTAACACAATCCTGCCTAATGGAAGATAACTTGTGGCAGCATGATTTTTTTCATAATGCCATTCTAATGCTGATTTAAACTTATAATTAACTGTCTCATTTCTAGGTAATAAAGAGAAACTTAAGAAGTCAATATTATACACTTGTAAATATGTACAAAAGTTGATTTTATAACATAAATCTTAACTATCTACTTAAAAGCAATATGTGAAAACCAGTAACATTTATAAAAACAAGGAGGTAAATCAAGTGTGTCAACATACAAAACCATTATCAAATATAAGAGTTAAAAATTTCAGTAACAAACTCAACAAGGCAACTGACTTAGTTTTGGTCAGGGGTACTGAATTCTCATCTCAGCTGAAGAAAAAACTTATTCTGAAGATTCACAGAGAAAAGAATGTCCAGTGTAATTATTATGGCTAGTGTTATAAAAATAATAAAACATAACCCCCTCAGAAACACAATGTCTAACTAAACTTTATCAATACTTTGAACTTTCCCAATCACAACGGGAAGTTTTCATGATGAGTCCTGGTTAGCGCTTACCGGTTATGCCCTCGGCTAGAAGATCTGTCATTTTGCAGCATGATGCCAAAAGCTTCGTGGTAAATTCATCTAAAAGCATTACCTTAAAATGAATATAAATTAAGAAATAGTATAAGTACTTGATTGCCAAGAATTCACAAAAGACAGAATGTAAACATAGACCTTTTATGATATAAAATGAAAATATTAGGACAGCAGGCAAAATGATCTCAACTCACCTTTTAACTTGTGTGACCTGGAGATTTATTTTCTCAATACACATACATATAATATCATATATAAGTAAGCAAATAGAAACGTTTCCATTTTGAAGCAGAGAACTTGTTCGTTTTATTTTTTTGTGAACTTGTTCATTTTAAATGTATCTTGGGTTTAACATCAAATTTTCTTATAAAATTCCACTTCTGGAATAATAAATATTCTAGTGCTGTTCTGATCATTCGCCATGGATTAATTCATTTAATCTTTAGAACCACACTATGAGGTAATACTATCCCTATTTTATAAACAGGGACAGAGAGATCAAGGAATTTATCCAAGAAACCACAGCTATCAAGTGGTGAAGCTGGGATGTGAATGCAATCAGTATAGTTCCAGACTCTATACTGTTACAGAAGTATAATAAGGATAATATATCGATGTCCTCAATTAAAGGGCAAAATATGCAAATTCTACCTTCCATTCGCCTTCTTTCTTGCAGTCATCAAACACTGTTGCTTTTATCTCTGCCAAAAAAAAAAGAATTATTAATGAATCTTAATCAACAGTTAGAAATATAATAATAGAATAACTACTCAAAAGATGAAAAACCTTGGGGAAGTATCCAATTTGAAAATCTGCTAACCTACATAAAAAGTACATATACTTGTTAAACTTTAAGTGAAAATCCAGTTATCTTTAATACCTAACATTTATTTATTTTTAGAGACAGCATGCACGCATACCAAGAGGGAAGGAGAATCTCAAGCAGACTCCCTCCCACTCCCCCGTGCCTGAGCAGGGAGCCCAACTGGGGGCTCCATCCCATGACCTTCAGATCATGACCTGAGCCAAAATAAAGAACGGGATACTCAACTGACTGAGCCACCCAGGCACCCCCTACCTATATTTAAACTGTAATATGTTTTTAAACTTTTGAGAATAAAAATATTATGAAAGACTAATATACTTAAGAATATATTTAAGTATATAAATGTATCTGGAAAATATTTCTGAAACTATTAACTGATTTGCTTTCTCCTATTCTACTTAAATCCCAAGTAAACAAGATGAAAACAAAACCCATAGGAAAATCCCTAACTAGCCCATTGCTAAATTATATCTGATAAAACTAGGTACTTTTCTTCCTGGTTTACTGCATTACAATTTTCAACAATTTATATTATAGCACTATTCAGTCTTGATTTATAATCAATAAATATTAACATGCTCCTTGCAATGAAAGTATAAAATACACACCAGATTTCAAAGACTTAGTACAAAAAAGGGATGGAAAATATTAATTTCTTATATTTACATGTTTAAATGATAACATTTTAGAAATTTATTATTAAAATGATCCTCATCCATTTCCTTCTACTTTTTTTTTTAAATGTGGCTATTAGAAAATTTTAAATTATATATGAGGCTTGCATTCTATTTCTACTGGATAGTGCTGCCTTGGAATCCAAAGATACCTAGACAGTATTAGCATCTTAAAAATAAACAATAAAGAAAAAACTAGCTTTGTGGACTAGAAATTAGGGGCATCCATGAAAAGTGATACCGTCACAGGTAAGATATGTTTGGAAGGGAATCAAAGGAAATCACATCAACTAATATTATAGAACTAAAGAGGTATTTCCTCCAAATACTCATGAAAATTATTTGACCTTACATACATTTCTCTAGCACCCCAAATATGGATATATCTCAAAGACTCAATTCCCTTATTCTGCTTGCTCTACTCTCTCCCTCAGAAAGCATATTCATCCTTAAAAGTTTCATCTATCAGATCCATCCTTCACTTTTCCCCAACATTATTGAGATATAACTGACACAAAACAAAACTTTAAGATATACAATGTGTTGATTTGATACACATATACTGCAATATAATTATCACTGTAATGTTAGTTAACATCTCCCAACACCTCACATAATTACCATTCTTTTAGTAATTTGGGGGCATGAGAACATTTAAGATCTATCTACCTTAGCAACTTTCAAGTATATAGAACAGTGTTGTTATCTATAATCATAATGTTGTGCATTAGATCCCCAGAACTTACCTTCTAAATGTAAGTTTGTACTCTGACCAACTTCTCCCTTTATCCCCTAACACCCAACAGTCCTTCAATTTTCTACAAATCTTACAGCCTATCTCCTTCATTCAATTATACAGTACAGGTTTAAGCACTTACATGCCTCAAATTGAGATTATAGTTCCCTAAAAACTGCTCTAGAATTCTCTAAGAATTTTATTGGCATTTTCTTAGTCATAGTCTTTGGATATTTCCTCCATCCCCCATATCCAATAATCAGGCAGTGTTGATTGTTCTTTCTGGTGACTGCCACTAACCCCAACTGTTAACTAACAGATGATTCTCATCATCTCTCACTGAACTACTCTAACAGTCTCCTACCTGGATTTCCCCTTCGCCATTTCAATCCATTTTTTCACATTGCTGTCAATTATCTTCCTGAAGCGCAATTTTTTATTTATATCAAAGCCTACCTCGAAATTCCCTCAAGTGCTCACTCCTGCCTACAGAATAAAATCTAGATTTTACAATATCCTCTACCACATGGCCTCCGACTACTAAGTTGACCTTCCACCAGTTCAAATGCTACCCAAATAACAACTAATACCAACTACTCCGCTTTGCTCATTCTTTCCCCTAAATGCAGAAGGAAATGTATTTAAAACTAATACCAAAGAGGGAATGAAAACTTCGAAGGGAAAAATGAGAGTAGAGCTAACTTAGTATGCTGCATCAGCAGTATGGTAAAGTATACTTGCACAACTATCTTAAATCACAGGGAAACTATTAATAAACCTGGTGACAACACAAGAAACTGGTTTGTCTGGAAAATAGGAAATCATCTATGAATAACAATTTTTAAGGAAACCAAAAAACCTAGCAATGTGTAAGTCATAAAGGAAATAAGAGGGGAAAAATACCAGTACTAAAGATAATCTCAACATGGACCTGGAAAAGGTACCCTTCTCTCTTTACCTGCTTTTATCTAAATCCAGATCTCAAATGCGGCTCCCTTTTCCGTGATTTACACCTATGTATTTCCACCTGCTCACTAGATACCGCAACTTTCACTTAACACTGTATTCTCAACCTAAACTATTTTTCCCTCCAAAACTGTTCCTTCTCTTTTCTTTTACCAATAAACAGCATCATCTGCAACCTAGTCTCCTAGCCCTGAGTCCTGGTCTAGGATGACTCTCCCCCCGCTTAAATCCTATTTATTCTGTCCCCAGAATCTCTCTCATACTCTCCGTCTTCTATCTCCTTTGCCACATTTTGACCTTCTTTCTTGGACCAACACCATAACAGTCTCTTTGCCTCCCACTCCAATTTATCACCCAAGTGCACATCCTCTTCTAACATCTATGAGGTTTTTCTAATAATAAAATTATTACAAAAATGGAATCAACATATATACATTACTCTGTCACTTGCTTGCTTTCACTAAATATATATTATAGACACCCTTTATACAGACTATAAGCATATAGATACAAATACTTCTTTTTGATAGCTACATTACATTCCTTCGTACAGGCACACCATAATTTATTCAGCTATTCTCCTATATGACAGGTACTCATCCTGTTTCCATTTTTGCCACTATAATGTTGCAATGAAGATCTTGATACATGTATCTTTTTTTTAAAGCCTTTATTTATTTGACAGTGCCTCAGTGGGTTAAGCCTCTGCCTTCAGCTCAGGTCATGATTCCAGGGTCCTGGGACTGAGTCCCATATTGGGCTCCCTGCTCGGTGGGGAGTCTGACTCTCCCTCTACCCTTCTCCCTGCTGTGCGCTCTCTCTCTCTCCCAAATAAATAAAATCTAAAAAAAAAAAACAAAAACAAAAACAAAAACAACCTTCATTTGAGAGAGAGAAGAGAGAGAGAGGAGAGAGTACATGTACTAGAGCGGGGAGGGACAAGCAGACTCCCCACTGAGCCCAGAGCCCACCTCGGGGGGCTCAATCCCACAACCCAGAGATTATGACCCAAACTGAAGTCAGATGCTTAACCAACTGAGCCACCCAGGCGCCCCATACATATATCTTTATTTACCATTACTTTTATTTTTGAAAGTGAGGTTCCCGTGAGATTGCTGGCATCAAAAAAAAATGTGTCCCTTATTTTACTGTATGTTGCCAAATGCTTTCTCAAAAGCTTTTAAGCATTCACATTCCCACCAGCAAGCTTCCCAATTACAGCATGATATCAATCCGATGGGTCAAAAAAAGGAACTGGTCTTGATTTACATTTCCACTAAAAATTATCAATTCAATGTCCTAATCTGCAAATCAACTGTTTACATCCTTTATTGCTCTATTGAGTCATTATCTTTTCCTTATCAATTTGCAGATACTCTATAGATTAACCCTTTCTTCCTACATGTGGTCAATACTTTCTTTGAATCTGTAGTTTAGCTGGTGTCTTCTACCATATAGGAATTTACAATTTTTATTTAATCGGGTCTTTTTTTTTTTAAATGGGATTTGGGTTACCAGTTAGTTTTTTTAAAAGTCTAGCTCATGCTATCCTATATTTTCCCCACATTTTATTGTTTTACTTTTTACACTTTAGATCTTTAATACATATGGAATTCATTTTAACTTGCTAAAGTTGGACTAGAATCATGCTTAAGTAAATAAACAAGGAGCAAAGAATCATGCTAAGCAGATGTCAGAGCAAAATGCCTTAAGACACAAATGATTTGTAAAATGTCATTAAACAATGAAAACCTAATATTTTTATGACCTAAACAAAACAACATAAAAGAAAAACTATGGCATAAGAGAAACTATGAGGAATGCAAGTGGACGGGACGCCTGGGTTGCTCAGTTGGTTAAACATCTGTCTGCCTTCGGCTCAGGTCATGATTCTGTGGTCCTGGGATCAAGACCTGCATGGGGCTCCCTGCTCAGTGGAGAGCCTACTTCTCTCTCTGCCTGCTGCTCCCCCCACCCCAACAAATAAATAAATAAATCTTAAAAAAAAAGGAATGCAAGTGGAAATAAAGAAAATATAACAAAATGAAGATCTAAAAAATGAAATCATAAGGAATTCAAGCTCAAAGATCTTAAAGAACATGTGGTCCAAACTCCTCATTCTTTAGGCTGGGAATATTAAGTATAATCTGGAGTGGAAACCAAGTCTTCCAACTCAGTCCAATGAGGAGAAATAATAAACCAGTCTTTTATAAGTAATGCATAATGACAATGTGTTTGAAAAATCAAAAAGCCAAGAGTCAAAGCAGACTTGCAGGCCATAAAGAAATGTACATTCTCAGAAACCTTACACATGTCACTAAATTCCTAATTAGGATTCCAACAGATTCTGCTGACCTGTGGCCCAAGTTATTTAGTGAACAGGTAAGAATCTTTTTTTTTTTTTTTTTAAAGTAGGCTCCAGGCCCAGTATGGAGCACAATGCAGGGCTTGAACTCATGACCCTGAGATGAAGGCCTGAGCTGAGATCAAGAGTCAGATGCTTAAGTGGCTGAGCCATCTGGGCATCCCAGGTAAGAATCTTTATAAAGGTAAAACCAGGGGCCCGGGGCAGGAAAAAACGCAATACTCATTATTAGTCAGTTGAATAAAACAGATTGAACTGCACACGGGAAAAACCACTTAGGGCTTTCAAGGTATACTGTTTAAAAATTGTATGAAAGTAGAACATATGAAAACTGAGGACTACTTTAAGACCAACTAAATGTATACAAAGGCAAATATTAAAGCACTAATATTTCTAGGTAGGGACTTAGTAAATTCTGTATTTCTGTAAAGAAAATAGTTAACATTATAAGGTCTGGAGGGTTTCTCTCTTAAACATAAAGGTATAAAAATAAAAAGCTACTGTCACAAAATTATTTAATGGCAATGTAAGTCAGAATAGTAGTTATTCTGGGGAAGAGGTTAGGATTTGGACTGGGAAGGGTTATGGGATACTTGGAAACATTCTGTATCTCGATCTTACATGGATAAAAATTCATCCAGCTGTATACTTAGCATTAGCACACTTCACCATATGCTTAATGAAATCTTAGTCATTTCCCTTTAAAACAGAAGAAAACAACTTTCTTTCAGCATTGTTTCAACAGAATCTCAAAAATGCTATTTTTATTTATTTATTTTGCTACTGACTGATATTTGAGAGAGAAAAAAAAAATCTTTCCTTTTTAATGGTTCCCCACTGCCTAATGTCTAAACTGTTTAGCTCCAACCTACCTTTTAGTCTTCATCACCCTATTCCTTGCAACAAATACTCTATACTCAAAAGGAATTGTTGTGTTGCCTCTCCCATAAAAATTGCACTTTCTCATGTTGGGCCATGGCTCAGATTTTCCTCTGTCTGGCAAAATCCTACCACATTTCAATTGCACTTCCTCTTTGGAGTCTTCCTGGATCCACTCCCAGAGAGGAAATGGTTCTTTTTTTTTCTCTTCACACATGAAACCTTTTTGCACTACTTATAACACAGCACGTGCTACTTGTGTACCATCACCTCCCACTGAACTGTGAATTCCAGGAAGTAGAGATATATGCACCTAACATACTGAGCAGCATAGAGTAGATACTCAATTAATACTGATTTCAATAAATGTATGACTGTGCAAATATCCATAAATTAAAAGAATAAAATTTTGCTCAACAAGATAAACTTAAAATGACCAGGATAAAAAAATACATAAAACAAGAATAATTGATTAAAACAAACAAACAAAATATATATATATATATTTTAAAGATTTTATTTATTTATTTGACAGAGAGAGAGACAGCCAGGGAGAGAGGGAACACAAGCAGGGGGAGTGGGAGAGGAAGAATCAGGCTCTCAGCAGAGGAGCCTGACGTGGGGCTCGATCCCAGAGCTCTGGGATCACGCCCTGAGCCAAAGGCAGACGCTTAACGACTGCGCCACCCAGGCGCCCCAACAAAAATATATTTTATATGTGTTTATCTTTGCATGGAAAACTTGTAGAAGAATTTGTAAGAAATCTAAGAGTGGTTGTATCTGGAGTGGGAGGCTGGGACAATTTTCTGCTATCAAAATTTTTTTGCCACATCAAGGTATTTAGACACTTAAAAATATTAATAGCAAAGATTATGAAATAGCATGGAAAATGCTATGTCGATGTTAGGTATTTAAAAAAAAAGAAGTCACAGAATGACAAATAATAAAAAATGTATCTGTAGCTATACAAGGACTAAAAGGAAAATGTGAAAAAGGGGAAAAGCTTATTAAACATGTAAAGGACTGGCTTAAATGCATTCTGATTTCTTTTATTTGTAATTTTTCTAGATCAACTTTCTCTTAACACTTCCTGTAAAATATGTGCTATGAGTCACAGACATCAGACTATACTATTTACAGACCCAAAAAAAGACTGTGTTAAGGAAATAAAAATGCCATAGGTGGCTTAAGCTCGCTTTGAGGCTGATTTAATTAGTCTTGTTTTGCTGCTTTATTTTTTAAATAAACTTCATCAAATTTTTATTTAAAACCTTTTTTCAGTGATATTTTTGCTACTGCTTTTCTGTAGCAAAAAGTGGCAAATGAGAAATATCACACACTAGAAACTTTCATTGATTTTAAGTATAGAAATTAGTTTTGTAAATAAATATAGCCTTTGCACTCAAAATAGGAAAGCTTTTTGTGAAAAGGTGTTTTTATGACAGTCCCTAAAGGCTGATCCCTTCTCATGTTTTAGGTCTCAGCTCAAATGTCACCTACTCAGAGAAACCTTTCCTGATCCATCCAGCTAAAGTAGTCCCCCGCATATATATATCACAAACTGAAATGATGTTTATTTTTTGTTTACATTTTTATTTTCTATTATTCCCTACTTGAACACAAGCTTCAAGAAGGCTGGGAACTTGTCTGCCTTCTATTGCTGTATTGCCATAGGAATTCAATAATATTTATTGAATAAATGGGACTTTGGGTAGCAAAAAATGGAGAAAATTATAAAACTAATCTACTGTTTACTTTTAACAAGCATTTGCATTTTACTAGGGCCTGTCTGGAATTTAAAGCCTCTAGAAGACACAATAGTAGACCCAACTTTAAAAAGCTTATCAAGACACATTAGGCAGTAATGAAAAGTGCCATTTGAGGATAAACCAAATGCTACAGAAATATAGGAGGCTGGGTTAAAATAAGAAGCCACTATGGAGATAGTAGCCCCACTTGAGCCAAGATTTGAAGGCAGGCTAGCTAAAATTTGGATAGGTGAAGAACAGGGCATAATGGGAGCATTCTAGACAGATACTGGCATAAAAATGGAGAAGATTTTGAGTCAACAGTACAGGCTAGTTGAACATCAAGGTCATACAAGGGAAAGATAGATCATAAGGTAGGTTAAGGTCAGGTTATAAGTCTTCAAAACTAGACCAAGTATTTGAAATCAGCTCTAGACAACTGGAGGGCTCTCTCTCCACAGGTCTTCAAGCAGGAGATCAGCATGATCACAGCAAGAAAATTATTCTGGCAGCTATTGGCCAGATAGACTGAGAACAAGGGCTTGGAGGGATAGTTAGGAGGGAGAGGCTATTGCGATAGACTGAGCATAAGATAAGGCTCTGAACTATGGTTTAAATTAAACATTACTGAAAGTCAGTCACATGACACATTAACTCTGCAGCCAGAAAGATCTGAGTGTGAATACTAAGTCTATATTTAATAGCTCTACCAGGTTTCTAAAAAATAGCTTTACTGAAATATAATTTGCATACCATATAATTTACCTAAGGTGTACAATTAGCTTTCAGTATATTCAGAATTGTGCATCCACCACCATAATAAATTCTCCCCATCTTCTCCTCCCCCAAGAGGTACACAACTGCCAATCTACTTTCTGTCTCTATAGATTTGTCAATTCTCGACATTTTATGTAAATGGACTCATACAATTTGTGAATGGCTTCTTTCATCAGCACAACTTTTTCAAGATTCAATATTGTAGCATCTACCAGTACTTCATTTCTTTTTACTGCCTAATAGTCCATTGTAGGGACATACCACTTGTTATTTACCTATTCATCAATCCATGGGTATTTGGGTTGTTTGATTTTTTTTGGCTATTATGAATAATACAGCTATGATAATAGCTGTATCAGTTTTAACATCTATGAAATAAAGATAATAATTCTTACCAAATTTTAATAGATGGAAAGAATAATGCCTGGCACAGAATAAATGTTCAAAAAAAATATTAGTTTCCTTCTCCCTACATTTTGGGTAAATTAAAGGTTAAGTTATTTAGCTTTCTACCATGACCTAACTGTACTATCTTCAATCTAGCAAAACCCTTCCCCAGGCAAATGCAGGATTCTCCTACCTCTTCGAAGATTCCTTCATCATTTCTTACAGACTCTATCATCTTTTGCTAACAGAACTCAGAGTTCCTCTTCTGTCTCTCTCTCTACTTTACACCCATCTTGTTTTTTAGTTATGTTTCTATTTATACAAAGATTCAAAGAACTATTTTTTAACCCTGACATCTCTTTCCTTCCTTTCAGTCTCCCGTCTTATCTTACCAGCATCTGACATCCTGGTGCAACCTCAAGTTAACAGCACTAGACGGAAATTTTGTTATGTCTAAACTCTCCCACTTGCCCAGTTTCCACAGTATCAAAACTCATGTTACTATCATTAACTGGTTTTTCTGATAAATGCTGATGTTAAGGACCATATATACTTGGAAATTATTTATACAATGCAACTGACTACCCATTTTCACATAAATGTACTTAAATACCATTGTGATTGAAAAATACTACCAAATCTTAAGTCACCCATGCAAATCTTAAAAAAAAAACAGAATGCCAACCTTATAATTATCGAATTTTTAAAAACATGTTATCATAACTTATTTTCCCCCTTCTACTTATACAGTCGTTTTTAGTATCTAGTATGTTCAGCAATATGCCAGTTACTGATTTGGAGCTTTAATTTTATACAAGGAACTCTGTAACTCTCAGAATTTTGTTAACTCAAGTCATTTCTATCCTTTGCTTAACACGCTGGAGTCAGAAATACTAATTAGATGTTACTCCCTTTTCCACTACTAGGCCATAATTAATTTCAACTCAGCAAGCCAAACAATGATGGTTCTTCCTGTTTGGTGGTTTCATTCCTTCTCTAACCTGGCTGACCTAGGTTCTGGAGCGATTTTTATGAAATCGTAGATGATAAGGCAGAAGAGAGAACATCAGTAACTAACAAGCAGTAGTACAGTCCTAACAGCAGGGAGTGGCCCCGAGAGTGCAGAGAGAGAAGTGAAGGTGCAGCTTTTGCCCCGAGATTTAATCATTCAAACGGTTCCTTCTCAGGAACTCTAGAAAGTGGGCTCCTCTAGACATACAGGAAGAAGGATCTATTTAACAGAAAGGTTTTATTTTTCTTTTAGAGGACACCGAAAAGTGTAGTTATAAAACCCTGCTTGGTACTAAAACGAAGATGCAGAATAAGCAATCTCTGGGAACAAGTGTGGGGAGAAGGGGAGGGACGGGTTACAGAAACACAGTGCACAGACTGTCCCGGGTGGAGAGACATCACCGACTGGTGGGGCTCCGGGGGGGAGCCGAGGGGCGTGGGGAGCACCGCAGAGGACAGGCACAAGGGCCGCGGGAGAAAAAGCCAGGCTGGGGGCAGCTCACCCAGGGCGGGGCCTTGGGGCCAAAGCCAGGCCGACGCGAGAGGGTGCCCCATGAGAGGGAGAAGGCCACTTGCACCCGCACCCTGCCCATCCCTGGTGCTGGCAAGAAATAGGGGTGGGAAGGAAAGCAGGAAAAAGTCCCCACAGGGACGCGGCTTCCAAAGCAACAAGTGCCCGCGGCGGCTCCCCAAGAGACTGCTGGTCCGGGGCAGGAAAGCAAAGCACGGTGAGGCGGCCTCCTGGCCTTCCCTCTTTCAGCCCCTGCCCCACCGCACTCACTCTGCCACACGACGCTCTTCAGCCCCCGTTCCGTCACCGGCGGCGCCATCTTCCCAGCACTGCAGAGAAGCAGCCACCACCTCCCGCTCGCAACCTACTTTAGCAGCGAGAAAGCAGCTCGGCTGGCCCCGCCCCCACCCCCGGGCCGCGCCCTCCGGTGACGACACGCGCGACTGCAAGGGGATTCCCGCCCACCCCTGGACGGAGGCTGCGCAGTGAGGGTGGACTCTGCCTGGGCCGTCGTGCGCCCCCTAACGGGAGGCTGCGGCAGCAGAAATTCGTCGACATGCGAGGTCAAAAGCGAAATCGTGCCTGTCGGTTGACAGACAACGCGATGTAATTCCGAATTCACGCACACAGTACGTGAAGAAGTACTTCCTTCTCTTTGCAAAGGAAGTCTTCACTTTGCGAAGCCATTCATAATACACTCCACTCAGTAGCCAGCTCAACTACCGAATAGAAAATTTATGTCTTAAAGGTTTTATTCATTTTTCAAGGACATGATAATTGTGTAGAACTCTGAGGTCCCCTCCAGTGTGCCCCGAACTATGCAAGACTTTCAGGGCACTCAAATAAATGAAAGACCCACTTCTGAAGAATTTTAAATCTCCTTTGAGACCTCCATTCCTGGCATGTTGAAGGTAGTCAAAAGTTAGTTGAAAAAGCAAGTGCCTTGGGACGCCTGGGTGGCTCAGTGGGTTAAGCCTCTGCCTTTGGCTCAGGTCATGATCTTAGGTTCTCCTGGGATTGAGTACCACTCCACCTGCTTGTGCATGTGCTCTCTCTCTGATAAATTTTTTAAAAAATTTTCTTAAAGAAATTTTTGGCAGAGAGTTATCTCCTGAGAGGGTTTGTTTGAGGCAAAATGAAAGTAATCAATCACAAAATAAATCAGTTTAGCTGCTGAGAGCCCCATCTGTGACATAACCATCATATACACTGTCAGAAAGTAGACTTTCCTGCAGATTTACAAAGAACCAATGGTCTTAATAGAAAAGTGGAAATAGTCACTATACCCGTAATAATGATGGCTAATATTTACTAAGTGCTATTATACGCAAGGTGTCATGGTAAGTGGACTATCTCATTGATCCTCAAAGCAACCCTTAAAGACAGGGAAACGGATACTAAGCTTGTGGTGGAGTGGGGACTACGATAAGGCATAAGCTACACAGAAGGCAATAGAGTAGTCTATGGGATAATTTGCAATATACGCTCTGTAGGAGAGAAGAGGAGAATGAAGAATAAAAGCAGCCATAAAATGGGTTCAAGCACAACCTGTGGCATTAATGGTTTTTCCATTCATGGCTTATATGGGAATGGAAGCTGGAACCCTGGCCTCTTTTAAACCTACTCTAAATGGACTCAGCTGTTCAGAATCTTAAACAAATGAGCACATTACTTCCCTTTTAGTAGAGGAGCTGAAGCCCCAAGTCATAAGAAAAAGACATGACAGTGCAGGCTCACCCTTCTGAAATGGTGCTTCTTGCCCTAGAGAGTCAAGCCAAGAGGGAGGAGTGAGGTGGGTGAAGTGCCTCCAGGTGCCAGGAAATGGCACGGAAAGGCCTTCTGGGGTTGGAAGTTTGACTTGGATCACATGGGGTACAGCTGTGGCTCATGCCCCTGAAGGCTGGATTCCAAGGTGGCTGTGTGTAATAGTGGAACAAATGTTGCCTTAGCTGCGCAAAGATACAGGTCCAGCCCCGAAATCCTGGCTCTGCCTCTTAGCAGCAGTGTGACTTCAAAGCTCTCAGTTTCATTGCATTTATGTGTTAACTATGATAAAACCTCACACAGCCCAACAAGACGAAAATACTTACTGCCATTTTACAGATGTGAAAACTGAGATTCAGAAGTTAAATAAATCATTTAAGACCTTGGAATGGCTCCAAGACCATTGCCCTTTCCGTTGTACCATATTGCATACCCTCCCTTGCTCCACCAATTCCGTATAACTTCCCTGAGCTAGCCCTCTCTTCTAGGTTGTTTGCGTAGGCAAGTTGAACAAGGAATTTGAGTCTCCTGAACATGACATGGCAGAGTGTAAGGTAAAATCCAGCAGCACTGGTCGGAGGCGAAACATTTGCCTGTGATGTTTTGAAAGAATTTGAAAAAGAAAAATAATCAAAATAACCAAGGGCTGAATGTAAAAGCTCTTGAGTTAGGGCAGATCATTCACACACCATCTTATTCCCAGGTCTTCTTCATTAATAACTGATGACTTAATCATGATGATCCAGAGAAATATTCTCCATAAAAATATCATGGATTAGTAGTTCTCATCAATGCTACACGTTTACTTGGTCCCTTGAGAATTTGTGTTTCAACTGGTTAGCTGTGTAAACAGGAGGGAGTTACTTGACCGTTCTGAGTCTCATTTTCCTTATCTGTATAAAAGAATAATATTATCTAGCTCATAAAGTTGTCCTGAGAATGAACTGAGTATGTGGAAAGCACCTAGAAGCACATGGTATGTGCTACATCCAGGTTTTGGTTTTATGTTCACCCAGTGTGGACAACCTTGTCTTCTGTGGAATTCTGACCAAAACAGCCCAGCCTCAGATGCCTAGGTAAAGTAGATGGCCACTTCATTTTCTGTGTCCTGGTATTCATAAGGCGTAAGTGTACTAGTCCCAGCTCCCTAGTGTGCTAGAACCAAGGATTCTGACCATTTGGCTTTAGCCCTTGGTTCTTTGGCCATGCCAGTCAGCCATGGACACAGCTCTATTTGGAGGGAACACCCTGCTGGCAAGGGGGGTCAGCACACAGTCTTACATGGGCCCCGCACCCCCGCCCAGAACGCTGCCCCAGTTCATGGTTGCCCTCACACAGCATGGACCCACTCTGAACTTCATGGACTCCTCCAGATCTTCTCACCAATCTTTCCTCACATGCCAGCGCCCTCTATCTTCTGTTAAATTAAACAAGGAGGCCATTAAACTGAGGTGGTTCTAATGCCTTAGCAGCCTGTGTAAGCAAACCAAAACCCAAGCCTATATGTGTCTCAAGGTTAAGAAATCAAAATCTGGGGCACCTGGGTGGCTCAGTTGGTTAAGCATCTGCCTTCAGCTCAGGTCATGATCCCAGGGTCCTGGAATCGAGTGCTGTGTCAGGCTCCCTGCTCAACAGGAGAGTCTGTTCTGCTTTTCCCTCCCCCTGCTTGTGCTCGCACTTGCATGTGCACGCGCTCTCTCTCAAATAAATAAATAAATAAAAACTTAAGAAAAAAAGAAATCATATACAATGGAATATTACTCAGCTATCAAAAAGAACAATTTCTCAACATGTGCTGCAACATGGACGGCACTGGAGGAGATAATGCTAAGTGAAATAAGTCAAGCAGAGAAAGACAATTATCATATGGTTTCTCTCATCTATGGAACATAAGAACTAGGAAGATCGGTAGGGGAAGAAAGGGATAAAGAAAGGGGGGTAATCAGAAGGCGGAATGAAGCATGAGAGACTATGGACTCTGAGAAACAAACTGAGGGCTTCAGAGGGGAGGGAGGTGGGGGAATGGGATAGACCGGTGATGGGTAGTAAGGAGGGCACGTATTGCATGGTGCACTGGGTGTTATACACAACTAATGAATCATGGAACTTTACATCAAAAACCAGGGATGTACTGTATGGTGACTAACATAATATAATAAAAAAATTTTAAAAAGAAAAAAGAAAAAAAGAAATCAAAATTTAAGAACAACTAATCAAACAGCCAGTTAGGCTTTCCCAAATATGGAAATCACTTAAGCTATAGCCAATCAAACAATATCCTTGCTTGTGCTCCTAACCACTTCTGGTTTGGTGCTACTAAATTAGAATCAGGTCCGACTCAAACTCTTACGAGGTTACTATGCCTCAGTTTATCTTTTAACACTTCTTAGCCTCCTATCACTGAAATTTTGCTTCAGGAAAGAGCTCACCAATGCAAACCTTTTAAGTTTCTCAAACCAGGCCACATTCACTTGGCAAGTTTGTTAAAACTATGGATTCCTGAGCCTGGTCCCAGATGTACTGAATTAGAATCTCCAGAGGTGATGTCTGGAAGTCCTTGGTAAGCAAGGAGTTCTCCAAGGGATGTGGATGCATGAGCCCAGCTCCTGTTCATATACTGCTGTTTAAGAACAAAAGTGAATTAAACTCAGCCCTACTCTGTGGTGCTCTCTGATGCAACAAACTCTGTTTTTCCTACTCACACTGTATTTTTTAAGATTTTATTTATTTATTTGACAGAGAGAGAGAGCACAAGCAGGGAGGGCAGCAGAGGGAGAGGGAGAAGCAGACTCCCCACTGAGCAGGGGGCCTGATGCAGGGCTCCATCCCAGGACCCTGGGACCATGACCTGAGCCGAAGGCAGACGCTTCACCGGCTGAGCCACCCAGGTGCCCCTGCTCACACTATTTTTTAATAAGCCTTCAAAGGACAAACATTTTTCTAGGTACAACAGATTTATATGATATATCATTGTCTCTCCTCTCCAATGATGAAAACAGTGCAGTGTGAGCGGGGGATGTGACCAACAAGATCGATGGTCCTCCCCACAAAAGATGTGTGCATGTAAGCCTGCCACTGCGGAAGGCTTTGCCTTGGCTGTCCCTCCACTGAAGTCTTTGCACACTCACAACCTTGACTGCAATCCTTCCAGCAACAGGCCATCAGCTCTACTTGCCTAGATGCTCACGCAGGGGTAACATCACACCATGGTCTGGCTTGGCGAACACAATGAGCGGCTTGGCTTCCTCCTAACTTGAGATGAGGGTGTTTGCTACAACAGTTCGTCTTGGGAGCTGCTGCTCTCCCACCTACGCCAAGGTCCTGCTGGAGGTCTGCCTTGAGAGGAGCCGCGTCTCTGTGTGGTGACTTGATTTCAAGCTCTCCGGGAGTGATCACTTGCAGCCCTTGAATGGCAAGAAGGCTGCATGGCAAGCGCCAGTGTCCATGAAATAGCCAGGAAGTTGGATGTGAAATCTCAGAGATGGTTTCTGCTAAGTAGATCTTTTACGCTCCCAGAACTCTCCCAGTGTGTGAACTCAACTGTGGCAGTCTTCCGGAGCACTTTCTGGATTAATTTCTCTTCTGAGTGCTCTCCATAGCAGATCTTGAACTCCTGTGCAGGTGAAGACACACCTGACCTTGCTTACGTTCAGCAAGTGGAGTCAGAGTTGTCCTCGCAGAGGCCGAGAGAGCTTATCCTACGCTAGAGGCATTTTCGTATTCTAATAGAGCTTTTCCACATCTAATCACACTAACAAGTGAGTCAATCCTGCAAAAGATAGGGGAAGAATTTTTTTTTAAAACAAAGCCAAAAAACTTTGCCTTTAACTCATAGCCTTTCAATTTAAGTTACTCACTAGGTTAAGCCTCTGTTTTTATCCGTGGCTCGCTGTGTCATTCTGCATTTCTTTTCCCTCTGTAAATCACTGAAAGGGCCAGGATGGGAAGAAGCCACAAGATACATTAAACACGCAGACATCTTCTTAAATTAAAAAGCCCTCAATTGTCTCTGAGAGTTAGCTTAGTGTTTTGATTTGAACTGCTGTTTTTGTAGCACTTCACGGCCAGAAAACAGGAAATTAAGACAATCTGAACTGTTCAAAGGGCAAGAAGAAACTGACCAGTAAGTCCCAACTAACTAGGGTGCTTTAGGAAATGACCCCACCCACAGGCTCGTAGAGCTCAGACTGCCAACTCAGGACAAAGTACTTTCCTCTCTACCCCCAGGAAAATTTGCTGTGCTCTCAGACAGCCCATGTTTTACTGATTCAGGGGGCTGCGTAGGGACAACATAATAAACCCATTTAGCTGCTGAGGGAGTTTCGGGGAGGAAAATTCCCCTGAAAGTGCAGGTGAGGCTGGATGCTGAGGACAAAGAATGCCTCCACGGAGTGATGTCAGGCTACCTCCTGTTAGAGCCCCCTTGCCTCGGGTAGATGGTTTTTCCTTTCTCTTTCAACCTGAATCAAATTTCCAGCATCGTAGTAGCTTCTTTGAATTAGGGCTGTGGTTCTCAAACTTCAGCGTGCATCAGAATCACTCAGGGGGCTTGTTAAAACAAAGATTGCTGGGCCCCAGGCCTGGAATTTCTGACTCATCCCTCATTAGGTCTACGGTGGAGCCCCACAGATTGCACTTCTAAGAGGTTCCCAGATGTTGCTCATGCTGTTGGCTCGGGTACCACACTTTGAGAACCAGGGAATTAGGGTATTATGAGGACTGAGGTTACAATGCAAAGATCTTAGTTAGAAGTAGCAAACTGAAATGTTAATAACTGGCACATAATAGAGCATGAGATGAGCTTAAACGGATCCTGAACTAATAATAACTACCATTTATTAAGTGCTTTCTATGGGCCTGTCATGGTGCCCCACAGTTTACCTCTCATTTAATCCTCATAACATCTGATGAATTGATTATTCCAATTTTCAGGAACCTGGGCTGAAGGAGGGTTGAAGCAACTTGCTTAAAGGTAAGTGATACTGGTGAGATTTGAACCCAGATTTGTCTCTTAAACAATCCATTCATGCTGTTGAAAAGCTTTAGGATAATCCAAGAGCCAAGGAAGATCAAAAGTCTTAGACCAAGAAGATTCCCAAGGCTTCCCTTGGCGTATCTGGGGGCCCCATGTCACCCGGCGACCTAATTGGATCAATCCTGTGTATATGGAGGAGAAATGCTGAAACTGGAGACAGCAGTTTTGAATTCCTCCCTAGATATGATGACGTTCATATGATGTAGAGACTGTCCAATGATCCAGCTCACTCTTATTTTTGAGAGTCTTGTAGGATCTACTTAAAGAGAGGGTCAGCTTCCAGGCTCAAGCCTGAACCTTGCTAGGGAAGGGAGAAGTGATGGCCAAGGGCAGCCCAGAGGGACAGAGAGAGGGGAGAGTAGTGACCTAGAGCGTTACTGCTTGAGCTCCAGGGTATCAGAATCACTGGGAACCTGATGGAAATACAGAGACCCAGACCCTATCCCACCTCAACAGGCCTGGGCATCTCCATTTTTAAAAAAGTAATCTCTACCCCCAACATGGGGCTCAAACTCAGGCCCCAAGATGGAGAGTTGCATGTTCTACCGACCGAGCCAGCCGGACAAGCCTCTACATTACTTATTCGCTCTCCAGGAGATTCTCATATACATCAAAGTTTGGGAATTAACACCTAAGCAGTGTTTCTCAAGTTTGAATAAGCGTATGAGTCACCTGAGGATTTAATAAATGAGAATGGGGCCTAAGATTGTACAGTAATAAAAAATTTTTCTGAAGATTTTTTTTAAGTAATCTCTACACCCAAGGTGGGGCTCAAACTCATAACCCTTGAGGTCAAGAGTCACATGCTCGCCTGACTGAGCCAGCCAGGTGCCCCCTGAGACTCTACACTGACCCAGCTTTCTGGTGAGGCTGGTGAGTAGCAAAGTCTATGAGTGATGGTTTTTAAGCATTTTTTAAAAAAGCATTGCCACTCTGTCTTTAATAAAATCTTAGGGAAGGCCTCTGTAACACACCACTTGTCTCCTGCCAGGGGCCCCCAGGTCACTTCTATTACCCCTCCGGGGCTCAAGGGAACACTGATTAAATACCTTCCTAATACTGGACATAGTTTCCAAAAATGCAGACCCAGGCCTGTGTACATTTCACTGAAGACCAGGGCTGGTGGTCATGAGTCCTCTGGGAGTTTTGTTTTTTTTTTTTTTTAAATTTTCTTTTCTTTTCTTTTTTTTTTTAAGATTTTATTTATTTATTCGACAGAGATAGAGACAGTCAGCGAGAGAGGGAATACAAGCAGGGGGCGTGGGAGAGGAAGAAGCAGGCTCCCAGCGGAGGAGCCTGACATGGGGCTCGATCCCATAACGCCGGGATCACGCCCTGAGCCTAAGGCAGGCGCTTAACCGCTGTGCCACCCAGGCACTCCCCTCTGGGAGTTTTTTAAAGTAATCTTTTATAATTTATAAGTTTCCTCAGTTTGTTTTTAATAAGCCAGGCTGGTTTCCTGATAGTCGATGGAAACAAAAACCTTTTAAAAATAAATGGGGCTTGTGCTAATTTTAGACCTGCAGGTGGACAAGAATTGGAAAGTATGTGTCCTGCTGTCCTCAGAGAAGCAATGGACCAGGAGAGGAAACAGACGATAGGCAGTGGAGGGAGACTCCAGGCCCAATCCCTGCCAGTGGAAAGAAGTGTTGGATGGGGAGCTGGCCCAAGCTGGGAGGCTCTCCTGTGGGGTTTACTGGTAGGAAACTTCATTTCCACTCCTACCCTCTGAGGTCAGCCATGTCTGACTGGGCAAGTGGTTCTGTGTGTGTGTGTGTGTGTGTGTGTGTGTGTCCGTCCTGTCTGTAGCTTGGGGTTGATGGTATTCCTGGGGGTTTCCCAAGGCCCCAAACCAAGTAGGCCCCTGGAACACATGGTAAGGATGCCTTGTGAAGCAGCCCATGCCACTCATGGGGTCAGCACTCCCAGGTCCGTGGTCATCCCTGCAGACCCTCCCAAGAGTAGCCTCCATGAGCAGCTAGTAGCCTCCTAGCCAAGATCGGGCCTGAGCACAGCCAAGGAGGCGGTGAGGGTTATCCTTGCTCCAACTCCCCTTTAGCACCCCCGTTTCCTCCACTGGGCATGTCCATGCTTGCAAACTGGAAGCAGACACGCCGGCTCTTTGCAGGCTGTTAACAGATTGCCCTCTGACACCTGGCTGTTACCAGTGTGGTCAGACGCACAGCAGCGACGTCACCGGCATCACCTGGACCTTGTTAAGAGTGCAAAGTCTCAGATCCTCCCACACCTACCAAATCAGAATCTAGTTTTAACAAGGCCCCAGGGGATTTGCAGGCACACTAATGTTTGAGAAGGTCTGCTCAAAAGCTGTAGTTCTCGGGCTTGGCTATGCTTTAGAATCACCTAAGGAGCTTTGAAAAATCCCGATGCCCAGACTTACCCCAGACCAATTAAATCAGATTTTGTGGGGATAAAGACCAGGCACAATTATGTTTAAGCTCTCGAGGTGACTCACTGTCCCGCAGGGCCGGGAACAAGGCTCGGAAGTGCAGGATGAGGCAGCTGTCTCTACTGGACCGAATTTACATTTTCCTGTGGGACCCTGGGAGGCTGAAAAGACTTCCCAATGCAAAGGAATTCGTCTCAACTGATGGAATCTGAGGGGAGGCATTCTAATAGGGGAGAGAAGGTTGTGGGAGGAGAGGGCCAGAACCTCTCACGTCACAGAAGGAGTCAGCTTTGATTTCTACTTCATTTACATCAACCAAAAGAGCGACCCTGAACATTCTCTTCCATTTTATCCATGAGAAAAAATGACTTACCCATTCCAAGTGTACTTCCAGAGCAGGTTACTGTAATGAATAACAACAAAGGCATTTAAAATATATTAACTGACATATTTAAGATGGTGAAGATATTAAAAAAAAAAGATGGCGAAGGTATAACTTAAAGAATAATGGGGTAGTCAACCAAAGAATGAATAAAACCCAGCTTGAGTGATAAAGCTAGGAGCCGTATGACCTTGGGCAAGTCGCTTCACTTTTGTGTTTTAGTTTATCTGTAAAGTGGTAAGAATTAGAATGCCAACCTCATAAGGTTGTTACAGGAATCACCTGAGTTATATGGAGAGCTCTTAGGATAGTGCCGGGCATATACCCTCAATAAATATTAGTCATTAGTGTCATTTCTAGTATTGTCCTTATTATCAAAGGAAGGCATCACTGATATTGAAAAAAGGAAACCCAAAAAACAAAACCAAAAAATTTCCCCCAGACGCCTGGTTTCTACCAGAGAGCTGGAGCAAAAGTGGATTTCCTAACTTGAGTCTAGATACCCAGTCCTTACAAAGGTGGAGTGACTGCAGCCTTGAGACGGCTGGCATCCCACCAGAGGGTTTTAGAGCTCTAGCCAACAGGGACTTCTGGTGGCTAGCACACTGGCTGTAGGCTCACAGGCAAACACAGAAACTCATTAATTCATGAATTTTTTAATTTAAAATATATTGGGGGATAGTTACGTGCTACGTGTTGAGAGTCCAGAGATGACCATTTAGTAGGGAAAATAACACATTTTCAACTCACAGTCCTATGGTGTGGTAAAGATATGGGTGATGGGGGGGTCATAAAGGAGGGAGCAAGAAGCTAAATCAGCCTCTAGGAATTGGAGAAGACTTCACAGAGGAGAGGGAATTGGTGCTGGTGGAGTTCCCTTGATGGAGGTGAAATTCCAGCAAAGAGAAGAGTACTGCCTCAGCTCAGAAGCGCGATACGGCGTTGAGTAAGTGTGTGGTGCAGGCAGGGGAGTGTGAAGGATCATGACCTGAGCCAACGGCAGACGCTTAGCCGACTGAACCACCGAGGAACCCCTATTTTTAATTTTTTTTTAAAGATTTTATTTATTTATTCGACAGAGATAGAGACAGCCAGCGAGAGAGGGAACACAAGCAGGGGGAGTGGGAGAGGAAGAAGCAGGCTCATAGCGGAAGAGCCTGATGTGGGGCTCGATCCCATAACGCCGGGATCATGCCCTGAGCCGAAGGCAGACGCTTAACCGCTGTGCCACCCAGGCGCCCCCTATTTTTAATTTTTTAATGTGGCTACTAGAAAATTTAAATCTTTTCATACATGGCTTGCTTTAAATATCTACTGCACAGTGCTGGTGTAGGAAGACCAACTGCAGACAAAGTAGGAGGAGCCTTGAATGCCACGCTCAAAGTACTGACTTCTATCCTATCGGGCAGTGCAACACTTTGAGGACTTTGAAGCATAAAAGAAACACAGTTGGATCGATGTCCTGGAATGACAACTCTGGTAATAGTATGGAGGCTGGCGTGAGCTCAGGAAGACAAGACTGGTGCAGTATTCTAGGGGAGAAGTGGTGAGGGCCTATCATATAGCTGTAGGTATAGGAGAGAGAAGTTGGATTTAGAAACCATCATGAGGGACGCCTGGGTGGCTCATTCGGTCTAGCAGCTGTCTTGGCTCAGGTCATGACCTTGTGGTCCTGAGATTGAGCCCTGCATCCGGGGAGTCTACTTCTCCCTCTGCCCCTCCCCCCATCCATGCACTCTCTCTCTCTCAAATAAATAAAAAAATCTTAAAAAAAATAAATTAAAACCACCATGAAGGGTGATTGGCTGGCTCAGTTGGAAGAGCATGTGACCCTTGAATTTGGGGTTGTGAGTTTGAACCCCATGTTCGGTGAGAGATTACTTTAAAAAGTTAAAAAAAAAAACCATCATGAAGTGAACAGGACAGGACTTGGAGACCCTGAGATATGGAGGGTAAGGGAGAGGGAAGCTGACTCCCAGGTTTCCAGCTCTCATACCCAAAACAAGGATGCTGGGAGGAAGATTAGAAACTGCAGGAGAAGGTCAGAAGTTCCCTTTGGCCCTGATGAGTTGAAATGCCTGGGGCACCTCCAGGTAGAGGTATAAGAATATGAATTTAGGGGTTAGAAGAAGAGAAGGGTTATAGATAGAGATATGGGAGCCTGGAAGCTTTGGTTTTTTCATCTATAAATTGGAGATAATAAAATTTGTTGAATCTAACTCAGAGAGTTATTTTAAGCATTCAATGAGCTACCGAATGTGAAAACACTTGATAAACTGTAAAACATAATGCAGATAGAATGAAGCACTGTTATCGAGCAAAAGTCTCTTTTTCCTGAAGAGCTGAACCTCACCCCAAGAACCTATTTCTGTCCCTTCCTATCGGGTACTCTGGGCCAGCTTGTCCTGTGGACAAGATAATGAAAAAATAAGGAATCAGAGCATGACAGGCAAGGGCAGCAAGAACACCAGCAAGAGGAAGTGGCCTGCTTCTGTCCAGGGGCCATCTGGGTTTTCTTGATACCTGTGCGCAATTGGGGACTTTAGATTCTGGTTATCAGTAAAGGTTTCTGAACCAATATTTATTCCTCTTCTTGTGATCACCTATAAAGTTCCAGGGCCTTATCATCTCTTTTCTTTAAAACATTTTTTTTTTTTAGAAATACGTGAAAAATATATGACTATGCCCTGGGCAAGGTAGCAGAAGGTGCTGGAATACAGAGCAGGAGAATTGCTAATGTTTCTCCGCCAGCTCTGGTGAGATGGCAGGTGCTGACAGTCTTGTTTGTGATCACAGACTGCCTGCCCACTCATATTTCCAAACCTAGCTTATGATTTATAAATTCCTTTTTTTTTTTTCTGATCCTCCAACTTCTCAGTCATAAGTCTGAAACAAAGATTCAAGTCTCTTAATTTTCAACGTTTTAGGGTCTTTCATGATCTCTGAGACTATGTTAAAAATCTATTCCCAAATCTCAAAGCAGAAGATCATTTTAAATCTGCTTTACTATTTAAACAACAAGCATCTGGTCCTTTTTCTGAAAAGAAAGGGATGGTGAAGAGAGGAGTGTCTCCGAATCATATGCTAAGAAAGCTTCACAATTCCAAAGAAGCTTGAGGTCCCGTAGCTTTGACCTTCCTACCTAGCCAATAAGTGTGATTGCTCGGAGTCTTAATTCACAGATCGAGTTTAGGGTTAGTTTTAAATAAAGGGTTGTAACTTGCTCTACCTGAATATATTTTTTGGGGGCAGAAAGTAAGCTTCAGTCCTGTCTCAGCAACTGGTGAGACCATCACGGTATATACATCCCCACAGGGTATCTCGGTGACGTCACAGAAACTGAGGCCAGCGCTTGGAGTGCATGTGAAAATGCCTTTGGAACCATAGAGGTCAGTGCTGTAATTGACAGAGCCCCTGGAGGCTTGCCAGTAGATCCGAATGCCATTGGGGCCCAGCCTGTATAATTTCACTCCCAAAGGGCAGCAGGCACCTGAAGGGTAAAAACAAACAGACACAAATCACTACCCCGCCGTCAGATAAACGTGGCCCGTATTACTATGGGGAAACAATATAAGTACCCTAAATAATATATGATTAGCGCATCATTTGAAGGGGTACTCAGGTTCTTTCTATTGATTAGAAATCCATGTGTGGGGGTGAGGTGGGCCATGAATATTTAATAGAGAACAATGGTGAGCCCAAAAGTTCCCACTTGGCAGGTATACATTATATCTCAAACTATGGGAGTCAAATGCACAGGACCCTTGTCAAGAGCTTCCATAATGCCCTAGGTCCATATGGTTTTAATTGAAGAGACGCATTTTGCTTGCTGAGCAGCATGACGCCTGGGGAGCAGTCTCCCACCCGACAGTCAAGTGACCAGGCTTTGCTCATCTGCACTTCGTCCATGCTAGCTCCCCAGGTCCTTCTCTTTTTCTTTTCTAAATGCCTTGAGCAGGCCACACATTCTGTGTCAAGCAGGACACCAAATGGCGGGGTACTCAGTAACCAAGATAAAAATGCTGTTGTAGAATGATTAAAAAATTCAGTTAGAGGGGCGCCTGGGTGGCGCAGTCGTTAAGCGTCTGCCTTCGGCTCCGGGAGTGATCCTGGCGTTATGGGATCGAGCCCCACATCAGGCTCCTCCACTATGAGCCTGCTTCTTCCTCTTCCACTCCCCCTGCTTGTGTTCCCTCTCTCGCTGGCTGTCTCTATCTCTGTCGAATAAATAAATAAAATCTTAAAAAAAATTCAGTTAGAGATAATCAGGTTCATTTGATTAAATCTTTCCTTTCTTGAAGAAGAAAAGAGTTTTTTACACGTGAAGATAAGCAGTGGGCTCTATCCCCAGAACTGGATATCAGGGTTAGAATTCAGGCAGCAAATCCAATGGAAAATCATGGATCCAAAGAAAGGATGACACACCTTGCATGTGTATAGCATGTTATAAATGCTTTCACATGATAGTTATTACTCCTCTTACCGATGAGGAAACGGAATCAGGGAAGATAAGGCAACGCAGCTCATAAGAAGCCATGTCCTCAGGCTCCTGGTTGAAGACTCTTTCTACTGCCCCTGGGGTGGCAAAATTATATTTCCGCTCTCCCATCCCATGCCCTGGACAGATACAACTAACTGATCATTGTACTCTTTCTCATTAAAAAGGCATTTTCAGGGGGCACCTGGGTGGCGCAGTCGTTAAGCGTCTGCCTTCGGCTCAGGGCGTGATCCCGGGGTTACGGGACCGAGACCCACATCAGGCTCCTCCTCTGGAAGCCTGCTTCTTCCTCTCCCACTCCCCCTGCTTGTGTTCCCTCTCTCGTTGGCTGTCTCTCTGTCAAATAAATAAATAAAATCTTAAAAAAAAAAGGCATTTTCAGGAGTTTTCTTTTCTCTTCTTTTCTTTTCCAAACCAGTGCTCCAAGCAGCCACTTCAGCGGACTAGACTCGTACAAGAGAATCTTATTTGCTAACCCTGTACCACTTCTACCTTCCCCTGCTACTCCCTAATGATTTGGTCTTTGTGAAGAACAAGACAGTGCTCTTCCAGCCTGTTGAAATAAGAAACCAGAGAAGGAGCCGGCGTGGTTTAGAAGAGAGAGGTAATAGCATGATATAATGAAAAGAAAAGAATTCAAGCCAAATAGAATGTGTGACCTCAATGCTTTCTGGAAACTCTGCCAGACTGAGTTACTGTGCTGCGGGTAGCTGGGCTGTAGAGCAATCTGTCCTCCCTTCAGGGAAAGTATACCTGCACCGTGTTACCCAGGGAATCAATTCACCAACCCCCAACAGAAGCCTCTGAAGCTTTGAGGTTCTAAGTCAAGAGGAAAACTGTAACCATCTAGAAACTAATCAGAATCGGTAAAGCTAGCTGGATGGAGAGGCAGCACCTTTTTAAATGAGAAAGAGGGGCTTGTGGCTGGATTTAGAATTGCTCCAGGGCTGGAGTTGAAAAGTCACTTACTGGAGGAGTAACTTTGGTAGGCACAGTCTGCAGTCACCCCGGTGGCACTAATCGCTTTTAAGGCCACCGTGTAATTGGTGCCACAGGAGACGCATCCCAGGAGGCACTGGTTTTGTTGGGTGAGACACTTCGACTGTCCGGCGTGTGACTCGAGAACGGTCACGTAAGTTCGGGCCCCGGTCGCAACAGTCCAGCTCACGTTGATTACTGACTGGGTGACCTGAGTTACTGTCAGCCCAGCTGGACAGCATGGCACTTAGGTGGGGAAAAAGAGAAAGAATTGGGATTTGGTGTGGAAAACAACCAAGAGTGGTATTTTGTCTGTATTTCATTCAATATCCTAAATTTCTCAAAACCTTCCACCGTTAATCAAAATCTCCTTTTGTTAAGCAAAATTTCATTCCCTCTGATACGTTATTTAACATCAAGTGTACGTAGGGGGTGCTCTCCCCAAGAACGCGGAGCACTAATTAGCTGCGGGTAATGTGAGTTCCAATTTTTTTCAGAATAAGGAAGAAATCCTTTGTTGTTCCTCAACATTAGCAATCTCGGTTGCAAATTCCAAAGCAATGGCTGCATTCACCTCTTCTCTCAATATAACATTTCATAGCCTTTACAATTAAATGTATTTTACCTTTTTCGTGCATTTCATAGTGCACAATTGATATAAAAGCTTGTAATATTTTTAGCCACTTAAGAATAGCACAGCCAATTCTCAATTTTTCAGGCGCCCATGATTCAGGATATAGGATATCTAGAATCTTCCTGAGTATTTGCTCTGTTCTGCTGCTTTTTACGTTCCAACTTTTATAGTCCAAAGTGCCATGCATTGTACATAAGAGAAAATAATGTCCAAAGGCTTTAAGTAATTTGCTAAATTGGCCTCACACCCAGCGCTATGAAGCAGGAATAGCATTCTCTTATCAAGCTCTTACTATGTATCAGGCACCGTGCTAAGTACTTGCAGCACTAACATTCACCCCCCCACTCCCCCCCAGGAATCCATGATCTGCCTTTTACCAATTAGAAAACAGAAATTCAGAAAGCATTTTATACAGGAAGATTTGAAAGGGCTGGGCCAAAGAAAGAAAAAACAAGCCAGCTCATTTGGTCACCTGCTGGTAGCTTTGGGAGTTTATGTCTTGGAGGAGTATGAATTCAAAAGCGTGTTTTGTAGAGTCAATGTCTTCCTCCTTCGATGTCAGCATATGAATATATTAGAGTTGGCTGATGATACTTTTACAGAAACTGTGTCCCAGTATTGCAAGTTTTATCTTCTGAGACTGGGGCTGTTTATGAGTCTAATGGACTTCTATCACACTCAGGGCGGATCCGATGAGAACGTGTGCGTCCTATAGCCATATCGAAGGACCACACTGAAGTCAGCGTTCAGGCTGGTGGCTGGTACCTACCTGTTTCTAGGGGCACACTGTAGCTGGGCAGGCTCCGGCCGGCCTGTGTTTCGGCCACCGCGGTGACGGAGAACACCGAGCCGCAGGGCAGCCCCGCCATGGTGCAGGACTCGCCCCTGCTGCTGCACCGAAACAGCCCTTTCTCCCCCTGGGCAGTCACGGTATAAATGGCATCATTGTTCGTGGATTGCCAGTGCACGTTAATCGTGGAGAATGCCTCCTTCGAAACGTTCTTTATCTCAGGACTGCAAGGAGCTAAGAGAGTTTAGATTATTAATTGAAACAGTGTGAGTCAAAAACAACAGGTGTGCCATTTGGTCTAAAACTGATCTTTCCCCCAAATGAGATCATCACTGCTTTCAACCAGACCAAGCACGTAGGCCAGATTCATAGAGCCTTTGTGGGGAAACATGGTATGAGGTTCCTACAGCATCGGACTCACTGGAAAATGTCAAGAGGCATTTTCAATTCCAAAAGCAAAAGCAATTAAGACAAACATTTGGGGTCTTGAGGCGCCTGGGTGGCTCAGTCGGTTAAGCGTCCAACTCTTTTTTAAAAGATTTTATTTATTTGAGAGAGAGAGAGAGAGAGAGAGCAAGCACAAGTGGTGAAGGAGGGTCAGAGGGAGAGGGAGAAGCAGGGAGCATGACGCAGGGCTTGATCTCAGGACCCCAAGATCACAACCTGAGCTGAAGGCAGACACTTAACCAACTGAGCCACCCAGGCGCCCAGCGTCCAACTCTCAATTTCCGCTCAGATCATGATCTCAGGGTTCTGAGATCAAGCCTCACATGGGGCTTGGTGTGGGTGCTGCTTAAGATTCTCTCCCTCCCTCTCCCTCTGCCCCTCCTCTCTACTAGCTCACTCTTTCTCTTTCTCTCTGCCTCTCTAAAAAAAGAAAGACAAATATTTGTGGGCTTAACCTTCATAGTGTAAATATGGACAAGCCCCCCAAAAGTCAGAGGAACTGAATGGCTGAAGTCATCACTGGGGAAACCTTTCATTCTTCCCGTGACCTTCTTTTTTGTTTTCTTTTCTTCCCACTTCCCCTGTTCTACCTTCTCTTCGGCCTCTCTGTAGTAAGATAAGGTCTCTAATGGTCCCCACAGAGTAGTTTTACACTTCTTACTTAACCCATGCCGAGGGCATAGCTGGGGTGAATTGTTCAAAGGTCAGTGAAGGAAGTCATAGCTGCATATTACCTGTGGTTATAAATTGGGACGTACACGACATATTGCTGCCCCGGACTTCGCTGAAGGAGTGCACTGTGATGTTGTACTTGGTGTCGCACTCTAGAGCTGAGAGGGTGCAAGCAGGAACAGTGTCATTGCACTCAACGACGGTGAACCCAGCTACAGCCTTGGTTTCATAAAGTTCAGCACCGCGGACAGGAGACCAGACAATCTCCACTCTGTCACTGGACACCAGCACGGGGTTAATGTCGGTAGGACAACAGGGAGCTGAAAGCAGCCCAGAGAGAGAATAGAGGTCAGTAAAGGAGTAATGATGTCAGAGGGACCCGACCTCCCAGCGCTCAGAGCCTCTGCCACCACTCTCCTAAAGTGCGGCAAGAACCTCCACGGGGCGCCTGGGGTGGCTCAGTCGGTTAAGTCTCCGACTCTTGATTTCGGCTCAGGTCATGATCTCAGGGTTGTGAGATCGAGCCCAGCGTTGGACTCCTGGCTGGATGTGGAGCTTGCTTAAGATTCTCTCTCTCCTGGGGCGCCTGGGTGGCTCAGTCAGTTAAGTGTCTGCATTCGGCTCGGGTCGTGATCTCAGTGTCCTAGGATCGAGCGCTGCACCAGGCTCCCTGCTCAGTGGGAAGTCTGCTTCTCCCTCTCCCTCTCCCCTCCCCTCCACCCCTTATATACTTATATTAGAGAATCTCCTACAGGTCTGTCCAGCTCAGATCTTGGCCTAACACCCACTTCATAGAGCATAATTCCTCTCTGTATGACCTTCAAGGTCATTACAAGCTGCCTCCAGTCTACATGTTGAGCTGTGCCTCCCCCATCACCTGCCACACCAGTCTTCTCAATTCCCCACCCCACATATGCTCTCATTTCCCTATGCCTCAAAGACTGCTAAGACTCTACTGGAATGTTGTTCCCCTCTTCTGCATGAGAAAAATCATACCTAGCCTAACTGTCCGGATCCTATCTGTCTTTCCTGACACTAACCAGATAAGACTGAGGGCTGGAAGAGGGGGAAGCATCATTGTATTAGTAGATCTTAGAAGAGACCCTACATTAGGTAATGGACGAATTCTGACAAATGTCTAACTGGGCTCGGACTTTCTCTGGGATGAACTTGCCCCACCTACATTCCATCCACCCTTTAATATCCAGGTCAAGGGCACTCCTTCCGGAAGGCCCTCGTATGCTCTCTTTTCACTCCTAAGTCTTGCTTTCTTGTCAAGCTTGAGGCCAGGAAGCCAAAATGTCCTGATCTGGAAAGAACGCGAGAGGAGAGATTGTCTTTCTGTTCTTGGCCCTCGAATGAATCCCGGGTAGTCTATGTAAGTCAATTAGTGCAATAGGTGATTTATGCTGCGGCTGAGTTTAGTGACCCCAGCACTCCCTTTACAAGCATCAGGTGCAACTTACCTGTGGTGTAATTGAACACATCGCCCAGGGGACTCTGCCCTGCCTTGTTATAGGCAAAAACACTGATAAAGTAAGTGAAGCCACATTCAGATAAGAAATTGCACTGGGTGAAGGATGTGTTGCAGTGGACTTCCAAGCCATCATCGCTCTTCACAAAAGCCACATAGTAATCGCCCAGGTCTACATTGGACCAAGCCACAGACAGGTGGCCTGGAGGATCTTCTCGGATGGTCACTCTTCCAGGGGCACAGGCAACTAGGGAACAGTATGTAATGAACAGCTATGAGAGTCCTGCAGCAGATTTCCTTTATCTCACACAGTACATGCTAGACCGTGTCAGAAGCAGGCACGGATCCCCTTGGTTAATACTGCCCGCGTTTCCGTGTGAAGGCAGTGCCAGGATCAGCACAGCGTGAAGGAAGGAATCTTATTCTTTCGAGCTCTACGCTTTTAAAATTTTAGCCGTCTCTAGCGGCAATCTTCCTAAAATACATTCCACAACTCTGGAACCCAGAAAACACACAGCACTTTCTAAACATAGTTCTTTTATCGATCGGCGTGGGTCGTTGCCATGATCCTGACTGTTCCCTACACAAAGTGCGGTGGTGTCTCCCGACCGTAGTAAACATGCAGGATTCAATTCCTTCCATGGCGCTTTACCCCGGCTGCACATTAGAATTAACTGAAGAGCTTTCACAAACTAGTCATACCCAGACTCCATTCCCAGCAGCTCCCATTTCACTGGTCTTGGGTGGATTTTTTAAAAACTCCCCAGATTCTCTTAATGTGTATCCAAGGTTGGGAAACTGCATGGTTCTCTCCTGCATGAGATGGACTGACTTGGATCTCCTGTGCTTTGTAAAGTGGTTTCTTATCTCTTCCTTCACGCTCAGCTATAACCACTCCTAACATGCCATCCAGAGTGAATTACAGCTGTCAAAAGAGAAGCCAAATCACCAGGGGTGCTCTCGGGGACCTTAATTTAACAGAACCCTAGGCGACAGTGGATATGAGGGCTTGGCTGTACTTTCTCCCTGCGAAATACAGTGCATCAGCCTGGGGACGGCTCTTTTCCTCTCTGTTCAGAAGCCTTTTACGCTTGGAGTGGTGCAGTTGTGGGTAAAGGGAGCATTACTGTGAAGAGCTACATTTTCTTTGGCCGAGAGGACTAAAATCAGGCCATCCTGGGCTTGAATCCTAGCTCTAACACCTATTATTGGTGCGCATTTGGAAAAATTAGTTCACCTCTCAGACCTAAAATTGTTCTATCTAAGAAGGAGATAATAGAGCCTACCTCATTGTGTTGTCATGAAAATTAAGTAAAATAATGTATTTATAGTGCCTGGTACAAAGTCAGTCTTCGCTTTGGTGTTCATTCCCATCACCAAAACATAAGATGTTTCTAAATAGAGGAGTAAACCTCCACATATGTCAGCCTTTACTTCTCTGATAAGATGAAAATGGGAAGATATTTATACACATACTAAGAATTATAGACCGCCCTTCTTTATCTTAAAAAATAGCTCCCACCAGGCCTGGGTCTGTGAAGCGTGCGGTAAGGAAGCGGCTGCTATCTCTGCACACTTAGAGCTGTGTACCCCTCCAGCTGGATCTTAGAATTGTACAACTTTACAAAGGATAAAGGAAATTAATTAATGATAGACTAGAATAGGAGCCAGGACTCCTACCAATTTTCAAAGAGGTGCTATTTCCAATGCCTGATATCTGGTGTCACGATCGCATTATTAAAACTCATCGGAATGTCCAATTCAATGCTTTCATTTAGACCAGGCTTTCATGTTCACTGCTTCCAGAGTGTTCTGGAACATCAGCAGGTGATTCTTTGTTTCCCTTCTGGCAGTTTCCCTGGGTCGCCAGTCCCACAGTGATCTCACTCTTGTTTACGTACCAGTTTTTAGGGCCTCCGTAGAAGTTGATTTGCTAGAACCAGCGTCATTACTTGCTAAAACTGAAATGAGGTACTCGGTCCCACACCGGAGCGAGGAGATGGTACAGGTCCTGAGAGTTGTATGACAGCTCCGCTCTGAAGAGTCACTCAAAGCCATCACGGTATAGTTGAAAGCTCCTTCCGTTGGGGCCCATGAAACAGAGGCCTTCAGAGCCCCACTGTCAAAAGAGACCTGAATGTTGGCAGGGGCCCGAGGACCTAGATTTTTGAGAAACAATTAAGATTTTGCAGTAGCCTCAAGAACGCAAGTAAGATCTGGCCCAACAACATTGCAGAGCTTGGAGTATGAGGCTCCATGACAGTAGGAGATTTGCTAGTGCTTAGAGCAGAACATCGGGATTTAGGGTAACACGTCTGCCATTGACTGTGCAAACTCATAACTAGCTATGTGACCTTGGCCATGGTATTTAGTCTGTTATTTAATTTTTTTATCATCTGTAAAACGGATCTAATAAGATCAGTCCCTAGCACATATAGGTGGTGAATAAGCGTATTTTGCATGAATGAATCAGTGAATGCACAGCACAAGTGATCGAATAATTAAATGAAATTATAAATGTGAAGGGCCAAAAGGGCCATGTGGATATATTGTTATTATTAAGTGGTAGGTCAAATGTTCTGTTATTGATTGATGAAGCTGAATAGATTAGGCTTCAACAACATCCCTTCCTTCCTTTTTATTTCTATTTTTTGAAGATTTATTTATTTCATTTAGAGAGAGAGAAAGAGTGCAAGTGGGGGGAGGGGAGAGAGAGAGGGAGAGAATCTCAAGCAGACTCCCCGCTGAGCATGGAGCCCAGTGCAGGTCTCTATCCCATGACGCTAGAGATCATGACCTGAGCTGAAGTCAAGAGTCAGCCGCTTAACCAATTATAGAGTAGTCTCTACACCCAACTTGGGGCTTGAACTTACGACCCCAAGATCAAGAGTCATATGCTCCACCGACTGAGCCAGCCAGACACCCCTCTGTCCTTTACTTTTGACACCTGATAAGACTTTTTCTGTAAGAGCTTTTAGGTTATAACTGTTTCTAGAAGAGCAGACTTCCATTCCATTCTAAGTCAAAGGGAAGGAAGGAACGTATCTAGCGTGATGGTCACATATTAAGGTAGTCATTTTAGTGTCTCCCAAACCACTTCCCTTTACATTCTCAGAAATACCTCTTCCTTTTTTTTTTTCAGGGTTATCCTCTTGAAAAAAACTTGAGGAGTGTCCTCTTGGGCTGGGAGGAGAGAAATTGGCCTCAGTTACAGAATCTGTGCTGTAATGAGGCCCACCTGGCAGGCATTAGAGACCTCTTTGCACAGCATATGAGCAGCAAGCAGCACCTCCTGGACCCAGGGAAGGCCCCGTTCAAGGAAACAGACTCAACATGCTCAGCAAGGCAGGCACCTGCCATGGTCCCCCTATAGGCCATCTTCAAGGGCCCTTCCCCGATTCACGGTCAGCTTACCCGCAGAAACAGATCTGCTCTGGGGTGATTCTGGGCCCAAGGCTAGAAAGGGCCGCCTGCTGTATTTTAGAACAACCTGCCCTTCCCTCATGGAGTATGAGAAAACCAGGAAAGATGAGTAGCGTAGTGGGGGGCTGTCAGGGGCTGAACTGAGTCCCCTTAAAATTCACACGTTGAAGTCCTAAGCCCTAGTACCTCCAACTGTCATCTTACTTGAAAACAGGGTCATAGTAGATGCAATCAGTTAAGAGGAGATCATTAGGGTGTGCCCTATCCAATATGACTGGTGTCCTTACAAAGACTGCTAACTTTGTGCTCGTTTCAGCAGCACACATACTAGAATGGGGACGATATGGATTAGCACAGCCCCTGCATAAGGAAGACAGGCAAAATCATGAAGCGCTTCATAAAAAAATAAATAAAAAGAAAATAAAATAATAAAAAGAGGAAGTCTGGGCACAGGCACACGCGCCCAGGGAGAATGCCACGTGACTGTGAAGGGTGCCCTCTACAAGCCAAGGAGAAAGGCCTGGAGCAGATTCTTCCCTCGCAGCCCTGAGAAGGAACCGGCTGTGCCGATACTTGGATTTCAGACTTCTGGCTTCCAGGACTGGGAGACAATATGTTTTTGTTGTGTACGTTGGTTTGTGGTACTTTGTTAGGACAGCCCTCGCAAACTAATAGAGAGGCTAGCTCTAAACGCGACACAATTTTAAAACATGGGAAACGAATGAAGAGGAAGGCTTTAAGGAAACAGTCACTGTCCCTGTCCCTGTCCCCAGCCTGATGGAGAGGCTTCCTCCCGTGCCGCTCTGTGCCTACAAATCCTCAAGCACTTGATACACGGAGCTATAACCACTAATCTGTGCATTGCTCTCTCCCAAGACATACTCCATTCTCAGAGTGTCGGGATTATGCTTTGATTTTGTTTCCCCATCAGCTAAACTATGCCCAACACGTAGTTAGCCCTTGATCATTGTCTGTGGAAAGAAAGAATGAATGGATGTCTAGGAAAAGGCCCAGGGACACTGGTTGATCACAGACATCCTGACTCACCAGGGCCATCCTGAATCACCTTCGGGCCACCTTGTTAGGATTTCACCGGAAAGAAGTATTTTAAAGGCAAACCCGTTTCTCCCCGAGTTTCTGTCTTGACCCGTAGATAATGGGGCTGCCACTCCCCTCCAAACTTCCACTTCCCTCTGGTTTCTTTCCACCCTTTCCTTGGTCCTCTCCAAGGGATGAGCTAGCTTATCTGTTTGGGGAGAGTCTAGCATCTATTAGACCATATTGTTAGTGGATGGATGGCTTACTCTGCCTTGAAAAAGGGAAAAAATCTCTCTCCTTCCCTCTCTCTCCTTCTCATTCTTTGGGCTTGCTCCAGAAGCTTGGGGTGGGCTTCCACTTATCAGGCAGTAGGATCCCCTGGTTGGGGTACCCCCGCCATGGGGATGGTGAGAGAACACACACCGTGCTCCAGCTTCTCAGCCTACACCTGGAGGGGAGGTGATGGGAAGCCCCGTGTTGACCTCAGGCCTAGGTTGAAGTTTGGGGAAATATATCTGAACCTCTGACTCCCACCACAGCGTTAAGTACTGTAACAACAGGAACTTGTTTTGTTTGCTGCTGCATTTCTAGAACAATGCTCACTCAAAGTGGTCCCACACTCACTAAATGTCTACTGAATCAATGAATTCCTGTTTGTCCCAATTCTTCTTGTTTATGCTGTTGGTCTGAACCTAGAAAGGGTATGGGAGACTGATAACCCTACAGAGATCATCTCCTGCTGTGTGATACCGAATGCATGTGCTTGGAAGTAAGCAGGCTATCCAGGAGGGAGGGGCCGCGCTCTGAGTGCTCGGAGCAGCCTGTCTTTGTCAGCCTTTCGAATACGGAGGAGGAACAGTCAAGGCACTATAAATACACTCATAATACATGTAAATATCTGCTGCCAGCTGCTCTGTACTTATCACTTAACACCACTCCTGATGGCTACAATAGAGCCCCTCTCATCAGCCAAAGGGAGATTGCTGGCGGCTGAGCTGGGGAGTTCTTACTTGTTCTCTGATTGCAGGTGGAGTCATCCCCAGGCGTTCCATTGGCATTCCACGCGTAGGCCTTTATGGTGTAGAGAGTCCCAGCTTCTAAACTGCTGAATGTCAAGGAGGTGTTTGTGGTATTCTCTCTCCATATTCTACCCAAACCGTTCGCTCGCATGATGGACACAGAGAACCCAATTGCCATATATACAGCTTCCCACTGCACTAGGATAGAGTCTGGACTTGGAGAGCTTACTTCTAGAATTGGTGCGGCCAACACTATAAAGACAAAACACATGCGTTTGCAGTGGAGGATAATTCAAATCTGGGAATAAGTAATTTGAAGTTGATCATCCGTATTATGAAATAATTATCTACTTTGCAAAAGGATTTACAGCAGTGTTCTATTAAATAAGGGTTTCATCTAGGTAATTAAACAAACATTAATTAATTTTAAATACTTATTAATAATTAAATAAATATTAAATAATCTAAGTGTGTATTAATCATAAATGACTCGGCAGAGGAATGGGGAACAGAAAAACTCTAATATTAGGCATTACATTCAACTGGAGGTTTGTAAGAAATTATATAAAACATCCCTGTAATTACAGTTTAACTCAATGGGGGAAATGATGGTTCATAATATTTTAATGTGCACACAACCTTTCGGAAATATGCCTATGTACAGTTTTATCAAATCAATTTAAGTAATGCTGATGACAAACTCTAAACGTTTTTATTTTAAGTAAGTCAAAATGTAGCAAAATCCCTTCTATGTGTTCTTTATTTAGCATGGTCTTCGTGGATAACTGAGGTTAAAAACAGAAATCCCAGGGCGCCTAGGTGGCACAGCGGTTAAGCGTCTGCCTTCGGCTCAGGGCGTGATCCTGGCGTTATGGGATCGAGCCCCACATCAGGCTCCTCCGCTATGAGCCTGCTTCTTCCTCTCCCACTCCCCCTGCTTGTGTTCCCTCTCTTGCTGGCTGTCTCTATCTCTGTCGAATAAAATAAAATAAAATCTTAAAAAAAAAAAAACAGAAATCCCTTTTTCAGAGATTTAAAAGCAGGGATATTCTTAAAGATGCCCAGAAACGGGTTTTATTTTCCAAAGCATCTGGAATTTAAATACCACCTCCTCCACTGATATCTGAATTGCCAGACACATCATTTGGTGGCTTTCGCCTCTGGGCCCTGAATCGTAGGCGGTCACATGACACACAATTATATCATGTACGTGACCCGTGACCCAGGTCCCAGGCATCGCTCAGCAGAGGATGGGCACCCAGCTACCTGTCTTTGCCTGCTTTGGAGGCGATGCTTGGCTTCTCCCAGCGGCACTGATGGATCTGACAGTGATCTGATACACGGTCGCAGCCTTCAGGCCTGTCACAGTGCCGGGGGAATTGGCCACCGTGGTTTCAATGACAGTGTCTCCATCTTCCGCCGTGAGGAGGTAACTGGTGGCCCCTGGCACTGTGGCCCATTCCACAGTGATACTGTTGCTGATTTTTGAATAGGCCTGATCGATAGTGGGTATTTCGGGAGCTGAAAGAGATTTTGAAGACTTTATACATTTATGTATTTATTTATTTTAGAGAGAGGGAGAGAGAGAGTGTGTGTGCATGAGCGGGGGGGGGGGGGGGGGGCGGCAAAGGGAGGGAGAGAATCCCAAGCAGACTCCATACTGAGCATGGGCCCAACACAGGGCTCCCTCTCACGACCCTGAGATTGTGACCTGAGTGGAAATTAAGAGTCAGATGCCTAGGGGCGCCTGGGTGGCACAGCGGTTAAGCGTCTGCCTTGGGCTCAGGGCGTGATCCCAGTGTTATGGGATCGAGCCCCACATCAGGCTCCTCCGCTGGGAGCCTGCTTCTTCCTCTCCCACTCCCCCTGCTTGTGTTCCCTCTCTCGCTGGCTGTCTCTATCTGTGTTAAATAAATAAATAAAATCTTTAAAAAAAAAAAAAAAGAGTCAGATGCCTAACCGACTGAGCTACCCAGGCACCCGCCGAAAGAGATTTTGAAGTTGCACATTAGCTAGGATACCTATGAAGATTATTTCTTTCATCGTTTTGCTTTTCAGACTAAATCATTTTTACGTCATCCTTTAGACATCATTTTCTTTCTTTTTTTTCTTAAGATTTTATTTTTAGGGGTGCCTGGGTGATGCAATCAGTAAGTGTCTCTAGGTTTCTGCTCAGGTCATGATCTCGGGGTCCTGGGATTGAGCCCCGCATCAGGCTTGGTACTCAGCCAGGAGTCTGCTTGATATTCTCTCTCTCTCCCTCTGCCCCTTCCCCTGCTTGCACTCTCTCTATCTCGCTCTCTAAATAAGTAAGTAAATAAATAAATCTTAAAAAAAAAGATTTTATTTTTAAAGAATCTCTACACCCAGTGAGGGGCTTGAACTCACAACCCCAAGATCAAGAGTCCCAATGCTCTACCGACTGAGTCAGCCAGGCACCCTTGCCCTTCAGGATCAAGACAAAACAGAGAAAAAGAAAGGCAGAGCTATTCTCCAGAAGAGAGCCAGAAAGCTCAAAGCTCTCATTCAAGAACAGGATTTCAAAGAGATTTTTCCCAGTTGCCTCTAGGATATTTTGCACTTTTTGTACTTTTCGAAGAGTTAAATCAGAGTGGGGCTAAAAGAGTGGGGGCCCTGGCTGGCCAAGTCGGTGGAGCACGTGACCCTTGATCTGGGGTTGTGAGTTCGAGCCCCACATTGGGCGCAGAGCCTACTAAAAAAACAAACAAACAAAAAAACCAGTGGGGCGTGATTGTGGGAAAGAACTCTGAGGAAAGGAAAAAGTCACCGAGAGGCTTCACTCTAGAGGCTTCTACTCTGGTGTGGCACTCTGTGAATTCCCGGGCCTGCTCTGCTGCCACTAGTCTCCCCTCCTTGCCCCTCACCCTGCTCCGCTGCCTCGGCCTGATGGCGAGGGTCCCACCGCTGCAGCTGTTATGTCTCCATCTCACTCCATCACTTGCACATTTCCCAAATGGAAGAAGTGGAAGAATTGAGTTGTTTTAGGATTGCTCAATTGTACTTGCATATTATCAGCTTAGAACCATTTTTAGATTCTTCTATATGAAATAAAAATCAACTTTATTCTCCCCTTCTCCATCAAAACATCTGCCCCAGCATAAGAACGAGATGCTGTGGGGCCCTCCTCGTCCGGGCCAGTCCATGGTCTGTCTGAGGGATATGAATGCTTATGTCAGGAGTGTATACACTTCCTATGCTCTGGGGCAGGGGTAGGAGATACAGCATGCTGGAGATTTACTACATTGCAAAAATCACAGACGCAGAAAATGCCCTGGGTATAGGAGGTCCAAGTGGAAGGGAAGTTCACATAGAAATAGCTGGTTTTAAGTTCGGAACTGGCACTTAGCCTTTTCTGTTCAATGATACTGCATTTGCTGGGTAAAATCCCTATATACTAAATTCCAAACCAAACTACAGGGCAAAGAGGAGAAAAAGTAAATACAGACCACACGTGTGATTTACCAGTATCAACTCCCTCCCCCAGCAGACCCCCACCGGCCGAATCCCTCTGTGCATGACACAGACAACCTTCTCTTTCTGCACCAATTGCCCAGAGAGCTGGCTTTGGCAGCAACTCAGAAATAGCCATGCTGCAAGACTGAACAAAGTCTCCACTGTGCACTGGCCAGGCATTCCTTGAACATCACCCAGGACTGCTCCTTTGCCATCAAAAGAAAACTACGAAAGTCGTATGTGCTGGGGAAAAGTTGCAGACCTGCACATCTTAGCCATTTGCCAGCAGAAGGTGACTCTGCAGGAAGCATCCACGTCCCCTCTCCCCTGCAGGATAGAAAGCCCCACCAAGGGGCCTGGGTGGCACAGTTCGTTAAGCATCTGGCTCTTTGTTTCGGCTGGGGTCATGATCTCAGGGCTGTGGGATCGAGCCCTGCAACTAGCTCCTTGCTCCGTGAGGAGTCTGCTTAAAATGACCTCTCCCTTTTCCCCTCCCCCTTTTCCCACTCTCTCTAAAGTAAATAAATAAATCTTTAAAAAATATATATTAAAAAAAAAAGAAAGCCCCAGTAAGGGCCCCACTTTCATCCCTCCAGTACACTCATCCCTTTTCTCTCCCAGTTATTTGTCCTGTGTCATTTGCCTTCTTTCCTCTAACTTTGTGATATCTCTCAACTCCGTTTTCCTTTGTTCCTGCGGTTTATCTTATCTCCTGCATCAGCTAGTCCTCTCATGGGAATGGGTTAACTTCCTGGAGAAATGAAAACCCAACGAGCCAGAGCCATCGATAGACAGGGCCCGACAGCGCATTCCTGGAGTGGTTTGAGAGGCATCTGAAAGGCTAGCATGACATAGACTGTGTCCTCGCAGGCCCACCAAGGGGCTGAGGGCGCCAGGGAACTTGCCCCATTGAAGTATGCTGCGAGGCATCCTTGCTCGGAAGGAGTAATGCATGAAGCCAGTGTCAGCGGGATCAAACACAGGTGCAAACCGCACAGGTCTGGATCCAGGAACTCCGGGCTGGAGCCCTGGCTCTGCCTCTACTTTTGCATGTGAATGTGTACAAGCCATTTAACCTCTTCTAGCCTCCGCTTTCTCCCTTGAGCATGCAGAATATTAATAATATCTACATTTTAGGATTTACTTTGAAATGTAAAATATCAAAAAAAAAAGTGAAATATCTACATCTTAGGATTGTAATGATTAAGTAAAATAGTGTGTGCAAGGGCACTTTGAAAGATGAGAAGGGTTAGTGTGTGCATGCCTCTGTGTGTGTGTGTGTGTGTGTGTGTGTGTGTGTGTGTGTGTACCAAGATGAGCAAGTTTTGGGTTTGGAAGAGCAGACCACATGGCACAACCATGGACAAGAGCCAGGGGAGGGGGGGTCTGGGGTAAGCACAGGGGAGACAGATTGCCTGTGGTTCTAGGGCAGGATCTGAGCAGTAACAGCAGTGAGATATCAACACTTGTGTCCTATGTTTCCTTGGAAGAGATGAGAAGCCCAAGTGGTGTGGGTAAGGCTCTGGGAATTAGCAGCACTTCTTCCCTCTTTCCGAGTTCCGCGTTTGGCCCACTTAATGCTTTGATGAAAGAGATAACTTGGTTCTCTAGATGTGCAAGCAACCACTCTGACCAGTGACAAGTGAAAGCCTTTGCTTCTCAGCACCTGCGCGTTCTACCAGCTCATGGAGAGCTAAATTAGCTCACGCAGCCCCAGCGGCCAGACACAGAGCCTATTCCAGAGCCTGAAGAGAACCGTAATACACACACCCAAAAGGAAACCTCCTTTACAATGTCAATAAAACACATCCCCTTTATTGGAAAGCCAGGGTGAGTCAACTAACAGCATCATCTCAGCCTGCCCCATTCTTTCTCTAAATGGTGTGGAGAGTGTGGGACTGAAAAGGGACCTGCTCTGAGGGCTCAGTGTGTCCTGTGTGTCCTGGGACCTTCTAAGAGACACAGAACTAGATTTTGTCCACCTAAAGGCCACTTCTAAAAAAAGTTACTTTGTATCTGGCCAACCAATCCTTTTCACTGCTTCATGGTCACTCCTGAAGTTTTCTCAAGAATACGGTAAGTAAATAAAAATAAAGCATGAGATGATTTTTGAAAACTTATTGCACATGCATGAATTTTATGGGTCAGTCATATGTAACTATGCCAAATTTTAATGTTTTATTTTATTTTTAAAAAATACTCCCCCCAAAATACAAAAAAAAATTTACCCAATTTCGGGGGAGGCGCTACCTGGCTCAGTTGGTAGAGAATGCAACCCTTGATCTTGGGGTTCTGAGTTCGAGGTCCATGTAAGGTGTAGAATTAAAAAAAAAAATCTTAAAAACCACCCAATTTTTAGATTGCCTTATTTACACTTCGTTTTCTGTGGTATAGACAAAATAATAAGTAAAAATTGTTCTCATTTATGTTGAATTGCCATGAGATTTTTTTACTGGTGATATAATATAATCAATATAATCAATATTACATGAGTCCTCTAAATAATCAAAATAAAATAATAATAATAATAATAAATAATCAAAATGAAAAGGGATAAGACTTAAATTTCTAGAATGGAGGAGCCAGGTGAGGTCTCTAGAGATATTATCTTTACCTTCAGTCATTCATTCAGGAAATATGATAAAAATATCTTTTTAAGAGAAAGCCTTTTTCTAGCTCTGAGTTATCATTTTCTGTGTTTTAAGGTGCACTATTAGAAGTGTAAAATCCTTTTTTATTAAAATAGAGAATCTTGAATTTCTATTCAAAAACATTTCTAGTTTTCTCCTCTAATTCTTTAGAAGACAAATAGGAAAATTATATAAATAAGACTCTTCACTATTTATGCTTAAAACTTTATTTCTTTGACTAGAATGATAATCATCATAATATTTTACTGATGGCTAAATGTATTTGAGAAAATTCATCACTACATGACTTTCTATCCATCTCGGTGCTCAATAGGAATATCTTATGAGGACTTGTAAGTTTGACCCATGTGTTTGTCTCACCAGTTAGAGTCACAGTGTGAGTGCTCAGAAGATGGTGAATATTTTTCCTGGTATAGCTCTTCTATTTCAGGGTAGCCCAAGAATTAACCATGGAAATTAACATCAAATATGGGGAGGGAAAGCTTGCATTTCAAAAAACTTTACCTGTTTTTGCTGAAGCAACCTGAAAAGGAAAGTTTACAAAAATTAGAACCATGAAGAAAAATACCATTTGGGGAAATGTAAAATATAAATCAGAGCAGTAATAAATGTTTCACAACATTTTAATACCTAATGTGAGCAATATTTGAATCCATACAGAGCATTTATTTGCACAAATCATTTCCAAAACTCAAATCTACCACAAAGGAATCCTATTATAGAATTTAGAGGCTGGAGGCAGATCACATTACTATTTCATTTTTCTCCCTGAATCTGCCTATTGAACTAAGTCAGTAGCTGCTGACAGATTTTTCAAAAATCTTTGTTCTTAAAATATAATGTTCTTAAAATATAAATTCAAAATCTTTGTTCTTTCTTTAGTAAACTGCATTAAATTTCAAATATGCAAAAATATACATTCTTCGTATGGTCCAAGAGTATTTTGTTTTTTATCCCCCCACCCTAGTCTCTCTCAAAAAAAAGAGAAAGGTAATAATGCCTTTTTTTTTTTTCCTAAATAGTTGCAGGTAGGTCGGAATTGTGAACTCACCATTTTAAGACAGATGAGGCTGAATCCAATCAAAGGCCAACATTTCTTGGGTCTACCAGCCATGCTGTTGGACCCAGCACTCACATGGCACACAACAGAGTGATCAGGGTCGTCTCCGGTCCCCAGGAGGACAGCACTGTTGGTCGCTGGGTTGCTGGGCAGCGATCCTGGGCAGTAGCTCCTCCCCGTTGGTGTGGAGCTGATCCATTACTGGGGGGCCATGGAGACTGGCAGGGACGGGTATTGCAAAGACTGTAAAAAAGGAGTTGAAGAAAATCACACCAAACCGGCCAAGAAGCTACTGTAACCTGGGTTTCAAGGTAATATGTAGAATGCTCTCTTCTTTATTTTTTAAAGTCTTTTCAAAAAAGATTTTATTTATTTGAGAGAGAGAGAGAGTGCGCGCACGAGCAGGGGGAGGGACAGAGGGAGAAGAACAAGCAGGCTCCCGGCTGAGCAGGGAGCCTGAGAAGGGTTGGATCCCAGGACCCCAGGATCATGACCTGAGCCAAAGGCAGACACTTAACTCACTGAGCCACCCAGGCGCCCTGCTCTCTTCTTTAAAAAATTTTTTTCGAAATAAAATTTTACAAAGCTGCATAGAAAACTGTTGATCTTACGGAATGAGCATCCTAAACTGGGAGGTCCTGACCAGTTTTCTAATTCTTTTTCACCTTTATTTTGTTGTTCTTACTGTTGTTGTTGCAGTAAAAGTGGTCAGTCCTGCGGTCGGGGGCAATTTGCTGCAAAGCTTCAATATCTAAGACGAAAGGTCACGGGCCGAGGGGCAGGGGAATTGGGGAGATGTTGTTTAAAGATATAAACTTACAATGAGTAGATAAATAAGTCCTGGGGATCTAATGGACAGCGTACTGATTATACTCAACGATACTGTATTAAGAACTTCAGGGTTGCTAAGTGACTAAATCATAACCGTTCTTAACACACAAAAATGATGCGTGTATGATGTGATAAGGGTGTTAACTAATGCTCTTGTTGACTAATGTTATTGTGTATTACTAATTATATTGCAATACATGCATCAAACCAACACGTATACACCTCAAACTTACATGATGTTATATGTCAATTATATCTTTAAAAAAGAAGATGGAAGGGTGAGAGGACCTCCCTGTGCAGAGAAAGACAGCAGAGTCCATCCCCACCCCCACCCCGTAGTTCCAGCACTTTTTATTCCCAGAGCCATCATCTTAGTTCAAGCTCTTTATAAGCATTTAATACAAACACTGTAATATTTAATTCTAATAATAAACAAGTATGTAAATGAGTAATAAACACTATTAACTGACTTGGATGGAATCACACAAGTATTCCATGGTGGAGCTGGGTTTAAAATTCATCAGTGTGCGGTGATGGGTATTAAGGAGGGCCCATATTGCATGGAGCACTGGGTGTTATACACAAACAATGAATCATGCAATATTACATCAAAAACTAAGGATATACTGTATGGTGACTAACATAACATAATAAAAAATTATTATAAAAAAATAAAATAAAATAAAATAAAATAAAATGCATCAGTCTGACCTCTGTTTCCAACCAAAATAAGGTAAGAGGGATTGGGTTTACCACCCATGACTTCGACTTACTATAAAGCTACAGTAATTAAGACAGGATTAATTAATTATAAGGATTGGCATCAAGATGGATAAATCAATGGAACAAAATAGATCAATGGAACAGCATAGAGAGTCCAGAAATAGACCCGTACATATATAGACAATTGATTTTCAACAAAGGTACAAAGGCAATCCAGTAGAGAAAGGATAGTCTTTTCAAGAAATGGTACTGGAATGATTAAATAACCAGATGCAAAGAACATGAGCTTTGATCCATATCTTACACTATATGTAAATTATATATACACTATGTATAAAAAATTAACTCAGAATGGATTATAGACTCAAATGTAACACCTAAAACTATAAAACTTCTAGAAAAAAATAGAAAAAAAACCTCTGTGACCTTAGATTAGGCAAAGATTTGTTAGATACCACACTGAAAGCATGATCCATTTAAAAAATTGATAAATTGGACTTCATCAAAATCAAGAAGTTCTGCAGTTAAGGGAATGAAACAAACAAACCACAGATTGGGAGGAAATATTTGCAAGCCACATATTTAATTTTTAATTAAAAATTTAAAAAATACATATGTATATATGTATATACTCTCAAAACCTAATAAGAAAACAACTCAATAAAAAATGAGCAAAAGATTTGAACAAACACTTCACATAAGATATATACCTGGACATATTTGTTTGTACAACATACACCTAATATATGACCTGGTCATTTCACCCCTAAGTATTTACCCAAGAGAAATGAAAGCATATGTCCATACAAAAACTTATATACACAGAGAAATTACCATATGATTTCACTTACATGTGGAATATAAGAAACAAAACAGAGGATCATAGAGGAAGGGAGGGAAAAAATAAAACAAGATGAAATCAGCGAGGGAGACAAACCATAAGAGACTCTTAACCATAAGAAACAAACTGAGGGCTGCTGGAGGGGCAGGGGGGTTGGGGGACGGGGTAATTGGGTGATGGGAATGAAGGAGGGCACGTGATGTAATGAGCAGTGGGTGTTATATAAGACTGATGAATCACCGACCTCTACCTCCGAAACTAATAATACACTAAACGTTAATTAATTGAATTTAAATAAAAATTAAATTCAATTTAAAAAGCAAAGGCAAAAACATATACAGGTATTTGTAGTAGCATTAATTTTTGCTGTTGTTTTATTACTCATGTTTATCATTAAACTTTTTGAAAAAAAACAAACAGAAAATGAAAGGGAAAAATACATAACCCTGGATTATTAATTTTTTAATCTCTCTCTTTTACATACACTTTGTTGTTATTGTCACAGTTACATACACAGAAAATGCTAGTTTTCTGTTTGACAATGACAGTACAATAATAGACATTAGTATGTTCTGTGAACATCTTTCTACAACATTGAATACGTGTCTATATGTATCATTCTTTAGTGCTGATTGTAATTTATGTAACCAGTCCCGCATTGTAGGACTGTAGGGTGTTTTCAGGGTTATTTTGCTCTTACAGACAAGGTGGCAATAAACAACAGATAGAAACTCGGGACCCCGTGAAATGCTCAATCACAAGGCCCTCAAACAGGCTATTTACATAGCAGCGCATGAGAGGGGCCCCTCACAGATGGCATGAGCTGGAGAAAGAACAGAGGGCTGTGTGTTTGGGAGAATTGTAGAGGAGGGTCTGGAGCTGAGCCTAGGAGATAGTTGGGGTTTGTTTTGTTTGAAAGGAAAGGAAGAGCATTTTATGAGGGGGAAACGGCATGATTCCTTTTTATTTATGAAACGATAGCTCCTCTAACAATGATGCATGACCATGCAAAGCTTTTGTGTGTGTGTTTTTGTTTTTATTTTTGTGAAAATTGCCATCCAGTTCTATTAATCTGGGAGTGGATCTTTTTATATGTGGCCCATTTTACCAGAAACCTGGGATCGTTCTAGTTCCTATTTAAGTGAGCTTATATGTCAAGCAGAAAGCTTTTATTACAAGATAGCTCATAATTTTCCAGCAGCTGTAAGTTCTCCTGGACTTACCAGAAATTTTGTTTCTCTTTTTGTAACCTTAATTTCACAGACACCAACTTTTTTCTTTCTTAGAGAGGCAGTGAACTGTTTAATAGGAACCTTAATTTTGAAAGTTTTCAGTTGTGGTTTGTTTTTTTTTTTAATGAATCTGGCTGTGGCATAATTGAACCCATGTTTTTGCCACTGTGAAAACTTGATAGTTGAAAAAGTTTCCAATGTTCAGAGAGAAGTTCGGAAAAGTATGTCCCTTAGTATTTATTTGATGCATACTGTAAGTGGCTACCAAGATACAGGTATTCTCTGAATATGACTAAGACCATGGGTATTGCTTCATATTGAAACAAAAAGCCTTTTCCCGTGAATGGTTAAACATGGACTACTACCCTTTAATAAGAAGGAACAACAAATAAACTATTGGTGCACACAGCAACTTGGATGACCTCAACAAGATTATGCTGAATGAGGAGCCAGTCTCAAAAAGATACACACCTCATGATTCCACTGATGTAACATTTGTGAAATAACATAATTATAGAGATAGGAAACAGATTAGCAGTTGTGGGGAGTTAGGGGTGGGGGGAGGAGGTGGGTCTGGATATAAAGGGAGCCTCATGATGACTATACAGTTGAGCATCATTTTTTTTTAAGATTTATTTATTTATTTGATAGAGAGAGAGAGACAGAGAGTGGGGGGGGTGCAGAGGGAGAGGGAGACAAGCAGACTCCTCACTGAGCGGGGAGCCTGACATGGGCCTCAATCCCAGGACCACGTGACCACGACCTGAGCCAACATCAAGAGTGGGCACTCAACCAATTGAGCCACCCAGGCGCCCCCCAGTTGCCCATCTAGATTGTGGTGATGGTTATGCAAGGCTATGAATGTGATAAAATTGCCTAGAGCCACTCACACAGGTGGGTGTGCGTGCGCCTGCGTAGCTGGGGACATCTGAAAAGAGCTATGGGTTGTAGCAACGGCAGTTGCTTGGCTTTGCTACTGTGCCATCCGTATGTAAGATGTTGCTACTCTTGACAGAAACTGGAGGAAGCTTACGGTAATTCTCTGTACATTTCTTTGCAACCTCCTGTGCATTTATAATTACTTCAAAAATGAAACGTTTGAAAAAGAAAAACAAACCTTTCCCAAGTGGACTAGGAAGGACTAAGAAGAGAGACTACACAGGGAAGGAGAGCTTTTCAGAAGGAAAATTGCTTGATTGCACTTCTGATTTAGGCAGGCTCAGTATTCCTAAGAAGCAAGTTAAGAAAAAAGAAAAGAATAGTTACCAGAAGCCTCTGAAAGAAAAGTATACCATTAGAATTAGAAGCCAAGTGTTTCTCTACCTAGATGGCAATTCCTATTAACATTTTCTTTTCTTTTCTTTTTTTTTTTTGAGAGGGAAAAAGGATAGGGGGTTGCAGAGGGAGAGGGAGAGAGAGAATCCCAAGCAGGCTCCATGCCCAGCACAGAGCCCCATGTGTGGCTCAATTCCATGACTCTGAGATCATGACCTGAGCTGGAATCAAGTTGGAAGCTTAACCGACTGAGCCACCCAGGTGTCCCCCACCATTAACATTTTAAAAAAGTAAGCTACAAAGTAGCTATAAAATGAGTTCTTGGTTATAACAAGGGATGGAGGTATTTAACATATTTCGAACAGAATTCTGGGCTGAGCTATGTAGAGACTTACAAAGTCCATTTCCCCATTTGCATAATAAAATAGGGTCAAGTTCAATAATGTGGGTGAGGGGAGGACTTTGTCTGAAATCATTTATAAGTGGGTCAGACAAGCAGAAACTTCCCTGACTAGGAAGAGTGAAAACTACGCGGCTAGATGTAAGATCTTTTGCATGTTTTATTACTAGGAAAGTTATGGAGGAAAGTGCGTATGTGCTGGTGAGACTGAAGTGCTGCTTTTTTACATAGAAGTCTACACACATATTTATGAGACCACAAATACATATGTATATCAGTTACATCTCAATAAAGTTGTTTTGAAAAACCAGTGTAACTCTGACACTCCCAGATCCTTCCCCTAAACCAGTCTGGGTGCCTGGTGGCTCAGTTGGTTAAGCATCTGCCTTTGGCTCAGGTCATGATCTCAGGGTCCTGGGATTCCGTGTAGTCACTGGGCTCCCTGCTCAGTGGGGAGTCTGCGTCTCCCTCTTCCTTTGCCCCTGCCTGCCCCCTCCCCTGCTCATGTTCTCTGGCAAATGAAAAAATCTTTAAAAAAATAATAATAAAAAATAAACCACTCTGCTTTCTATAAGTAAACTACTATGAATTGCATTTTTGTTTGTGCGTTCAACAAGTATATAGTGTTACGAAGAAAAAGCAGAGCAACAGAAAAGAATATTGAGGGACAGAGTTTATTTACTGTGGTCAGGGAAGACTTCTCTAGCAATGAGGTGCTCAAGCAGAGGCCTCAGGGAAGTGAGGAAGAGCCCTTGGAAACCTGGGAAAAGTTCGCCAGGTGGAGGGAAGAGGAAGGGCACGGGCCCCGAGGAGCAGGAAGGCTCGGCTAGAGCAAAGCCAGCACCATCTCAAGCCATAGGGAGTGCTGGCGGTGCACAGCTCCAGCTGAGTCTCTCGGACTCGCCCTTGGCTAAAAGCCGCCGGGCTCAAAGTCCCACCCTCTTCCACACCCACTAACCTGGGAGACCAAGGGAGACATGTGCCCGTGGCCTGAATTCAGGACAGCTCTGGAGGGGAGAGGGGAATGGCGCACTTTGGCATCCCCCAGGGCTGGGTGAGGGTGAAGTTAGAGAGGCACCCATGCTCAGGGTCACAGGAGCCCAGAGTCCCGGAGGTTTATGGTCAGGAGTTTAAGAGATGCCAGTCAGCGTGACTGTAAATGTTCTCCAGTCATGTTCAGCCACTTGTGCTTGGGCGCAGAGAAGGCTGCGGGTTGGATTCGACTAGGACTAGGGAACTGTTAGAGGCTGCAGTGAGGGAAACGAGGTGCTTACAAGGAAGTGGTGTGTAATGTTGGACTGGGGAGCTAGGCTGGTGGACAAGGAGGTGAGGCTGAAGGGACTGCAACGGAGGGTGAAGGGCTGGCAGGGACAACAGATTGGAGGACCCAGCAGAGTTAAAGTGGTGGAAAGGGTATTAGAGGAAAGCACACAGAAAATGTGGGAGTGGGTAATGAGAAAATGGCATGTTTGAAATGGAGACCGGTCAAGTTTCAGTTATTGACAACGACCAGTTCTTGGATGTAACCATCGGAATTGGCAGCTGAGGTCGGGTGGAGGAAAACAATCACTGGAGGTCAGGAGATCAGGAAATTGAGAGTTCTGAGTATTGGAGAGATTGTTCAGTGGATATTGGAATCATTAAGAATCATGGCAGGAGGAGTGAGGAAAGAGGTATGGAGACACAGGTTAGACTAAGTATTAGAATTCTAGGGGAGTGTCTCCCAAGGTCTGGATGGCATGAGCTGTGGGAGAGTGGATGATGAGAATTTTAGAAGAGCTAGGATGGTCAGAGAAGAGGGAGAAGCAGTGTCTGGAGGTACAAAGATTTGATGCTACCAGCTGGGTTCTGGCTAATGTCAACTTCTCGGTTGTTGTCAGGATAGTTTGAGAGTTATAGCTGAGCAGTCCCACTGGTAAACAGTGCAAATAAAGCAGTTGTTTTGTAACATAAATCTACTTAAAACCTTCGCATTTCTAAATTTGCCAGCTGTCTGTAATTCTTTCGGGACCGGAATTCTGCAAAGCAGTAAATGCTGGAGTTTAGGTTCTGGGGAGTATGGAGCTACAGCAACTAGAGGGGAAGGGGCTGCAAGAGCGAGTCTGTTTAAACCTTCTCAGTGTGCTAATAGGGTAACGCCAGGAAAATCAGATTAGTCAAGAACCAAAGGCCTGGAGAGGAGTTGAAGATAAAAGATAAAAAGTCTGGAAGGAGAGAGAGAAACATGTTAGGTTGCTGTGTATCAAGAGACATAGCTTTCTAGCTTACAATACCTGTCTGTGCTTCCTGACACCCAACCTCCTTTACGAGCTAATGTTAAATATTTTAGGCTTTGTTACTTGGTGTATAATTACAGATATCAAAACTGTAATGTTAGAATTATGCTCTTCTGAGAGTGACAAAAAAAAAACGTATAAAAAGAGTGGCTTAAACAGAAGTTTCTTTCTGATATAAAGTATTGGGGGCAGAGTATCCAGGGCTAGTGCGGCAATTCTATTTCATGGGAGTCTGCAGAGACCCAGGCTCCTTTCAATTTTGTAGTCTGCCTTTGTGTGGGTGAAGCTCTCTTTTTCTAGGTACAAAATAAAGCTCCAGTTAGCATATCAAAGTTCTAAGCAGCAGAATTCAGTAAGGTAGGGGTGGGGGGTGGGGGGGTGGGATGAACTTTATACCAACAAGCTCTTAAGGAAGGTTCCTGCTGCCAGTGATACCCCATTAGGCAGGAGTTGGTCTCATGGCTGTCAAGCTGAAAAAACAAACAAAAAGGTATACACAGTCAAAACATGCTATTGCTATGGAAGAAGGGAAGAACGGATATTGGACAGTTGGCAGGATCGGCCACACGAATGTAGAAGTAAAAGTGTAGGGCAGAATTTACAACATTTAACGAAGGATAAAAAGTGAGAGAGGCGAGGAGGAAAACAGGATAGATGTGACCACAGCTAATGTTGTAGTTTGGGGGAGAGATGACAGCTAATTGAGGGGTTTTTTTTTTTTAAAGATTTTATTTGACACAGAGACAGCCAGTGAGAGAGACAGCCAGCGAGAGAGGGAACACAAGCAGGGGGAGTGGGAGAGGAAGAAGCAGGCTCCCAGCAGAGGAGCCCGATGTGGGGCTCGATCACGGAACGCCAGGATCACGCCCTGAGCCGAAGGCAGATGCTTAACGACTGCGCTACCCAGGCGCCCCAGAGGGTTTTTTTTACCTGATAGTCTCTGTATATGAAGGGAGAATGAGTACGGAGGTGGAGTAAGGAACTTAAGAATCTAGTGAGGATTTGAAATAGCCATCATAGGGGAAATAAAAAAGTTGTTTGGTGACATAGAAGGAACGTGGAATAAGACTGATCATCCAGGAAAAAATTGGACACTTCGAGATTTATAGTGGCCCTAATTCATACTCCATTTTTCTTCATACCTATGCATCCCCCTTCTGCCCTTGGGCAGACCACTTCTGCCAAGGAAAAGCAATTGCACTTAGAACTTCTTTGCCAGGTCCAATCAAATAGATGACGTTTTCTTACTGTTGCTGAGCACAGATAAGAATTAAATGTCAAGGAAATACCAGGAAGACAGACCTTCACTGATCAGGGATCTCTGACGGTTATGATTAAAGAAACCAGTTTGTGGGTCCCAAGGAAGAGAAACTCGGGCCATTTTAGGAAAGCAGAAATCACAAGCATATCCAGTGACCAGACCCCCCCCCCCCAAAAAAACAACACAACACAACACAAAAAACCCAAACAACAAAAATGTCGGCAGGAAGCAAGGCAGCTAGAGGGTATTTATTGTGCCATCTCTTTCATGTGGGCATCCTCGTATGACAACTACACAAGTCTTATCCATTCTTCTAAGGACTGGACTATTCTACTTCTCAGTCAAAATTCTAAGAAGCTGGTCTGATTCACTACATAGTTTTCAGCAAACTTAATGCACCAAGCCCTTTATACCACACTACATTAGGAGTTATCAACCAGCCTAATGAGGTGGGTACCCTTATGATTGGTATCTTAACCCACCGTACCAGTCAGGGCCCAGTCCAAACCCGAGACACAGTAATTTGAACAGGCAAAGTGTGGTATAGAGAACTAGTACCCAGTCACAGGGAATTAATTACTAAGGGTAAAAAGAACTCAAGAATACAGCAATAGTGGCTATAGGAGCAGCCATTACGTGGAAGTGACCCAAGTAAGGAACACATTTGGAACAGGTTCCTTTGCAAGATAGGGATAGACTGTTGGAGAGGGTGTGGTTGTGACCCACCGTTTGCTACTGAAGCCCAGGGCTGGAGAGGAGAGGGTGTCAACAAAAGTAGTTTGGAAGGAACCCACTGGGCTGCCAAAGAGCCTTGCTGGAAAGTTGCCTGAAGACTTACTGGGAAGTTGGCAGGGGGACCAGTGCACTTGCTGCAAAGCACTCTCCCAGGAGGTGCCGCTGCCCCACCCCCACTACAGAAGCAAGAAAAAAGAACACACACCAGAACCAGGATGAGAAGCTCCTTTCTTCGGCAGCATCCCTTCAGTGTCCTTCCTGATAAGCTGCGTATTGTGCTAGCAGGCAAAAGATGTTTGGAGGGCACAGCCCCAGTAACACAAAGCAGAACAAAGACGGATTTGGGAACTGAGAATAAATTGATAAATGGCACATCCACAATCAGTCGCAGTCCCTGCACAAGTCTCAGTATAACTCAACTTCCTAGAATGGGCATCAGAGACAAGAGCATAATTCTGGAAGGCATGCTCACTGAACCAGTACCTGGACTGGCTGCATGAGCCCAGATCTTGAGAAATTTCACCTTTTGGTACTATTATTAAGGACACCGGCAACTTAAAATTTTCTAAATAGGAGGAAAGTAGAGCAGGCAAGAGGACTTCTCTTGCATTTGCTCAGCAAGCTCTTTTTCTCTCATTCAGACTGTTAATTTACTGGGGATGTTAGGAGGCCAGAGCTGGTGGATTTTGCAGGGATTGACTAAATCCAAGGACCCAATGGAGAAATAATTCAGCTTCAAAATGGCCAGAACAAGTACTGACCAAGGAAAATTAGCTTTAGCCTAGTGGATTTTAAGTATTTGCACATCAGGGAAGCTTAAGTGAAGATTTCCTTATGATGGCTTTTCTTTTCCTGATCCTTGTGAGAAGAAGAAAAAAAAAAAAACGCTCATGGTTTGTGTATTATATGAAATGCTTTAAGGTCAACTGTTATATTTGAGCAAATAGAACTCGATTTTTGTAACATGCTGAAAACCACCTTCCCTAACCTGAACACATTCTAGCTGTGCAATACGTTACGGATCAAGACTGTGGAACAGAAATTTGACTATTAATGCTCTGAGAAACCATGGATTTTAAGTCGGCTACAAGCGTAACATTTTTCAGTTTTTATTCGCTGTCATGCTTCCTACAGTAATAAATGTTGATAGCCAGTGACCCTAAAATGAAAAATGCCACTTCAGTAGTATTTGTGAAGTGCCGTGAGATCCCACAGGATGGAAGGAATTTCAGAGACAGACTATCAGGAAGAAGTGTTTCCTTTTCCATAAAAATAAGCTCTTTCCGAAATTAGATTAGTTGCTTAAGGCTGACTACAGCATTTCCACGATAAAATCAGATTAGGACCAGAACTAATTTAAAAGTCCATTAGTTGGCCAGGGACGCCTGGGTGCCTCAGTTGGTTAAGCGTCTGCCTTCAGCTCAGGTCATGATCCCAGGGTCCTGAGATTGAGCTCTGCATCAGGCTCCCTGCTCAGGGGGGAGCATACTTCTCCCTCCCCCCCTCCTCCCCCGCTCATGCTTGCACTCTAGCAAATAAACTCTTTAAAAAAAAAAAATAAAGTCCATTAGTAGGCCAATATAACCAATGAGAACCGGCCAGCTAGTCAGTTGTATAATCCAGGTTGCATACTGGAATCAGTCGAAAAATGCATAAACTGCCTGTCTTTGCCCAAATTAAAAACTATATTCATAAAGGACAACTCTTTTGGGGGAAAATAATTGAGTACCATTAAGTTTTTTCCCCCATTTCACCTTTTAAGCAAAAAACCAATAACCAAAAACCAAAAAACGGAAAAACTACTACCTTTGGTAGTCTCAGGAACTTAAACTTGCTATTCATTCCCAACTACTATTGTTCACCTAATCACAGCTTTAAAAAAAAAAAAAAAGGTAAACAGCACAAAAGCCCTAGGGCAGTTTAGCTCTTTCCAAATTGCATGCAATTTTAGAGTACTTTCATTTTTCTAGACATGATTTGTAGCTTTCATTAGATTTCTAAAAAGAAGCCCATAACTCAAAGGTTAAGAACCACTGCCTCAGAGTAACTAAGGCACTAAACCCAACAAAGAGATTATAAATTGGGCATTAAAACGAAGATTTTATATTAAAATTTCAAGATTGATAATATACTAGCCCATGTATAGTATTTAATTGCAAACGGAACATTAGAAAACAGATGAAAGATATTAATACATGAAAAGGCGAAGTCATTTCAGTAAGCCGAGAACACACACTGGATGGAGGCTGCTATTTATAACGTTCTGTCAAAAGCTTTTCAGGTTTGCTCATGTTGTAAGAAATAATCCTGAGAGGTCTTTCACAGCCACTTGTTTTCCCAGTCTTTCAGGAAGCCACTGCCCAAATTAAACCATGCATATATTTGGCAACAATTAGTATTAACATGTTCTACAACTTATCAAACTGTTCAAGAGCAAACTTAACATTAAAAATCATAAATCAAATACAGCTTATGATAGTATTTTCATCTCTATTTGAAGTAAATTCTTTCCACGCTTTACCTAAAAGAGTTAAATTAACATTTCAGGTGGAACTGAATTAAGGAGTAGCACCATCATTTAGGTATGCTAAAAATACTGTCGATGTTCGATTAATCTACTTTCATTACTTAAAAATACTTTTCTAACTTCTATGTCTAGTGTCAATTCACTGGATGCTCAATTAAAAGGCAAGATGACTGAATCTTCTATTTAAAAAAAAAAGCATAGCATTTTTTCAGAGAGGAATTCCTTCATTTAATGAGATTTTTCTGGAGTTAGGTAGGTACAAATGTTAAGCCCACATATGGACTCTTCCAAATGTACTTGTTTGCCCCATTAAACACTTTTGCAAGGTGGCTTCCCCGTGCCCATCAAGTTGGCCAATATAAACAGTGAGATAAAACATGTCGATATGGTGTACACTGTCTGGAACACTCACTTTTAGTCTTGGCATTGACTGAACACATCACCTTGCACCTCAATTTCTTGTTCTAAAAAAAATTGGATGAGTTATAAAACTTACTTCAAGTCCAAATTTTAAATGATTCTAATATGTAATCCAAGTGCAAAGGATCTCAATAAGCACCTTTGAAGTGAAAACTAAGTGATCACCCAATCGAAAGAACCTAGTGACACACAGAACACCCACCGACGAAGGGAACTGCCAATATTAAGAACTCTAGTAAGATTACTATCATATATGTCCAATTCTAGTCTACACGTTTAAAATTCACTTGTCATCTGGGCACTGAGATATCCCTCTACACAAAGCGTGACTCTAACACTGTATCAATTTCCACAATAAAAATACTTTAAAAAAAAATGTTGACAAATGGGGGAAAAGCCAACACCCAGAAGAAAGGATTTAATCCAGTATTTATTCCACACTCATGATCGCTCTCTGTAATCAGAATACAAGTCGTAAGAACAATCTATCAAATAATTTGCTGATAATCTTAAATAATGCAGCACAGCATTACTTTTAATACTTCTCTGTTCTAGATTAAGTTTAAAAACTCAAACAGCAATCTTCATTATCAATAAAAAAAGTTTTGAATTTTAAAAAAAGGACACTATATCAAGCTGTCTCATAATTTAAGTTTTTCCCATTTATAAAAATGCTTTGGAAGCTTGAGGCTTGAATCTATTTCTCTACTCATCTGCCCCACCCTCTCCCAATTTCACGTTAGTATAGGGTTGCTGCAAGAATGCTAGGCTTTAGACATTAATTTTTTCCTTTAATATAGTACTTTAAAATCTGAGAAATTTAAGAAAAAAGATTACATGTCATGTGTTTTTTCAAATAAAAAAAGGAAAACTAAGTGAATAAATTTTAGGCATACTAACAGTGTCCCTTTGAGGTAGAATGCTAAAAGGACTTTTGATCAAATCACAGCCTAATTGAAACCTCGGCATCAGAAACTAACTTGTCCTGAATCTCTCTAAAGTTAACTGTGGAGAATATTAAGTGTAACATATTAACAAGAGCCTTCCAAGATAATATACAGTGGACGAGAATGTTAACCCTACAACTGCTGCCTTCACGTACGCTGAAGCACAGAACTCTCCTATAATAGACATCCAAGATCCATTCTCAAAGTCTTTAGCATTCTATTACGAAAAGCACAGCCATGCTAACTTCAGTACACAAACCATAATCCCACACCTACAAAACAAAAATAGAATTAGTGGCAGTTTATTGCCTTATACAAATTTAACCAACATGGCAACCATGCCAAAGGAATTAAAACATTTTCAGGACATATGTACAGACTGTACATCTCAAAAACAATTAAACAATAAAAATGCAAGAACAATCTGTGCATCATGTATCAAACTCAACAATTGGGTGAAAACATCAATGCAATAAATGGGATTACAAAGGCACTTCCCTACACAAAAGAGGAAATGAAAATGCAGCCTACAGGGAGCTTGAAGAGTGCGTAACTACTGCACAATCTCAACTTGGGAGGAAGAAAAAGAAAGCAGATTCAATCAAACATTTATAGGATTCAATGTGATCCACTTTTACAAAAAAAATCTCACACAGTCTCATCTTTGTTTTTATGTTGTTTTTCTTGGCTCTCTGGTTCTATACTTTGGCTCCTTCGACGATCATGTTTGTCAGACTGGTCCTTACTATCACTGTGATCTCGTTTGTGGGAGCGTTCTTTGCTTCTACTACGCTTTCTAGATTTTTCTTTGCTGGGGCTATGTTCCCGTTTTCTTGATTTTTCAACACTGTCAGTTCTTCCTTGACTGCCACTTCTACTTCGTTTATTTGATTTTTCTTTACTTTCATTTTTATGTTTACTTGATTTCTCTTTACTCCTGCTTCTGCTTCGTTTCCCTGCATTTCTACTTCTACTCCTACTTCTGTGTTTCCTTTCTCTGCTTCTACTCCTACTGTGTTTTTTCTCCTTCTTGGAATCTTTTTTGTCATCTCTATGCCGCCTATCATCTTTATCTTCTTTGTGCTTCTTCTCTTCTACCTCACCCCTACTTCTCCGTTCCTTGGACCGTTCTCTTGATCGCTCTCGCTCCTTTTCTCGGTCATTCCCTCTTTCCTTATCATAGTCACGATCTCGTCTTCTACCTCTCTCATTTTCTTTCTCTCTTTCCCGATCCCTGTCCCTTCGATCCCCTTTCCTATCCCGACTTCGACTACGACTTCTATGCCTTTCCCTACTCCTGCTACTCCGCCTGCGTTCCAAACCCCGATCAATACTTCGGGATCTTCGCCTTTCTTTCTCCCTTTCTTTGGCTTCGCGCTCTAGTCGCTGGCGTTCTTTCTCTCTTTCTAATTCTCGATCAAAACTAGAAGACCCATGGCCCTCCCGATGATGGCTTCTACTTCTTGATCTTCTTGGGGACCTCCGTGGACTCAGTGATCTCCTTGGAGACCTATATTTAAGAAAGGAAGAAGAAAATGTCAACAAATAAAACATATCCTAAAAATTTAACTTTTGTGTTATTTAGATACCCCACTTACACAGACATATTAAAGGTAACTGAAGGACCCGAAAGGCAGAAAATGACCTTTTGGGGTTAAAAGTGACAAACTCGTAAGATGAACAGCATACACAGGATTTCCTGAGAATTTGCCAGATTTCCAAGGACCTCTGTATAAAGCCTATTTTTAAAGTAATTCCAAGAGGTACATTACCTTGAACGCCTGCGTTCAACGTGTCTATCTATTTCCTCAGCACCTTCCTTCCCATCTTTCTTGATTTTTCTAGGCCGGGTTTTAATCTGTTGATCAATATTCTTCTGAACTGGAACCGGAATTCTTGGAAACAGAGTAGAAAACCACTCCAGTTTTGTGAGAAAAGACCGTAGCATTTCTCCAATGGTCATTACACAGCCTCCACCAGCCTTCACATCTAGGTCCTATAAAAACACAAAAGATACCCTAGCCGTCAAAAAAAATCATTTCAACATATATATGAATACTATAAAAATATTACCATCTTTGGAATCTCAAATACAAAAAAATTCTAACAAAAATTGTAATTTGTGTACCCTACTAATCTGGTAACGAATGATACAGAGAAATATTTGGGCTTAGTGTGTGCATGCAGGTGAGAACAAATCCTGCAGCCTCATGGGCATAAAGTTCACTGATCTCACTCAGTTAACAGGAATATGCAACAGCCCCTTACATTACTAAACTCTGTGGAACAATAAACTTAAATTAACATTCCACATACCTACTAAGTATGTATTTCTTTCTGTGGACACGTTTGCACACATCATTCCTAGCACTGTAGCCTAACTACATATGAACTACTTCAGACAATCCTGTCTAAAGATTATCTTTTAACAGCTCTAATATAAAATGAAGCCCTAATAAAACTGGAAGCAATAGCAAACCAACTGCCATGAAGCAGTGAGGTTTCTAATTTAGAGTTATGTAGAAAATAAATAAATGAACAAATAATTGGAAACGCATAATCCATGATGACCATTGTCTCTGAAAAGGGTCATTACCGCATGAAGGCCTTCTTGCTATGCCCTCTCACAGCTCAGGACATGTTAGTCAGCTATTGTCAGTCCCAAACCTATAGTGCAAGCACACAAGGAAAGTGAGATTTGTTATCTAAACAGGAAAACAAGAGCTAAAGGTAAAACTGCTTGCACTCACACACATTTAAGTGTTCAGATATACAGTATTTCCAAATATAATCGCTGCAGATATCTAAGGAAGAAAACAATAAGTTAGCTTAAATAGAGATCCTCAGGTTTGTAAATACAATAAAAAACAGATAAATTGAAGCATTCAGAAATAAACCTAATACAATACCAATTATGAAGAGGGACATGCTTTTTAAATATAGAAGGGAGAAGTGCTTTGGCCTGAAAAATCTCATCTAAAAAGAAAAACAACTTTAAAGATTGTGATTTATCACCTAATACATTTTTTCGCTTCTTCAGAAATATGAACAATTCAGTAAACAGCCCCTGCCAAAAAAATGCAGACAAAAATTCTCCATGTCTACAAGAGTGAGATTTTTTTAGGTGTGCACATAATAAAAACACACTAGGAAGATCTCTATTACAACTCTCCTTTAATTCAACAAATTCTTTGGATAAATGTTTTAAATGGGACTACTGAAGCACAGCACTCAAAGTTTACTTTATGAACCTTAAAAGACAAAGTGGTGGGGGCATATGTATGGACAATACAGGTATGTGTTAAGTACCTTTTAAGATCTTGGACTTCACCGTGTTAATACATATATGATTTAAATATGACACAGCAGTGTTTCTGAAAGTAACTTTTGTTTCCTGAACAAATGTAACAAGCTCAACCTTGTTAGCTTGAGTGGCAAACTAGATTTATAATTAAACAAAAAGGGGCACCTGGCTGGCTCACTTTTAAGAGCATATGACTCTTAACCTCGGGGTCCTGGGTTCAAGCCCCACACTGGGTATGGAGCTTACCTTAAAAAAAATCTTTTTAATTAAAAAACAAGAACCTGAAGTACTAATTTTAAGGTTTTCTTTTGGCTTTATAAATAAGTATAACATATTAGGAGTCAGAAAGCTAAAATTTAAATATTTTGATCATTTTGAATAAATCTTCTAAACTCTCACCCTATTTAAATCCCACCCAGCTCTTCAATTCTGCACTTCTACGCAGGTGGGAGTATTAATTTGTGGAAGAAGTTAAAGCGTACAGAGCTGAAAAGTTCCAAGAGAATAAAGTGCTATAATTAGTATTGTATGCGCATGTCTTAACACCTCAATGTTGAGCATGGCCCACTTAAAAAGTCACTATCAACTGTACAAGTCAAGACCAATGCAAAATACAAAACGCCATTAGAAAGAAAAAAATTTCAATAGTTACCAAAACCATTTAAACAATTAAGAAATAAGAAAAGAACATTTAAGAAAGTTAACCTAAGATATATAAAATCCACTAAGTCTTAGTAAAAGGACAGCAATTCCAAGAGTATGAGTGAAATAAATTTAACTACAGAAAATTCTGAAAAACATTAAACTTCCGATAAATAAAAGATATAAAAACATGAGAGTAATCAGAAGAAAACTAATTATTACCCTTGTTGACATACCTCTTCATCATCAAGGAAGGATTCAAACCAGTCCCACAGATCTGTAGGGGGCTGTGTGTACCTAGAATTACAAAAGACTGATTAGGCTTCTGTGAATTAAAATGATGTATTTAATGGAAATGTAGATAAACGCATGCTTACCTTATATACATAAATCCCAGGGCTCTAATATATGGAGAGTCTGTGTGTGTTATGAGACCCATCACTTGCTTACGAGTTAGCTTCAGAGTAAATAATTTGTATAACAAGCAGAAAGCTGTAGAAACAATTCCTCCTGTTCCAACACCTCGAACCTTTAGGAGAAACAGGTAAGAAAAAGTAGTAAAATAAATGATATTTAACACCAACTGATTAATCCCATTAGGTATTAATAACAAGATATAATTCAGAACTAAGAATGGAGCATTAATACACAGCAACTTTCTAACCCCATTCACCAGACACTTGAATTTAGGTCAAAACAAAACAAAAGTCTAAGCTTTGCCAACTGTTATATGAATAACTGTCACTTTTAGTTTCCTAATTTTAAACTTAGTTATCAGACACAGAAAAACTGAAAAATGCACGTACTTCTACTTACCCCTCCGCACATCCCCGTTTGGCCTGCTGTTTTCCTGCTTCCTTTCTCCCACGGTTCAACATGCGTGACCTGAAATAGAAAAGAGGAACACAACAAACATTCATACTTCGAATTTTTTAAAGAACTATGATTAAAGTAAACCCAAGTCCATAACAGAGCAGCTTCTTCCAAAAGGTTGGAAGCTGGTTATTTTGACATGATACATATATTTTGTTTACATACATTATGTAAACCATCTTTGAAAAACTGCTTAGCTTTTAAAAAGCACCAATAAAACTGCCAGAGTTTAACAGAACCTTAACAGTTTTATGAGCAGAAATCCCATTAAAATAGCTTTGCAGAGAGCTGATACTTGTGGAGCCAAGAGATTTGTAGGAGTCTCATATACTTGTAAAAAATATTTAATATATCAATTTTGTATCTTATGAGTTGTTAACAAAATAAAAATTTTCATTTTAAAATGGATTTAAGGCTCCAACTTGAAGCAAAAAGTTTATCAATGAAGTTTAAGTATTTTCTTAAAAAAAAATTTAATACCCTTTACGGTGATTTAAAATTCTACATAAAATAAAGAAAAATGACTTGAAGTATGTATGTTAAAACAGTTACTTCCAATGCAAAATTATGGAACTTTATTTGTACATTTTTTTTTTTTACCATTGACAGGCATTGTGTTCATTCCTGATTAGAGATGAAATTACAAGGGCCACACCTACACAGATCATTCTTGTTAGTAATTTATTTTCAGCCTAATGATGTGAACCAATTCAATTTTTCCCCAGAATATAAACTGTTAAAAACTGAGTGTGACTAGTCATTACATTAGGTATAATCGATACAGTATCATCTTTTGTTGAGGTGAGTACCCTATAAAAACCACATACTTTACCTAAAAATAGCAAAGAAAGAATATTAGCTCGATAACATATAACTCAAGGTCTTTTAGAAAGATAAGATCTATATTTCTTAATTTAAAACAAAATCAAAATAATATCCTGTTCTTTCAGTATGCATTTATAAAACAATATTTTTACCCACCCGTGGTTACATTTTAATAGTTTTTTTTCAGTGGCTTCAGACAGAAAAGCATGCATTTAAATGTAAGCACTACACTATTATGCTCAGCACTGCTTTACGGTTTCATTTCCTTCCCCCATTTTGCTGTATGAAAGATGTTTCAATTCCTTAAAGGCTAGCCAAAGGGGCAGATGCAACACGAAATCAACTTAAAACTAGAAGCCTACATATTTCAATGATTATTTAATCTGGACATCTTGATAACAAAGCCTGGATCTTTAGTTTTATAACTAAATTTAAATAATTTCTAGAACAATCTAGTTTCAAAAAACAGTATTTGAATTTGAAAACAAGCTTTTTCCTCTATCACAAGAACATCTTTCTGTATTATTAAACAGAACCTGCTACCAAAAGCAGGAACCCAATTTTCAATTGTTTACTACACAAAGCTAAGAATATTCACCGTACTGTATTCATGCTGAAAAAGGCCTTACCTTTTAAAAGCTAAAAAACCTAGTTCATAGTATTACACTTACAATATTCTTGTAAAAGAATAACAAAATTTCAGTGTACTTTACATACCCAAAGTTGAACTGTATTCTCAAAATATTATTTTTCTATCAAAAACTAGTATCTCAAAATCCTTCAATAACCTAATCACTTAAGGGGGTGGGGTGGGGGAAGAATGTGGACAAAATATAACCTAAAAGCAAATAAAGAGAATTTCCTCTTGCTAACACCTCTACAGGTACGTTCAGATCACAGAAAATACTTAATGTGGTCTGTCAAATGTTTTAAGAGTCAAATACACAAAACAGATGGTATTTTGTTAGATGCTCTAGCTAAAGTATTTAAAGATCATTAAGACTATTATTAATATTCCTTTAGATATTAATTAACCTTAAGAGGCCTGGAAGATATTTTTAAAACTACATAATTTGCAGGGAAGTGGAGAAAAGCTATCTAGTTGGTGAAGAAAAGCCCAAAACCAATGGCCAAAAAATACCTAATCAGCCGTTCATTTAACCAGGGAAATGCATTTATGGCGATTGAGCATGATTAATAGTGCATACCTCTACCTGCGACCCTGGGCTGCTCCGAGCCTCGCTGCAAGACTGAGTCAATCCTGCTAACGAAACAAGAACTGAGACAAGAGTGCAGTGAGGAGGCGCCAGGTGAGCTCCCCAGCACAGCCAAGCCAGCACCGACCCTGCCGCAGAAGCCCAGGGCCCAGATAATTCTAAACAAGCCCAATGCACAAGTAACTGAGACCACTTACTCCTGACTTCCTGCTGGGAAAATTTCCAGGCCTTCTGTACACCTCCTGCCCTGGCACCTCTCCACCCTCAACCCTCCCACCCCCACCCGACACACGCACTGACCATTTCCCTGTCTGGATCGGATAGAGAATACCAACAACACGAGGCCAACATTGAAGTCAATACACGCCCTGGCCCAGGGTGAGCGGGAGAAGCACCAACAAGTTGGCGCCGAGTAGATCCACGTCAAAAGGAATAATTTTAAAGCTGTAAACTGGAAAGGATTCAGTTACTCTTTTCTCCCCTCCCCCACCCCTCCCGTCCAACTCCCCCCAGGGGTGGGCAGGAGGTTGGGGGGAGGAAGAGAGTTCAACAGTGGCGGGCTCTCCCAGCCCTAAAAATTTGGAAAATGAAATGAGAGGGCGGCCCCAGTTTGACCCCTCCCAGGCATACTACTGACCACCGCTCCCCCACCCAACCTCCCCGCACCTACAAATGCTCAGACTTCAAGGGCCGCCTCCGCCCGTTTCCTCTAACCCCTCCTCGGAACTTAACCCGCCCGCCCCCTGGCCCCCCAGGCCTAGACTCTTCGTACCTTAAAGTAGATCTCGTCCACCACCTCGTGGTAGGTCTTGAGCTCGTAGAGCTGCACTTTGAAGTAAGGCGACGACAGGATATTGGTCAAGATCATGGGGTTGAGGTTCATAGTCTTCTCATTGCCCCACAGCGGCAGCACATTTCCCTGCTTGCCCGAGACCGCCGGCTTAGTGGCGCCGCCGCCGCCACCGCCGCACTGCTGCTGCTGCTGAGCTGCGGCCGCGGCCGCCTGGTGCTGCGGCTGCGAGTTGCCTGTCAGCGCGGGGCTGTTGTTAGCCATGTTGCGGCGGAAGGAAGGAGGGAGGGAGAAGGGAGGGGGAGGGGGCCAAGCTCGATCTCGCTCTTCGGGACAACGGTCCGGGACCCTACTCCATGGAACGCCGTCAGGAGAGGGGGCCGCCTCGCTGTCCCCCAGCTGGATGAGACAGGGCAACGGGGACGCCGACAAAAGGACCCTGGATCGAAAGCAGACGCCGAGACGCCGGCCGCGAGAACTCCCAGCAGAAGGCGAGCCGGCGGCCACGGAGCGCGATCTCTTCCGCCAACTGCCCCTGGGAACAAGATGGCGGGCCCGGCGGATGTGACGTCCCACGTCCCAGAGTTCCAAGCTGAGCCGGCAGCCAATCAGAGACGCCCAGCTGGGCTGGAAATTCCTCTTCCTAGTTCCGCACGTTCTGTGCACGCTGCGGACGCTGCGGTGGTCTCCAGTGCCGACTCTTAGGAGATTCCCCTGGGAATCTGGGAGTAGGGGAAGGGGTTGAAGGCCCAATTTTTATGTTTTAGAATCTGGGTTGGAGGCTCAGTTTCTCTTTTTGAAAGCCGGGCAGGAAAGGGTTTGCATGGATATATGCTTGCGAATTCGTAACTGACTTCTACGGAGTACCCTAGGCTCTTGGGTTCATAATTTTAAGATTCTCTGGAAGGGAGGATGATGATCAGGACTTCATTCGTCCATGTGATTCCGATGCAATAGTTACACGCTTCTATCTGCCGGCTGTAGTGTACGGCCGGAGGATTTATTGTTTGAGCCCAGATTTATTCAGCTGTTAAGACTGGAAAACATCGTTCTGGGCTGTTAAAACATCTGAGCATTAAAAGAGCTACTATACCTGTAGAGCCTAGTAGAATTCTACAAGCTTTTGTTAGGGGCCTTTCTTTCGTCCCTACTCGAATTCATCCATTCTGCAGATGCATTCTGAGTGGTAAACACTGGGCGAGGCACTGAGCGGGGGAGGAGGGAGGGAGGCGGGAGGAGGTGTAAAAATGAGTCAGAATCGGTCCTGTCACTCAAAAGCTATTGTTAACCTAGAGGAGATTCGTGGTTTTTTGGGGTTAAGAGAAGTCTGCGAGAAGCACTTAAGTCTATACTGATGCTGTCAGGCTGGGCAGTTTCATCAGCAGAGAACAGCCTGAGGCTATGTAGTAGCAGGAAAGATCAGGCTTGTTAGAAGAAGGTAAATAGTCCAGTACAGGAGCGGGGAAAGGTGCTGATGGGGGAGTAATGGCTGGGGTGGAATCAGGCCACTGTTCAGTGCCTGGAATGCCAAGATGAAACATAGGAATTTAATGACATTTAAATCCAAGGATTACATAATTACACCTATGACCCCCAAATCTACTTTTAGATATTAATATTCCTAATATTTTCTGGCTCCAATCCATTCTTCAGAGTACTGCCAGATTCTTCATTCCGAAAGTGTAACACCCCTACTTAAAACCTTGGATGGCTCACTTAGTGTCATCCTAATTGCCATTGCCAAAATTCAGTGACCTTTTTCACTCTTCATCCTACTTGATTTCTGTGGCACTTTTTTTTTTCTTCAAGTTTTATTTAAGTAATCTCTACACATGGGTCTCAAACTCACCACCCAAGAGCAGGAGTTGCATGCTCTTCGGCCTAAGCCAGCCAGGTGCCCCTGTGGCACTTTTTATTATTTACTGTTTCCTAGAAACTATTGGGGTTGGAAGTTTGAAAGTGGAGATCTTAATTTTCAGTGGCTTATACACAGAGGGGAAAATGGTAAGACAGAAACTTTGGGGGAAATCCACACCTGGATGAAGATGAAACAGCAGGAAAGAGAAGACAGAGAAGTAGTAGGTAACTGGGATACTGTGGTATGACAGAATGCAAGGAAAGATAAATGATTAATGGTTAGAGGGGTACCTCGGTGGCTCAGTTGGTTACACCTTTGCCTTCAGCTCAGGTCATGATCTCAGGGCCCTGGGATGGAGCCAGGTGTAGTAGGGCTCCCTGCTCAGTGGGGAAGTCCACTTCTCCCTCTCCCCTGCCCCTCCCCCGACTCGTACTCTCCCTCTCTCTCAAATAATTAAAATCTTTTTAAAAATAATAATAAATGAATGGTTGGAGTGACTAATATTTATTTTTTTTTAAAGATTTGATTTATTTATCTGACAGAGAGACAGCCAGTGAGAGAGGGAACACAAGCAGGGGGAGTGGGAGAGGAAGAAGCAGGCTCCCAGCGGAGGAGCCTGATGTGGGGCTCAATCCCAGAATGCCGGGATCACGCCCTGAGCCGAAGGCAGACACTTAACGACTGAGCCACCCAAGCGCCCCTGGAGTGACTAATATTTAGACAGTACATGAGTGATCATCTTTTCTAGTTTCTGTTACTTTAAAAACCGAAGCTTTGAGAGAAGTGCTTTTCACTTCCTAGTAGATCCTGTTTTTCCATACATTGGTTTATACCAATGTACTTCCCAAGGAAAACTGATGATTCCAACCTCTAATGAACTACCAAGTTAAAAATACAATGAAAAAAGAATTTTGAACCAAGTTCTTACTTTATTTACGTGTATTTTTCTGTCTGGATAATAAGTTTATTGTTTATCTAGTGACACTCCAATTACCAAATTCTATAATCTTTTAAAAATTCCTTACCACGTGTGATCTATGTAGTCTTAGATACTCATTTACCCCTAGACTCTGAGTGAAATGAGCTCAGTAGAGAGGGTGAGGTTTAATATCAAAGTCTCAGTAGCACCAGACAAAGGGAGCCAGGTATTATGAAAAAGGGGCTTAGCAGAGTCAATGAATCCCTACAACAGCCTGAACATATTACTATTATCCCCATTAGAAATAAACTTTATTGATATTTAACTTAGGAACAATACACTGCGTATAGATAAGACTGGGAAGCTTTGTTTGCTCTGTTTTGACAGGGCACACCCATTGTCTTAGTCCATTAATGCTGTTATAAAAAATACCACAACCAGGAGAGCTTATAAATATCAGTAATTTATTTCTCACAGTTCTGCATGCTAAAGAGTCCAAGATCAAGGGACATGCTCTTCCTGGGTCATAGTTGGAACCTTCTAGCTGTACTTACATGGTAGAAAGGGTAGGGAACCTCCTGGCGTCTTTTTCATAAGAGCGTTAATCCCATGTATGAGGGCTCCACCCTCATGATTTAAGCACCTCCCGAAGGCCTCCCCTCCTAATAGGGTCACTTTGAAGGTTAGAATTACAACACACAAATTTTGCAGGGATACACTGCACTCATTAAATCATCACCACGATCAAGATAATAATCTTGCATCACCTCCAAAAGTTCTATGCCTTTTGTAATCCATGTCTCCCTCCAACTCCATCCCCAGGCAACCATTTTTTGTCAGTTTGCATTTTCTTGACCTTTAAATAAATGGAATCATACGCTTAGTTCCTTTTTTGCCTGGCTTCTTCAGCTCAGCATAAGCTTGAGATTTATCCTTATTTGCTTACATCAACAGGTTATGGCTTTTGTTTCTTTTCTTTTTTCTTTTCTTTTCTTTTTTTATTACTGAGTAGTATGCCACTGTGGGATTTCCTACAATTTGTTCAATCATTTGTTGATGGCCATTTGGGTATCTAATTTTGGGCTATTATAAATATAGCTGCTATCAACTCAGTCAGTTAAGCATCTGACTTTTGATTTTTGGCTCAGGTCATGATTTCTGGTGGTGGGATGGAGCCCTGCCTCAGGCTCTGCGATCAGAGTCGGCTTGTCCCTCTCCCTCCTCCTCCCCCTGCGTGTATGCTCTCTCTCTCTCAAATAAATAAAATCTTTTTTTTAAATGTATTATTCATGAGTAAAGAGTTAAAATAACTGCCATGTGTAACTAAAACAAATGTTCTGGTGTTTTGAACATTTTACTATTTAGAACAACTACAAATCTAGAGTAACATAAGAAGCCATTGACTTAAGTACCTAAGAACTAAAAATCTGATACAATGTATGCACATTCAGGAATGTTGCTGATGTGAATAATCAAGGGTGTTTGTTGGTTATGATTTCCAAGTACTGAATCAGAAGAGGTATGAGTCGAGATTTAAAAATTATTAGGGGTACCTGGCTGGCTCAGTCCATAGAGCATGTGGCTCTTGATCTTGGGGTTGTGAGTTTGGCCCCCTGTTGGGTATCGAGATTACTTAAAAAATTATTAGGAATCAACTAGGCAAATAAAAGGGAAAGGATATTCTAGTTAAGGCTAGCCTGTGCAAAAGCTCTGACGCATGAAAGAACAAATGATGTATACGGGGATCTCTTTGTCAATATTGCACTACTTAAATTTTTTTTCAAGGGTGATACGAAAAATTGGTACAGCCATACAAATGTATACTGGCTGAATACTAATTCTGAATATACTGTAATTATCTGCTCATTTGTCATCTTCAGCCAGCAGAGGGAGGGTCTGTGCCTTTCAGGGAATCATTCCCAGCATTAGGCATAAGGATGGACACATAGTAGGTACTAAGTAAATAGTTAGAAAACTGTTTCTCTACTCACTTTTGACACCAAATGTGTGGGTTCCCCCCCTTCTGCCCCAACACATACACCAACCAATTTTCAAACTCTAGACACCAGCTGTGTGTTCTATAATTTAATTAGATTTTGATACTAACTACTCAGCACAGACTGCATAGTTAAGGGCTCAGTCCTACAGGACCGCCCTAACTTCAGACACCAATTACAAATAGTGAGTCCCTTATTCCCACCATCTTCCAGAGTTCTCTACAGAATGTTTTATTTCTTCTCATGTTCTCTATATAAACACAAACTTTCTTCTCTTGATACATTTTTTAATTAAAAAAAACCTTTTAAAATATTTTATTTATTTATTTGGCAGAGAAAGAGTGAGAAGGGGGAGCAGCAGGCAGAGGGAAAAGGAGAAGCAAGCTCCCTGCTGAGCAGAGAGCCCAATATAGGGTTCAATCCTAGGACCCTGGTATCACGACCTGAACAGAAGGCAGATACTTAACTGACTGAGCCACCCAGGCACCCCCTGGGTTTAAATTCTGTCTCCATTATTTTAATTTGGACAAGTTATTTCACTTTTCTCTGCTTTCATTATCTCATCTGTTAAAATGGAGGATGTTATTACCTACGTCATCAGATTTTATGTGAGTCAAATTTAGGATATGAGTTAATACTTAGAACAGGACTTAACATATACTGTGACCTTAAATGTTTTCCTTTATTGTTTTCTAAATAGCATTTAACATTTTTATTAAGTTCTAAATTCACCTTTAAAATGTTATTGCAGGGGCGCCTGGGTGGCACAGCGGTTAAGCGCCTGCCTTCGGCTCAGGGCGTGATCCCAGCGTTGTGGGATCGAACCCCACATCAGGCTCCTCCGCTATGAGCCTGCTTCTTCCTCTCCCACTCCCCCTGCTTGTGTTCGCTCTCTCGCTGGCTGTCTCTATCTCTGTCGAATAAATAAATAAAATATTTTAAAAAATGTTATTGCAGTCTTATTTTCTAAATCTGTTAAGTTTTTACTTCCCATTAGGAATCTAAATTCTGATACAGTGTTTTGCCAGAGACATTTCTGTGTGGCTGCCAACTGTGTGGCATGGCCAGGATTACAGATGGGATTGATCTACTCAGCAGATGGGTCATAAACTTGATACCAGATTTATTTTAAGCTGTTAACAAGAAATAAGGAATATTTCAGAGGTTATATCTCAAACCTTTGAAAATCATATGAGAGAATAACTGAATAACAGCCCCTTCTCTGTATGGGGCTTTTGCATACCTATTGCCCCTTCTAAGTGTAATTGTCTCACTCCTAGTGCTGTTGACAGGACAGCTGCATGCGGCCATGATTTATACCAAGTGACCTTGGCTGTCTGGCCAGAGATACTACTGATGATCCACATGCTAACCAGTGACCTGTGATATGGGTCCTTCTGAATGAGGTGAGCTGGGGTTTCCAGATTCTTACTGGAATTTGAAGGGGAACATAGAGAAAATCAAGCAGTTAGCTGTAAGACCCAAAGCAAAAAGAATGTGTTTTTTGTTTTGTTTTTAGGTAGGTTCCATGGCCTATCATGGAGCTTGAACTCACAACCCTGAGATTAAGAGTCCTGTGCTCTACCAACTAAGCCAACCAGGCACCCCGATTAAAGAATGGAGTGAGATAGGGAAGGAGTCACATGGATTCAGCCAGGTTCATACCCAGATTCTGAGGAAGCAAGAAAAAAAAAAAAATGAGCAAGGACCTGTTGGAAATAACAGGCCCAAAATGGAGTCACTTGTGCTAAGCCTCACCAAGATTTAATAGCTAATGCATTTCAGCCTCTTTTAGGAGCGGAATTTTAATTAACTAACTAATTAATTGTTTCAATTTTTTATTTAAATTCTAGTTAGTTAACATATAGTGTAATATTATTTTCAGGTATAGAATTTAGTGATTCATCACTTAATCTAACAGTGCTCATCACAAGCACCCTCCTTAATCTCCATCACCCATTTAGCCCCCCCGCCCCACCTCCCCTCCACCTCAGTTTGTTCTCTATAGTTAAGAGTCTGTCTAGGAGTAGTATTTTAAACCAATCAGTCTGGAATTTCCTGATCAGCACTTGTGAGCTTATCAGCCTGATAAGACCCCTGCCCTGATAAGACCTCTGCTTGAAAGAATCAAATCTTTTAACTTTCTTTTCGCACCCTCTATCTGCCTATGAAAGCCTTCTATTTTGTACAGCTCCTAGGACCTCCTTTCAATTTGCTAGATGGGCTACTGTCCCACTTATGGATCCTTGGAAAAAAGCTAATTAAATCTTTAAATTTACTCAGTTGGGGGTGCTTGTGTGGCTTAGCCCAACTCTTGGTTTGGCTCAAGTCCTGATCTCAGGGTTGTGAGATTGAGCCCCACGCAGGGCGTGGACCCTGCTTCAGATTCTTTTTCTCCCCCTCCTCCTTCCACTCCCCTCAAAAATAAATAAGGAAATAAATTAATTAAATTAAATTTACTCAGTTGAATTTTGTTTTTTCAGCAGACCTGTCAAGTTGAGAAAAGGTTCTCAAGCCAGTGTACTGTGAAAATGGAACATTTTGATATATTTTGATATATTATCCTCTAAAAATTCCTGAAGTATACAATTCATATGGTTTTGTGAGGTCTGCCTGGATGTATGGATATTCAGATTGTTTTAAGGGATTCGCTTTCCAGAATCCCACTTCTTTTAAAATTTTTTCTAGATTTTATGTATTTATTTGACAGAGAGCGAGAGACAGAGCACAAGTGGAGGGGGAGGGGCTAAGGGAGAGGGAGAATCCAACTCCCTGCTGAGCCGGGAGCCATATGTGGGACTCGATCCCAGGACCCTGAGATCATGACCTGAGCTGAAGGCAGATGCTTAACCAACTGAGCCACCCAGGTGTGCCCCCGCCCCCACTGCCAAATCTTTAAAAAAAAAATGTGTATATCTATATATCATCTCATTAAAAGATATATTTCCAACAAAATGTTGCCTTTTGTTTTTAAAACAATTTTTATAATATATCTCTGCTATTTTGATCAGTTATGTACTAAAGTAACTGTTAAAACAGTCATATAGAAGAAAATAAGTTTTAAAATTTAGAGCCTTATACTCCTAGGAAGTTTAAAATTTTTTTTAAACATGTGGTTCTATTTACAGAGCAATATAATCATTTGACCAATAAAAGATGTGTGAACATAAAAATGTTAGGATAAAATTTTATGAGGGAAGTGGAATGAAAATACTAGATCAAGGAGAAAAAATAATGAGAGCATTTCTCACTTCCAAAGCAGCTTCAGGTGTTTTTAAAATGCCTAACTTCATTGACTATCTTTAAAGGAGTAAAGTATTATTGTCAGATGTCAATATTTATAAATTACAGCAAATTATTTCTATTACAACCACTTAAGCTTTTGATGAAAAATTTTAGAAATGTCGATTAAAAAAGGTGTGAGAGATCAAGAGAATGAGAAGCCACAGGCTGGGAGAAAATATTTGTAAAAGACACACCTAATAAAGGACTATTATCCAAAATATATGAAGACTTTTAAAGTGAACAAAAAGGAGGGGCACCCGACTGGCTCAATCAGTAGAGCATGTGACCCTTAATCTCAGGATCCTGAGTTCAAGTCCTAAGTTGGGTGTAGGACTTACTTAAAAAAGAAGAAAAAGTCAAGGGGCATCTGGCTGGCTCATTTGGTAGAGCATCCAACTCTTGATCTCAGGGTTGTGAGTTTGAGCCCCATGTTGGGTATAAAGATTACTTAAATAAATAAGACTTTTAAAAAAAAAAAAGTAAAAAAAAAGAAAAAGAAAAGAAACAACCCAATTCACAAACACCTCACCAAAGAAGATGTAGGATGGCAAATAAGCCTATGAAAAGATGTTCAACAACATATGTCATCAGGGAAATGCAAATTAAAACAATTGGATACCACTATCCATCTGTAGCTGGGGCACAGGGGTGCAAGTTTGAAGTTCTCTTTCACACCTATCAGAATGGCCAAAATGAAGAACACTAACACCACCACCAAATGCTAGGGAGGGTATGGAGCAGCTGGAACTCTGATTCATTGCTGATGATAATACAAAATGGTAGAGCCACTTTGGAAGACAGTGGCAGTTTCTTACAAAACTAAACATAGTCTTACCATATGATCCAGCAATTGCCCTCCCTGGTATATATCCAAAAGAACTGAAAACTATATTCACCTAAAAACTGCTCATAGCTGTTTCTAGCAGCTTTACTCATAGTTGCCCAAACTTCGAAACAACCAGGTAGGTAAATGGATAATCTGTGGTGCATTCAATGAAATATTATTCAGCACTACAAAGAAATGAGCTCTCCAGCCATGAAAAGACATGGAGGAAACTTAAATGCATATCACTATGTAGAAAAAGCCAATCTCTAAAGGCTGCTGTATGATTCCAAATGTATGACCTCCAGAAAAGTCAAACTATGAAGGCAGCATAAAGATCAGCAGTTTCTAAGAGATAGGTGGAGCACAGAGGATTTTTAGAGCAGTGACAATACTCTTGCATGATACTACGGTGATGGATACATGTCTTATACGTTTGTCAAAACCCATAGAATATACAACAGCAAGAGTGAACCTTAATGTAAACTATGAACTTTGGGTGACAATGATGTATAAGTGTGGGTTCATTGATTGTAATAAATGTTCTACAGTGATATGGAATATTGCTAGTGAGTAATACTATGTGTATGGTGACAGGGGTATTATGGGAACACTATACTTTCTGCTCATTTTTGCTGTGGACCTAAAAGTGCTCTGAAAAATAAAATCTCTTTAAAAATAATTTTTTAGGTTTTGGGTCCTTGATGCCAAGACGACCAAGAAAAGAAGGAGCAATGGTTGTGCCGTAAAGGGCCCTGGCCACGTGCCATTTGTGAGTTACCACAACTCGTTATTGGAGGAACTTAAGCGCGTTCTTTGGGACTCAGCTGGAAGAGGGCCCTGGAAGGTCTGTGCCTGGCTTGCCCCAGATTTTGCCCCATGTATCTTTTCCTTTTGCTGATTGTGCTTCCCTTTCTCTGTAATAAATCAGAGCCATGACTACCACTACAGGCTGGGTCCTGTAAGTCTTCTACTGAGTTACCCAACCTTGCGAGTGATCTTGGAAACCGTCAACATATTACCTAAAACAATTTTTTCTTTCTTTCTTTTTTTTTAGATTTTATTTATTTATTCGACAGAGATAGAGACAGCCAGCGAGAGAGGGAACACAAGCAGGGGGAGTGGGAGAGGAAGAAGCAGGCTCATAGCAGAGGAGCCTGATGTGGGGCTCGATCCCGTAATGCCAGGATCACGCCCTGAGCCGAAGGCAGACGCTTAACCACTGTGCCACCCAGGCGCCCCTAAAACAATTTTTTCTTCGTGTCTTTTTGGAATGCTTTCCTGCGGTGGGAATCTGTTGGCAGTTTCTAGCACGGGAGAGAATAAAATGCCAGTGTTTCTTCATATAAAGAAGGGGCCCCTAGCTGGCTGCATTGGTAGAGCATGCGACTCTTGATCCCAGGGTGGTGAGTTCAAGCCCCATGTCAGGCACAGAGTTTACTTAATAAAAAAAATAATAAAAATGTAAAAAAGAAAAAGAAGTCTAGGTCATAAGTGCAGAGAAGCCTTATCTGCTCACCAATCTGATTGTCTCAGGTATCACTCAGATAATCAGAATTCTGTTTGTGTGGGAGTCCCTAAGCCCCACCTGGCACACCCGAACAGGTCTATGAGATCAGTGGTGACAGGACTGATTCAGTATCTTAGAGTGGAGAGCTCATCCCAAGTCAAAAAATATTTAAGGACAGGGAGGATAGAGGTTGATAGAAGACAAAGTGAGGCTGAGAACATGTTTTTACAGCCCTACCGTCAGGGGAAAGGCCTGCATTTCTTGACAGTTGTTTTGGGGAGGGAGGCTTCCTTCCCCTCGGTCGGAAAGGTGTGTGACTGGTGGCAACAATAATTAAAGCCTCCTGGCAATGTCGGGCGATGTCAGGGCGCAGAGCATCCTTGTTAAAACCAATTATTGCAGATTTTGGGGAAGTCAGAAACATTTTTTGTAAGTATTTATTCTTCACTCATCCTTGTTCTAAAGAGGTTTTAAGGAAGAGGAAGTAGAAATAGAAAGTAGAAGAGGTGTAGAGAGGGAGGTCAGATAAGGTAGCCTGAAGATGCCCGCCTTTTTTGCATAGAGCAGTTGGAGGACATTTTCTCACCAAGCGAGGAAATATCCACCCCCAGCTCCAACCAGAGCACGGTGAGAGCCAAACTGACCTGGGCTCTCAGTCCACCTCTGCTACTTATGGAAGTTATAATCTTGGGTAACTTTATTTTTTTATTTATTTTACTTCATTATTTTAATTAAAAAAAATTTTTTTCAAGTAAATTCTACACCCAACATGGGGCTTGAACTCAGGACTCCGAGATCAAAAAAGTTGCATGCTCTATCGACTGAGCTAGCCAGGTGCCGCGATCTTGGGTAACTGTAACTCTCAGTTTTTTAAATCTATAAAATGGAATCAATGGTACTCAGCTCATAGGTTCTTAAGGAGATTAGATGGATACCATATGGGCTAAATTACCAATGTCTAGAGTCACAGTATATACCTACAAGTTGCTTAATACAAGTTACTTATAATAAAGTACTAATTGTTGCCTTATTATTACGGAATTATTTAGTGTAATTTAGCTCTTACTGATTCAAGTGGCTTTTATGGCCTGGACAAAAAGGTGTACCTTTTGAGGGAGAAATTTGTCCTTTGTAGCTTTGAACGCTCTCCTTAAATTTGGTAATTTTCCACATAATGATATTCATTTCAAAATAGAAGCCCCATCCGTACGTCCCAAAACACTACACCCGAGACTCTTACAGCTGAATATAAACTGGACTCAATTTATCAGATACACCCATAGGAGAACTAGATTCAAAAACGAGCAATGGAAGAAGGCGGTCTCATGTCTAGGGATTAATCTTCTGACAAGAATGGTAGAGGTGGCAGAGGTTCTGACATCCAGTGTCGAGCCTCACATGGGCCAGCTGTGGAATTTTTGGTGGAGGTATTTTTGCTAAAGAATCCCCTTGATTGTTGGGTCTTGTTCTAGGCTGTGTACAAGAGTTGTGTTCTCTAATTTCTGAGAGTTTAGGTGAGATTTCAATATCCTATAACAAATTTTTTGCCACTAAGAGCCCTGATTTAGGGACGCCTGGGTTGCTCAGTCAGTTGAGTGTCTGCCTTCTGCTCAGGTCATGATCCCAGGGTCCTGGAGTTGAGGCCCGCATCAGGCTCCCTGCTCAGCGGGGAGCCTGCGTCTCCCTCTGCCTGCTGCTCCCCCTGCTTGTGCTCTCTCTCTTTCTCACAAATAAAATCTAAAACAAAAAGGAGCCCTGATTTAATACATTTCTTTAATATCTAAGTAAATAATATCAGAAATCTTTCTCTTTTAAAAAATCTTTCTCAAAAAAAATGAAAATAAAAATAAAAAATACAAAAAATCTTTCTCTTCATTCCACTGACCCATCTTTTATCAGAGCACCATTGGATATTAAAAGTCATTTTGGTTTTAAAAATATCTTAAATTTATACTATTCTTTAGACATTTTAATTCATTTTTCTCACCATAATAACCCTCTCAAGTAGGTCAGAGTCACCTTTTTAATATTCATTGTACAGATAAGGAAGCTTGAGGGCCTCCAATACATCTGTCCTACTTCCTTTCCAACCAGACTTCTCTCTAAGAAGTCCTGATCTCCCAAGCCCACAGAGGCAGCCCTATGTCTCCAGTGAGCTCGACCATCTGCCTAGCCCTTATGTGTGATGGAACCAGGAGTGGAGATTTGACAAAAGTTGACCAAATTTCCTCTCCTGTTGAGTGGGAGGGCCCGCATGTGCCTGAGTTCCTGCCACGCTATATTGGGAGAATGGGATCAGATCAGAGTAATTGTGAGGTTGTGCAAGCAGTTCCTCTAGACCTGATCCTGGCAAGGATTTACACAATGAGGTTTGTGGATTTACACAATGAGGTTTATACTATATAGGGGCCTTCATTAAGAAAAAATATTTTAAAAAAAATTATAGATATAATTTTGCACATCTGATACCTGGAAGAATTTTCCAGACTCTTGGAATCATGCATTTCAAATCTTACTTCTTCTTTTTTACTTGCCACATAACTACAGACCTGGCTCATAGGACACATTCATGTTATGAATGCTCTCTGGGCCTGCATCGTCCTGTCAGGATGCCAAACAGTTCTGTGGCCATTCTCACATGAAGACAGCCAGCAATAACCTCACTACTAGCAAAAAAATAAAAAATAAAAAAAAATTCCAACATTGGAGATTGATGATTGCGTGATATTTTTTATATCATGCCAGAGTATAAGCTGGCTCACAGACATCTGCCTCTCTTGGGTATTTTAACTTTCTCCGAGTTACTATGTACAAGTGAGAAGCCCCAAAGAGTTTGCAACCCTGAAAAGTTACAGGTTACAGGAGGGATCATTTGCTTCCTGCTTGATAGCAAGGATACTCCAAAGGTTTCTTATTGATTGGTAGGATATTGTTCAGTTTTATACACAGCTTAGCAATCTTATTTCATTCTCTCTTTCTCTGCTAACGCTATATACTCCAGTTACTCAAATCCTTTCTTAAGCAGCTCTGTCATTCCATTGGTTCCCTCACAGATGAGTTAAATAAAACTTGGTCCCATGCTCACTACTTGTATGGGAATTATGCTCTTAGTAATGTGAGAATTGTATTTGACACTATGTATGGGAAGTGCCCCCAAATCAACTTCTTAGTGACAGATTCCTCTAGTGTCGCCTGACTGAAGTGGAACTATGAGAGATGGGTGTCAGAGAGGAAAAAGAGAGCAGCCTTTACCAAATACAGTTAAATGCAAAAATTACTTTAAAAAATGGCCATGCAACATGTGCTAGGCCCTCTCAGGACCTTGGCTGGTATGATGAAGTGAGGGGAACTGGACAAATTGAATGAGATTTTCCCCCTCTAACTTACCTAACCTCAGCTATTATATATTAAATTACTTTTTCTTCATAATGGCTCCATATTAATTATGTGGTTTTAAAAATTGTCTTCATACTATAAGCAATCTTCAAACATTCAGTGCAATGCACTTTGGGGAAATCCTTTTATCAAAAGGCTTTCTTACTCATTTCTTTGTGACTTGAATTAATTTATTTCCTTTCCTCGGAACTCTCTTCCCCATTTCACCCTCCAGAGCCCAGCTGAGAAGCCACCTCTTCTCTATAGATATCTCTGACCTACTCCTATCTAAGAATAAATTATCCCCTCATTTATGCTCCCACTGTTTTTTTTAACCTCCCTCTCTCATAGTACTTATTTCATGCACTGTAATTTATATCTTTGTCTCCAACCAGGATCAATGGGAACACTAGGGAGAAACTGGTCAGTAATATCAAGAGATATCAGGGAATGCTTCACAGAAAAGATAATGTCCTGCAAATGCATAGGCCCTGAATTCTTTCATCTTATAAACATTTTTTGAGTATTTACCATGTACCCCAGGAATATGCAGTTGAAGGAAGATATTCCCAGCCTTTTAAGGCACTAGGCAGTGCTTTATGTAACACTGGTTATCAACACACATTTGTTGAAAAGCCATATTCAACCCAAGAGTAACAAGAAAGAAAATGAATGGCAACGCATACCTTATTTTCTTCCTTTTCTTTTCTTCTCTTTCTTTCTTTCTTTCTTTCTTTCTTTCTTTTTTCTTTCTTTCTTTT